>NC_133860.1:39855149-40163482 GCF_047830755.1 Zonotrichia albicollis
CCAACCGCGCCAGCCGCCCCGTTCGGCGGGAGGCCCCTTTCCCTGCGGCCAGTGCAAACGGTGCGCAACTTCCTGCTCCTTCTGCTCCAACCTGCGCCTTTGCACTAAAACAGGCTGACCCTTTGCAAAGGCGCCGCAGGGCAAGCTCACGCCACTTGCACCATCGCCCCTCGCAGCCCTGCTCAAGCGTACAACCCACCTCAAACCCAAACAGCTCCCTTCAAACCCAGCCTTCACAATCAAACCTTGCCATGCCCCAACCAGACACACTGCATCCAAGTAGCAGCAGATGCATCAAAGCTTCCTTTGATGCTGCTGATCAAATTCCAAATAGGATGCAACAAAAGGAGGAAGACATTTCAAGGCATTGAAACAAGAAAGGTTGGACTCATGGGCTGATCAATTCACAATGTGCCACTGCCCAAAAAGACAGAAATTTGGACTTAAACGGAGATCTTGGCGCTTGCTTCAATGGTGTGTACTAAATTGACCAATGTACTAAATTGACCAAATTTGTTTCCTATCTTCCAGGGTGTTTGAAACCATCAAGGAAAGGAACAAACACAGGAGAAGACATCGGCCTCGCAAGGAAGCAGAGCCTCTCCCCAAGAAGAAAAGACCAAATTAGACAAGGCTGCGGCTTGTCCAGGCCTAGCAAGGCTTAGGCGTCAATAGGACTAGTTAGGAATAGGACTGATTTTTACGCTTTTAGACTTGTTGAAATTCTACTTAGTTAGTTTACATGATAGGAATCTCCTTCATTTCTTAGTTAAGTTACATGCATATTATTCAAGATTCTTTAGTAGTATTAGATTTATCAGTACCTGCAAGACATTTAGTGTTAGTTACGATCCGTCTTTTACCATTTCACCTTTATTGAGACAGAATCTGTTTTTATCATTAAACCGTGTTTGTTCCACTTTGTCTTTTGGTCTGTGTGAAATCACTCCAGCAACGTTTGTTCCATTTGCCTGCTGTTGCAAACACAGCACACTCCCTGACAGGAGAATCTGGGCACGCACCACCTCCCCCAGGCACAGCCCCTTGCTCAGCTGGCAGGACTGGCAAAGTTGTGTCTCCTTTACTGCCAGGGAAAGAACGCGGGCGCTTCATCCTTTGACTACTAAACATCTCAGCTGCCAGTGGAAAGGGAGGCTTTGTTTAATTCAATCAATTGGATCTAAATGAGTGCTCTGCTCTCACCATCTTTTCTGCCTCAAAGCAACGGCTTTAGTCATTTTGTAGCCCAGCAACATAACTTTGTTTCATTTTGGGGGACTGATGGACCTGACCACCTTGGAGCACGTTTCTAGAACCCCTCCGATTCTATCACATTCATAACCACATGCACCACAAAGGTATCAGTAGTCCAGTTTCAGTTTCTCTTGAAAGGAACACTCTCCCGCCCTGGGCCTCCACCAATCTCCTCAGCTAAAGCAGAGCGGCTGGCATCATTATCCTCTCTCTGGCTTCCCACACTTCAGGTATTTGCAGCAAAGAAGAAGCAAAGTCCCTCTTTTATCTAGCCCAGCAAATGGCACTGCCCAGCAAGCCTTTGGTGGCAGGGGCTGTGCAGGGTGGAGAGGGGGCCAGGGAGGGGGCAATTGCCAGGCTGCTTCTGGGAAGCCCAGGCAAGCTTGCCCTTGTCTGATGGAGCCAGTGCAGCTGGCCTTTGGAGCCTACAAAGTGTCTGCCTTGCAGTGCCACTTGGTACAGCTGCCCCCTCACTTTGCTGCCCTGTGCGCAACATGCAGCTGGGAAGGAAGCAAGATGGGCACTGAAGCAAGATTTGCTTTGCCTTAACAATAGGCAGGAAAGCAGCAAAACTGGCTGGCTTTGGTCCTATCTGGCATCTAAGTATGAAAAGAAACGTGAAGGCCGTCAGTGTGGAAAGGTAATTCCGTCAGCGTTCCTGTCTTAGAGGAATCCCCGAGTCTTTTGAGACAAACACCTAGCTTCTCCAAGGGAGCTGCAAGAGGGATGTAGAAATTCTGCATTCATGTGTGCTGCAGAAATGCCACTGTGCTGTCCCTGTGTGTGTGTGTGTGTGTGTGCCCATCATTTCCCCTGAGAAACATTCTGTTTCTCCAAGTTTCAGGGAAGGAATGATGAGGTGAGAGACCAGCTCAGAGGCCCAAGGAGGGAAAACATCAAGTGACATAATTGGGCACCAAAAGGAGATTTGACAAAGGGGGCAGCATGAATGCCTCCACTTTGAGAGGAAGCTTTGAAGTTGGCTCTCTGCTGAACAACTTGCACATTCCAGCTCCTCTCAGAGCTGGAGGAGAGCCTGTGGGAGGAGTCGTGCTGCTTCTCCAGGGCAGGAGATGAGCTCTGGGCCCTTGGACACAGCCAGCCTCCTGGGCACGTTCAGCTGGGGACACCTTGCAGAGAAGCAGCGAGGAGAGACACGCCTGTCCCTGCACTGCTTTTGCCCGTCTCCTCAGACCACGCAGGTCAAAAGGCCAATGGCAAGGGTCTCAGAGCAAGCTTGCAGCAGCAGAAGTAAAAGGGGCAAAGGTAGCCCATGCCTGTTTGTGTGCCATGGCTCCCCTGGGGTTCTACATGGAATGTTGGGCTGTGCCCATGGCAACTGTCGTTGTCTCCTGCTCCTGTGGCTGTTGGTGGAACGCTGCTGGAGCAGCACTGGAGCAGCAGCTGCAGGATCAGCTCCTGGGCTGTCCCTGAGCAGCCGCCTCCTGCACTCAGCGCCACACCCGGCCTCTGCACCCACATCCTCGTCTCCCCGCCTGCCTCCAGGCATCCCCACAGCACTTGGGCACCGTCAAAGGTAAGAAAATCCCCGTTTGCCCTCAAAGCACTAACACAAGGCCACCAGGCTCCAGCTGCCTCTCCCACCAACCACGACACACAGCCTGCGTGCTCACTTTCCCCACACCAGCTTCCATGTCAAAGCGGGCTGCACCTTGCCAAGGAATCGTTTTGCCTCCCGGGCAAACACAGACACTTCCATAGAGGATGCAGAGAGCTGTCACAGTGCACTTGCAGATCCTCCTCCACAGATCACCTGCTTCAAAGTTCTTGGCACCCATTGCACTCCTAAACCCAGCTTTTGGTGACCCCAAAACAAATTGTTCATGGCTGAGGAGTTCAGGCCTTCAGTGTCAACAAATCCCATTATGCCCTGACTCAGCTCACACCTGCTCCAAAGCTGCAAAAACAAGAATGATGGCACTTCTCCTCTGGGACCCCTGTCATTCAGGCCATGCAAGCATTTGACCGGCCTTGTCCTCAACCACAGGTGTTCAACTTCAAAAATCATCTGCTATCAGCAATCCTTATGTGCTTGCATAGTTACGTCTCTGATAGGAACATTCTCTTTTCCTATCGTATAGATACTTTTTTGCAATGCATGTAGGGCTGGTTCCGCCTCATGCTCAGGGGCAACTGGGAAATGCCATCTTCTCAAGAACACAATCACAGTATCAGAGAATTTTCTGGCTTGGAAGGGATTCTCAAAGATCACTGAGCCCAACTGCGGGGCAGCCTCAACAATCACACCCTGTGCCCAAGAGCGCTGTCCAAACAATTTTGGAGCTCCGTCAGCCTTGGTGCTGGGACCTCTTCCCTGGAGAGCCTCTTCCAGTGGCCAAGCACCCTCTGGCTCTGAAGAGCCTTTTCCTTCTATCCACCCTAAGCCTGCACTGGCACATCTTGCAGGCCATTCTCTTGGGTGTTCCCAGTGGCTCCAGGACTGAAGAGAGTAGTGCATGGCCTTCTGCTTCCCCTCCTCAGGAAGCTGCTGACTGCTAGAGGCTCCTGCCTAGGCAATTCCACCTCAAAAACATGGCAATGACAGCAAACAGAAAGGAGCTGGGACAGAGGAGCTCAGGCTTTGCAACCATGAGGATCAGAAGGAAGGCTACTGACACATCCTTGGCAGAACCATTTTTAACTGGAGCATTGTTTGGACCTTTTTCAGGTGGAAAGGAGAGGAACAATGAAAAGGAAAGCAAGAGCCAACAATCAGCCGTGAGTTTTGGCCTAGGGTTAAAGGGCAGCAAACTGGAGGAATGGCCAAGAGGAGAACTGCTCTTTCACACTCACGCTGGGATGGCTTCAAGCCTGTGCAGCCACAGGAAGGCTCTCTCGAGCACTTGCCTTTCTTACCTCCACCTCCTTCTTCCTTCAGACACATCAATGTTGGCAGCGACTTTCAGGCTGAGCTCCCAGAGCTGCAGAGCAGAGCACCAAGTGAGGATGAAGAGCCTGCAACCCTGGTCTGGAAGCCCTGGGGGGAAGATGACTCTGACATGGAAAAACCTGACAGAGGTAGCTTCTCTTCAAGCTTTTCTTCCACCCCTGACATACTTGGGTCTTTCAAAAGCTCCTTTTGCATAGAAAGGCAGCTTTTTGCAGCCTCTGCTTCTCTCCCTGTCTCGCCCATCTTCCCATCTACAAGTGTTAGAGGCAAGGAGAATGCTCTGCTTCTGCAGCAGAGCAGGAAAAAGAGCAAGCATCTTGCTCTCCAAATTGCTCAGGCCCATTTGCCACTGCAAGAGGGGAGATTGGCCTCCACTTCTTCTTACAGAAGCTGCTTTGAAGGGAGAGCCAGCACTGCGGGGGCCCTCGCTTCAGCTGGCCCTGCCTTTGCTCTCCTTTTCATGCTCTCCAAGCTGCTGCATTTAGCTCCCGGCCTTTCCTTGCGCCTTGCATGGCAACCTTTGCCCTTGCTGGCCTCAAGGCTGACTTTGGCTGGGTTTTTGTTGTGCTTGCAGTAAGAGAACTGCTGGACATGGCCAGCTCCCGTGGCATTCCCGGGGCAGCAGCTGACCTGGAGCGCGCCCTGCACTGCCTGCACCAGGCACGCGGCAGCGTTGCGGTAAGAAGCGGCTCTGTGGGCGCACACAAGAGGGCACAGGGAATGCACAAGGCCCGCCCACTGGGACAGCCTTTCCTGCCTGCTCCTTCAAGGAGTGTCTTTCTAGGGAGCAGAGCACTGGCTGCCTGCTGTGTCTCCTCCAGCGGCGTCAGGGCTGAGCCCAAAGGGCTCCAGCAGGGACAATCTCCCTCCTGCAGGCGGCGGCGCAAGGCCCTGCAGCCTGCTGCCTTGGAAATGGCCTGCCCGTCTGGGTTCTCTAAGACATTTGGAGGGGAAATTCCCACAAGCCTCAGTCAGCTGAGGCCATTCTGGCTGCAGCAGGAGCAAAATCATTACGTTGGTGAGCAAAATGTCACTCTTGGGGACCAGGATCAAAGGGCTGGGCAGCAAAAACTAGGCACTGGCATCAAATCCCAGGCTCTCACCCACATGGCATACAGTTGCTTGAATGTCTGAAGAGGCAAAGTAGCTGAAAGGCAGCATCTCTGATTTTTGGCTCATTTTGGATGTGGTGCGGTGGCTAAAGCCTTTTCCCCTTGGATCTTGCAGGAGGCTCTGGAGATGTTGCTCTCAGGGGGGCCTGCGACAACTCAAGGCCATCCCTTGGCCGATTATCATTACGCAGGTAAGCAAAGCAGAGCTTCTTCCTTCACTGGCAGATGCTGCCGTCCCCTTCATTGTTGTGGCAAGCGTTTCTGCTTTAACAAATTGGGCTTAACACCAGCACAAGGTCTTGTCTTCTCGGCGGGTGGGGAAAGCACCAGCATCTAGTCCTTCAGCTTGACTTGTTTTCCAGTCCTTTTCCCTGGGCAATGCCTGCTCTTGTCTTCATCACCTTCTCAGGGAGCAGACATGTACTCACACGTCAATGATGGCCTGCTACCATTTGCTTTTTGTGGCCACTGGGATCCACTTCATGTGGATCCAGGGATCCATTTACCTGCTGCTTTTTATTGCCAGGCTCTGACAGATGGACACCTGAGGAGAAGGACTCCTTCCAAAAGGCTTTCCACACCTATGGCAAGGATTTCCATCTCATCCAGAAGCAGGTAAAGCCGCAGGACATTCTTTACCTGAGCAGATCATCACCAGCAAAGCTTGCTTATGTCTGCTAACAAGCACTGGCCTTCAGTCTCTCTCTTCTCAAGTACCAAAACTGTTCAAGTAGTAACAAAACAGGACATCAAAGGCCTGTGTGAAAAGGATGATCCTGTCTCTCCAGCCCTTTTCTCCAAGCTCTTTTGGAAGATAAAGCTTTATTCTCTCAGACTTTTTGCGCAATTCTGCTGCTGCTTCCACAAGACATTGTGCTGGCATGACTGCAGTGAAGCCGGGAAAGAAGAGCTGTGCTAGATGCATTTCTTGTTGATCTGTGCATTACGTCTGTTGCCACGTAGCATGATACACGGTTTACTACATTGCATGATGCCTCTCTTTCTCCATGTTGATTTCATTTTACACCCTCCTCCATTTACTTCATGATTTTACTTCCTAGTTTACTCCATCTTCTACTTTTTCCCCAATGCACCTTACCAAGGAATTTTAGATTCCTTCTTTTTCCCTTCCCAACAGATCCAGACTAAGACCGTGGCACAGTGTGTGGAGTACTACTACACCTGGAAAAAGGAGCATCCAGTTGCCAGCACTCTTGCTCAGGTGAGGGGGAAGAAAATCCAGGCGTGCCAGGAGGGTGGAGAAACTGGGAGAAGGGGACAAAACCTGCTGGCGAGCCATGCCAGACACCGCTTTGCCAGGATCACATCAGCCCGTGCGCTGGCAAAGGCGCAGCAGATGCTGCCCAGGCCTTCCTTCTGCTGCTGCCCTGAAATACGCCATTCTGGAGCCTAACTTTGAGCCAAGAAAGCCGCACCACCACCCAAATGGGCTTTGGCTCTCTACGGATGGTTTTCTCAAGGGCTGCCACCTTAGCTGACTCCAATCAGACCCTTCCTTCCCCGCTTAATTCCCCCTGACATCAGCAATCCCTGTGTTCAGGGAGATGCTGCAAACATTCAGGCAGATTTTGTACATTCCCACCATACTCCCCAGGAAGGAGCTGCCAGTGCTGTGGCTCCCCTCACACTTTCCTTAACAGCAAAGAGCAATTGGGTTGGCAATAGTGAGAGAGAGAGAGGGAGAGACTATTCTGGGTTGTATAAAGTGTCTAACCATGTGTCTTCTCGAATTTGACTGAATTTCCATCCCATTCCCAAGACATTTCTGGAGGAAAACCAGAGGGAAATAGATGTTAGGCAGAGAGGTAGAAATAAGAAATGTCGAATTCTAGAGAGCCACACATTTATGCCACCCCTTTGGCCTGTGGAAAAGAGGAGCATTTCCCTCCAAGCTCTGCCTTGGCAGCCCGCCGCAGCCCACTGGCAAAGGCAGCCGTTTGCTCAGCTCTTGAGGCTTTGGAAGGATTTCCTTAGGCCGACAGATTTTTGTGCTGGATGCAGGCATTTCCAGCTTTCTGAGGGGAAGGAAACATTGAAACAGGATTCTTTGATTTCCAGGCCGTGGGCAAAGCCAAGAGGAGCAAAAGCCCCCCCAGAAAGGAGGAGGGGCAGACAGGGAAGAGAAGCCGCAAGAGGGCTGGCAGCGCCGAGTGTCCCTGCTGCCAACCGCGCCAGCCGCCCCGTTCGGCGGGAGGCCCCTTTCCCTGCGGCCAGTGCAAACGGTGCGCAACTTCCTGCTCCTTCTGCTCCAACCTGCGCCTTTGCACTAAAACAGGCTGACCCTTTGCAAAGGCGCCGCAGGGCAAGCTCACGCCACTTGCACCATCGCCCCTCGCAGCCCTGCTCAAGCGTACAACCCACCTCAAACCCAAACAGCTCCCTTCAAACCCAGCCTTCACAATCAAACCTTGCCATGCCCCAACCAGACACACTGCATCCAAGTAGCAGCAGATGCATCAAAGCTTCCTTTGATGCTGCTGATCAAATTCCAAATAGGATGCAACAAAAGGAGGAAGACATTTCAAGGCATTGAAACAAGAAAGGTTGGACTCATGGGCTGATCAATTCACAATGTGCCACTGCCCAAAAAGACAGAAATTTGGACTTAAACGGAGATCTTGGCGCTTGCTTCAATGGTGTGTACTAAATTGACCAATGTACTAAATTGACCAAATTTGTTTCCTATCTTCCAGGGTGTTTGAAACCATCAAGGAAAGGAACAAACACAGGAGAAGACATCGGCCTCGCAAGGAAGCAGAGCCTCTCCCCAAGAAGAAAAGACCAAATTAGACAAGGCTGCGGCTTGTCCAGGCCTAGCAAGGCTTAGGCGTCAATAGGACTAGTTAGGAATAGGACTGATTTTTACGCTTTTAGACTTGTTGAAATTCTACTTAGTTAGTTTACATGATAGGAATCTCCTTCATTTCTTAGTTAAGTTACATGCATATTATTCAAGATTCTTTAGTAGTATTAGATTTATCAGTACCTGCAAGACATTTAGTGTTAGTTACGATCCGTCTTTTACCATTTCACCTTTATTGAGACAGAATCTGTTTTTATCATTAAACCGTGTTTGTTCCACTTTGTCTTTTGGTCTGTGTGAAATCACTCCAGCAACGTTTGTTCCATTTGCCTGCTGTTGCAAACACAGCACACTCCCTGACAGGAGAATCTGGGCACGCACCACCTCCCCCAGGCACAGCCCCTTGCTCAGCTGGCAGGACTGGCAAAGTTGTGTCTCCTTTACTGCCAGGGAAAGAACGCGGGCGCTTCATCCTTTGACTACTAAACATCTCAGCTGCCAGTGGAAAGGGAGGCTTTGTTTAATTCAATCAATTGGATCTAAATGAGTGCTCTGCTCTCACCATCTTTTCTGCCTCAAAGCAACGGCTTTAGTCATTTTGTAGCCCAGCAACATAACTTTGTTTCATTTTGGGGGACTGATGGACCTGACCACCTTGGAGCACGTTTCTAGAACCCCTCCGATTCTATCACATTCATAACCACATGCACCACAAAGGTATCAGTAGTCCAGTTTCAGTTTCTCTTGAAAGGAACACTCTCCCGCCCTGGGCCTCCACCAATCTCCTCAGCTAAAGCAGAGCGGCTGGCATCATTATCCTCTCTCTGGCTTCCCACACTTCAGGTATTTGCAGCAAAGAAGAAGCAAAGTCCCTCTTTTATCTAGCCCAGCAAATGGCACTGCCCAGCAAGCCTTTGGTGGCAGGGGCTGTGCAGGGTGGAGAGGGGGCCAGGGAGGGGGCAATTGCCAGGCTGCTTCTGGGAAGCCCAGGCAAGCTTGCCCTTGTCTGATGGAGCCAGTGCAGCTGGCCTTTGGAGCCTACAAAGTGTCTGCCTTGCAGTGCCACTTGGTACAGCTGCCCCCTCACTTTGCTGCCCTGTGCGCAACATGCAGCTGGGAAGGAAGCAAGATGGGCACTGAAGCAAGATTTGCTTTGCCTTAACAATAGGCAGGAAAGCAGCAAAACTGGCTGGCTTTGGTCCTATCTGGCATCTAAGTATGAAAAGAAACGTGAAGGCCGTCAGTGTGGAAAGGTAATTCCGTCAGCGTTCCTGTCTTAGAGGAATCCCCGAGTCTTTTGAGACAAACACCTAGCTTCTCCAAGGGAGCTGCAAGAGGGATGTAGAAATTCTGCATTCATGTGTGCTGCAGAAATGCCACTGTGCTGTCCCTGTGTGTGTGTGTGTGTGTGCCCATCATTTCCCCTGAGAAACATTCTGTTTCTCCAAGTTTCAGGGAAGGAATGATGAGGTGAGAGACCAGCTCAGAGGCCCAAGGAGGGAAAACATCAAGTGACATAATTGGGCACCAAAAGGAGATTTGACAAAGGGGGCAGCATGAATGCCTCCACTTTGAGAGGAAGCTTTGAAGTTGGCTCTCTGCTGAACAACTTGCACATTCCAGCTCCTCTCAGAGCTGGAGGAGAGCCTGTGGGAGGAGTCGTGCTGCTTCTCCAGGGCAGGAGATGAGCTCTGGGCCCTTGGACACAGCCAGCCTCCTGGGCACGTTCAGCTGGGGACACCTTGCAGAGAAGCAGCGAGGAGAGCCACGCCTGTCCCTGCACTGCTTTTGCCCGTCTCCTCAGACCACGCAGGTCAAAAGGCCAATGGCAAGGGTCTCAGAGCAAGCTTGCAGCAGCAGAAGTAAAAGGGGCAAAGGTAGCCCATGCCTGTTTGTGTGCCATGGCTCCCCTGGGGTTCTACATGGAATGTTGGGCTGTGCCCATGGCAACTGTCGTTGTCTCCTGCTCCTGCGGCCGTTGGTGGAACGCTGCTGGAGCAGCACTGGAGCAGCAGCTGCAGGATCAGCTCCTGGGCTGTCCCTGAGCAGCCGCCTCCTGCACTCAGCGCCACACCCGGCCTCTGCACCCACATCCTCGTCTCCCCGCCTGCCTCCAGGCATCCCCACAGCACTTGGGCACCGTCAAAGGTAAGAAAATCCCCGTTTGCCCTCAAAGCACTAACACAAGGCCACCAGGCTCCAGCTGCCTCTCCCACCAACCACGACACACAGCCTGCGTGCTCACTTTCCCCACACCAGCTTCCATGTCAAAGCGGGCTGCACCTTGCCAAGGAATCGTCTTGCCTCCCGGGCAAACACAGACACTTCCATAGAGGATGCAGAGAGCTGTCACAGTGCACTTGCAGATCCTCCTCCACAGATCACCTGCTTCAAAGTTCTTGGCACCCATTGCACTCCTAAACCCAGCTTTTGGTGACCCCAAAACAAATTGTTCATGGCTGAGGAGTTCAGGCCTTCAGTGTCAACAAATCCCTTTTATGCCCCGACTCAGCTCACACCTGCTCCAAAGCTGCAAAAACAAGAATGATGGCACTTCTCCTCTGGGACCCCTGTCATTCAGGCCATGCAAGCATTTGACCGGCCTTGTCCTCAAGCACAGGTGTTCAACTTCAAAAATCATCTGCTATCAGCAATCCTTATGTGCTTGCATAGTTACGTCTCTGATAGGAACATTCTCTTTTCCTATCGTATAGATACTTTCTTGCAATGCATGTAGGGCTGGTTCCGCCTCATGCTCAGGGGCAACTGGGAAATGCCGTCTTCTCAAGAACACACTCACAGTATCAGAGAATTTTCTGGCTTGGAAGGGATTCTCAAAGATCACTGAGCCCAACTGCGGGGCAGCCTCAACAATCACACCCTGTGCCCAAGAGCGCTGTCCAAACAATTTTGGAGCTCCGTCAGCCTTGGTGCTGGGACCTCTTTCCTGGACAGCCTCTTCCAGTGGCCAAGCACCCTCTGGCTCTGAAGAGCCTTTTCCTTCTATCCACCCTAAGCCTGCACTGGCACATCTTGCAGGCCATTCTCTTGGGTGTTCCCAGTGGCTCCAGGACTGAAGAGAGTAGTGCATGGCCTTCTGCTTCCCCTCCTCAGGAAGCTGCTGACTGCTAGAGGCTCCTGCCTAGGCAATTCCACCTCAAAAACATGGCAATGACAGCAAACAGAAAGGAGCTGGGACAGAGGAGCTCAGGCTTTGCAACCATGAGGATCAGAAGGAAGGCTACTGACACATCCTTGGCAGAACCATTTTTAACTGGAGCATTGTTTGGACCTTTTTCAGGTGGAAAGGAGAGGAACAATGAAAAGGAAAGCAAGAGCCAACAATCAGCCGTGAGTTTTGGCCTAGGGTTAAAGGGCAGCAAACTGGAGGAATGGCCAGGAGGAGAACTGCTCTTTCACACTCACGCTGGGATGGCTTAAAGCCTGTGCAGCCACAGGAAGGCTCTCTCGAGCACTTGCCTTTCTTACCTCCACCTCCTTCTTCCTTCAGACACATCAATGTTGGCAGCGACTTTCAGGCTGAGCTCCCAGAGCTGCAGAGCAGAGCACCAAGTGAGGATGAAGAGCCTGCAACCCTGGTCTGGAAGCCCTGGGGGGAAGATGACTCTGACATGGAAAAACCTGACAGAGGTAGCTTCTCTTCAAGCTTTTCTTCCACCCCTGACATACTTGGGTCTTTCAAAAGCTCCTTTTGCATAGAAAGGCAGCTTTTTGCAGCCTCTGCTTCTCTCCCTGTCTCGCCCATCTTCCCATCTACAAGTGTTAGAGGCAAGGAGAATGCTCTGCTTCTGCAGCAGAGCAGGAAAAAGAGCAAGCATCTTGCTCTCCAAATTGCTCAGGCCCATTTGCCACTGCAAGAGGGGAGATTGGCCTCCACTTCTTCTTACAGAAGCTGCTTTGAAGGGAGAGCCAGCACTGCGGGGGCCCTCGCTTCAGCTGGCCCTGCCTTTGCTCTCCTTTTCATGCTCTCCAAGCTGCTGCATTTAGCTCCCGGCCTTTCCTTGCGCCTTGCATGGCAACCTTTGCCCTTGCTGGCCTCAAGGCTGACTTTGGCTGGGTTTTTGTTGTGCTTGCAGTAAGAGAACTGCTGGACATGGCCAGCTCCCGTGGCATTCCCGGGGCAGCAGCTGACCTGGAGCGCGCCCTGCACTGCCTGCACCAGGCACGCGGCAGCGTTGCGGTAAGAAGCGGCTCTGTGGGCGCACACAAGAGGGCACAGGGAATGCACAAGGCCCGCCCACTGGGACAGCCTTTCCTGCCTGCTCCTTCAAGGAGTGTCTTTCTAGGGAGCAGAGCACTGGCTGCCTGCTGTGTCTCCTCCAGCGGCGTCAGGGCTGAGCCCAAAGGGCTCCAGCAGGGACAATCTCCCTCCTGCAGGCGGCGGCGCAAGGCCCTGCAGCCTGCTGCCTTGGAAATGGCCTGCCCGTCTGGGTTCTCTAAGACATTTGGAGGGGAAATTCCCACAAGCCTCAGTCAGCTGAGGCCATTCTGGCTGCAGCAGGAGCAAAATCATTACGTTGGTGAGCAAAATGTCACTCTTGGGGACCAGGATCAAAGGGCTGGGCAGCAAAAACTAGGCACTGGCATCAAATCCCAGGCTCTCACCCACATGGCATACAGTTGCTTGAATGTCTGAAGAGGCAAAGTAGCTGAAAGGCAGCATCTCTGATTTTTGGCTCATTTTGGATGTGGTGCGGTGGCTAAAGCCTTTTCCCCTTGGATCTTGCAGGAGGCTCTGGAGATGTTGCTCTCAGGGGGGCCTGCGACAACTCAAGGCCATCCCTTGGCCGATTATCATTACGCAGGTAAGCAAAGCAGAGCTTCTTCCTTCACTGGCAGATGCTGCCGTCCCCTTCATTGTTGTGGCAAGCGTTTCTGCTTTAACAAATTGGGCTTAACACCAGCACAAGGTCTTGTCTTCTCGGCGGGTGGGGAAAGCACCAGCATCTAGTCCTTCAGCTTGACTTGTTTTCCAGTCCTTTTCCCTGGGCAATGCCTGCTCTTGTCTTCATCACCTTCTCAGGGAGCAGACATGTACTCACACGTCAATGATGGCCTGCTACCATTTGCTTTTTGTGGCCACTGGGATCTACTTCATGTGGATCCAGGGATCCATTTACCTGCTGCTTTTTATTGCCAGGCTCTGACAGATGGACACCTGAGGAGAAGGACTCCTTCCAAAAGGCTTTCCACACCTATGGCAAGGATTTCCATCTCATCCAGAAGCAGGTAAAGCCGCAGGACATTCTTTACCTGAGCAGATCATCACCAGCAAAGCTTGCTTATGTCTGCTAACAAGCACTGGCCTTCAGTCTCTCTCTTCTCAAGTACCAAAACTGTTCAAGTAGTAACAAAACAGGACATCAAAGGCCTGTGTGAAAAGGATGATCCTGTCTCTCCAGCCCTTTTCTCCAAGCTCTTTTGGAAGATAAAGCTTTATTCTCTCAGACTTTTTGCGCAATTCTGCTGCTGCTTCCACAAGACATTGTGCTGGCATGACTGCAGTGAAGCCGGGAAAGAAGAGCTGTGCTAGATGCATTTCTTGTTGATCTGTGCATTACGTCTGTTGCCACGTAGCATGATACACGGTTTACTACATTGCATGATGCCTCTCTTTCTCCATGTTGATTTCATTTTACACCCTCCTCCATTTACTTCATGATTTTACTTCCTAGTTTACTCCATCTTCTACTTTTTCCCCAATGCACCTTACCAAGGAATTTTAGATTCCTTCTTTTTCCCTTCCCAACAGATCCAGACTAAGACCGTGGCACAGTGTGTGGAGTACTACTACACCTGGAAAAAGGAGCATCCAGTTGCCAGCACTCTTGCTCAGGTGAGGGGGAAGAAAATCCAGGCGTGCCAGGAGGGTGGAGAAACTGGGAGAAGGGGACAAAACCTGCTGGCGAGCCATGCCAGACACCGCTTTGCCAGGATCACATCAGCCCGTGCGCTGGCAAAGGCGCAGCAGATGCTGCCCAGGCCTTCCTTCTGCTGCTGCCCTGAAATACGCCATTCTGGAGCCTAACTTTGAGCCAAGAAAGCCGCACCACCACCCAAATGGGCTTTGGCTCTCTACGGATGGTTTTCTCAAGGGCTGCCACCTTAGCTGACTCCAATCAGACCCTTCCTTCCCCGCTTAATTCCCCCTGACATCAGCAATCCCTGTGTTCAGGGAGATGCTGCAAACATTCAGGCAGATTTTGTACATTCCCACCATACTCCCCAGGAAGGAGCTGCCAGTGCTGTGGCTCCCCTCACACTTTCCTTAACAGCAAAGAGCAATTGGGTTGGCAATAGTGAGAGAGAGAGAGGGAGAGACTATTCTGGGTTGTATAAAGTGTCTAACCATGTGTCTTCTCGAATTTGACTGAATTTCCATCCCATTCCCAAGACATTTCTGGAGGAAAACCAGAGGGAAATAGATGTTAGGCAGAGAGGTAGAAATAAGAAATGTCGAATTCTAGAGAGCCACACATTTATGCCACCCCTTTGGCCTGTGGAAAAGAGGAGCATTTCCCTCCAAGCTCTGCCTTGGCAGCCCGCCGCAGCCCACTGGCAAAGGCAGCCGTTTGCTCAGCTCTTGAGGCTTTGGAAGGATTTCCTTAGGCCGATAGATTTTTGTGCTGGATGCAGGCATTTCCAGCTTTCTGAGGGGAAGGAAACATTGAAACAGGATTCTTTGATTTCCAGGGCGTGGGCAAAGCCAAGAGGAGCAAAAGCCCCCCCAGAAAGGAGGAGGGGCAGACAGGGAAGAGAAGCCGCAAGAGGGCTGGCAGCGCCGAGTGTCCCTGCTGCCAACCGCGCCAGCCGCCCCGTTCGGCGGGAGGCCCCTTTCCCTGCGGCCAGTGCAAACGGTGCGCAACTTCCTGCTCCTTCTGCTCCAACCTGCGCCTTTGCACTAAAACAGGCTGACCCTTTGCAAAGGCGCCGCAGAGCAAGCTCACGCCACTTGCACCATCGCCCCTCGCAGCCCTGCTCAAGCGTACAACCCACCTCAAACCCAAACAGCTCCCTTCAAACCCAGCCTTCACAATCAAACCTTGCCATGCCCCAACCAGACACACTGCATCCAAGTAGCAGCAGATGCATCAAAGCTTCCTTTGATGCTGCTGATCAAATTCCAAATAGGATGCAACAAAAGGAGGAAGACATTTCAAGGCATTGAAACAAGAAAGGTTGGACTCATGGGCTGATCAATTCACAATGTGCCACTGCCCAAAAAGACAGAAATTTGGACTTAAACGGAGATCTTGGCGCTTGCTTCAATGGTGTGTACTAAATTGACCAATGTACTAAATTGACCAAATTTGTTTCCTATCTTCCAGGGTGTTTGAAACCATCAAGGAAAGGAACAAACACAGGAGAAGACATCGGCCTCACAAGGAAGCAGAGCCTCTCCCCAAGAAGAAAAGACCAAATTAGACAAGGCTGCGGCTTGTCCAGGCCTAGCAAGGCTTAGGCGTCAATAGGACTAGTTAGGAATAGGACTGATTTTTACGCTTTTAGACTTGTTGAAATTCTACTTAGTTAGTTTACATGATAGGAATCTCCTTCATTTCTTAGTTAAGTTACATGCATATTATTCAAGATTCTTTAGTAGTATTAGATTTATCAGTACCTGCAAGACATTTAGTGTTAGTTACGATCCGTCTTTTACCATTTCACCTTTATTGAGACAGAATCTGTTTTTATCATTAAACCGTGTTTGTGCCACTTTGTCTTTTGGTCTGTGTGAAATCACTCCAGCAACGTTTGTTCCATTTGCCTGCTGTTGCAAACACAGCACACTCCCTGACAGGAGAATCTGGGCACGCACCACCTCCCCCAGGCACAGCCCCTTGCTCAGCTGGCAGGACTGGCAAAGTTGTGTCTCCTTTACTGCCAGGGAAAGAACGCGGGCGCTTCATCCTTTGACTACTAAACATCTCAGCTGCCAGTGGAAAGGGAGGCTTTGTTTAATTCAATCAATTGGATCTAAATGAGTGCTCTGCTCTCACCATCTTTTCTGCCTCAAAGCAACGGCTTTAGTCATTTTGTAGCCCAGCAACATAACTTTGTTTCATTTTGGGGGACTGATGGACCTGACCACCTTGGAGCACGTTTCTAGAACCCCTCCGATTCTATCACATTCATAACCACATGCACCACAAAGGTATCAGTAGTCCAGTTTCAGTTTCTCTTGAAAGGAACACTCTCCCGCCCTGGGCCTCCACCAATCTCCTCAGCTAAAGCAGAGCGGCTGGCATCATTATCCTCTCTCTGGCTTCCCACACTTCAGGTATTTGCAGCAAAGAAGAAGCAAAGTCCCTCTTTTATCTAGCCCAGCAAATGGCACTGCCCAGCAAGGCTTTGGTGGCAGGGGCTGTGCAGGGTGGAGAGGGGGCCAGGGAGGGGGCAATTGCCAGGCTGCTTCTGGGAAGCGCAGGCAAGCTTGCCCTTGTCTGATGGAGCCAGTGCAGCTGGCCTTTGGAGCCTACAAAGTGTCTGCCTTGCAGTGCCACTTGGTACAGCTGCCCCCTCACTTTGCTGCCCTGTGCGCAACATGCAGCTGGGAAGGAAGCAAGATGGGCACTGAAGCAAGATTTGCTTTGCCTTAACAATAGGCAGGAAAGCAGCAAAACTGGCTGGCTTTGGTCCTATCTGGCATCTAAGTATGAAAAGAAACGTGAAGGCCGTCAGTGTGGAAAGGTAATTCCGTCAGCGTTCCTGTCTTAGAGGAATCCCCGAGTCTTTTGAGACAAACACCTAGCTTCTCCAAGGGAGCTGCAAGAGGGATGTAGAAATTCTGCATTCATGTGTGCTGCAGAAATGCCACTGTGCTGTCCCTGTGTGTGTGTGTGTGTGCCCATCATTTCCCCTGAGAAACATTCTGTTTCTCCAAGTTTCAGGGAAGGAATGATGAGGTGAGAGACCAGCTCAGAGGCCCAAGGAGGGAAAACATCAAGTGACATAATTGGGCACCAAAAGGAGATTTGACAAAGGGGGCAGCATGAATGCCTCCACTTTGAGAGGAAGCTTTGAAGTTGGCTCTCTGCTGAACAACTTGCACATTCCAGCTCCTCTCAGAGCTGGAGGAGAGCCTGTGGGAGGAGTCGTGCTTCTTCTCCAGGGCAGGAGATGAGCTCTGGGCCCTTGGACACAGCCAGCCTCCTGGGCACGTTCAGCTGGGGACACCTTGCAGAGAAGCAGCGAGGAGAGCCACGCCTGTCCCTGCACTGCTTTTGCCCGTCTCCTCAGACCACGCAGGTCAAAAGGCCAATGGCAAGGGTCTCAGAGCAAGCTTGCAGCAGCAGAAGTAAAAGGGGCAAAGGTAGCCCATGCCTGTTTGTGTGCCATGGCTCCCCTGGGGTTCTACATGGAATGTTGGGCTGTGCCCATGGCAACTGTCGTTGTCTCCTGCTCCTGCGGCCGTTGGTGGAACGCTGCTGGAGCAGCACTGGAGCAGCAGCTGCAGGATCAGCTCCTGGGCTGTCCCTGAGCAGCCGCCTCCTGCACTCAGCGCCACACCCGGCCTCTGCACCCACATCCTCGTCTCCCCGCCTGCCTCCAGGCATCCCCACAGCACTTGGGCACCGTCAAAGGTAAGAAAATCCCCGTTTGCCCTCAAAGCACTAACACAAGGCCACCAGGCTCCAGCTGCCTCTCCCACCAACCACGACACACAGCCTGCGTGCTCACTTTCCCCACACCAGCTTCCATGTCAAAGCGGGCTGCACCTTGCCAAGGAATCGTCTTGCCTCCCGGGCAAACACAGACACTTCCATAGAGGATGCAGAGAGCTGTCACAGTGCACTTGCAGATCCTCCTCCACAGATCACCTGCTTCAAAGTTCTTGGCACCCATTGCACTCCTAAACCCAGCTTTTGGTGACCCCAAAACAAATTGTTCATGGCTGAGGAGTTCAGGCCTTCAGTGTCAACAAATCCCTTTTATGCCCCGACTCAGCTCACACCTGCTCCAAAGCTGCAAAAACAAGAATGATGGCACTTCTCCTCTGGGACCCCTGTCATTCAGGCCATGCAAGCATTTGACCGGCCTTGTCCTCAAGCACAGGTGTTCAACTTCAAAAATCATCTGCTATCAGCAATCCTTATGTGCTTGCATAGTTACGTCTCTGATAGGAACATTCTCTTTTCCTATCGTATAGATACTTTTTTGCAATGCATGTAGGGCTGGTTCCGCCTCATGCTCAGGGGCAACTGGGAAATGCCGTCTTCTCAAGAACACACTCACAGTATCAGAGAATTTTCTGGCTTGGAAGGGATTCTCAAAGATCACTGAGCCCAACTGCGGGGCAGCCTCAACAATCACACCCTGTGCCCAAGAGCGCTGTCCAAACAATTTTGGAGCTCCGTCAGCCTTGGTGCTGGGACCTCTTTCCTGGACAGCCTCTTCCAGTGGCCAAGCACCCTCTGGCTCTGAAGAGCCTTTTCCTTCTATCCACCCTAAGCCTGCACTGGCACATCTTGCAGGCCATTCTCTTGGGTGTTCCCAGTGGCTCCAGGACTGAAGAGAGTAGTGCATGGCCTTCTGCTTCCCCTCCTCAGGAAGCTGCTGACTGCTAGAGGCTCCTGCCTAGGCAATTCCACCTCAAAAACATGGCAATGACAGCAAACAGAAAGGAGCTGGGACAGAGGAGCTCAGGCTTTGCAACCATGAGGATCAGAAGGAAGGCTACTGACACATCCTTGGCAGAACCATTTTTAACTGGAGCATTGTTTGGACCTTTTTCAGGTGGAAAGGAGAGGAACAATGAAAAGGAAAGCAAGAGCCAACAATCAGCCGTGAGTTTTGGCCTAGGGTTAAAGGGCAGCAAACTGGAGGAATGGCCAGGAGGAGAACTGCTCTTTCACACTCACGCTGGGATGGCTTCAAGCCTGTGCAGCCACAGGAAGGCTCTCTCGAGCACTTGCCTTTCTTACCTCCACCTCCTTCTTCCTTCAGACACATCAATGTTGGCAGCGACTTTCAGGCTGAGCTCCCAGAGCTGCAGAGCAGAGCACCAAGTGAGGATGAAGAGCCTGCAACCCTGCTCTGGAAGCCCTGGGGGGAAGATGACTCTGACATGGAAAAACCTGACAGAGGTAGCTTCTCTTCAAGCTTTTCTTCCACCCCTGACATACTTGGGTCTTTCAAAAGCTCCTTTTGCATAGAAAGGCAGCTTTTTGCAGCCTCTGCTTCTCTCCCTGTCTCGCCCATCTTCCCATCTACAAGTGTTAGAGGCAAGGAGAATGCTCTGCTTCTGCAGCAGAGCAGGAAAAAGAGCAAGCATCTTGCTCTCCAAATTGCTCAGGCCCATTTGCCACTGCAAGAGGGGAGATTGGCCTCCACTTCTTCTTACAGAAGCTGCTTTGAAGGGAGAGCCAGCACTGCGGGGGCCCTCGCTTCAGCTGGCCCTGCCTTTGCTCTCCTTTTCATGCTCTCCAAGCTGCTGCATTTAGCTCCCGGCCTTTCCTTGCGCCTTGCATGGCAACCTTTGCCCTTGCTGGCCTCAAGGCTGACTTTGGCTGGGTTTTTGTTGTGCTTGCAGTAAGAGAACTGCTGGACATGGCCAGCTCCCGTGGCATTCCCGGGGCAGCAGCTGACCTGGAGCGCGCCCTGCACTGCCTGCACCAGGCACGCGGCAGCGTTGCGGTAAGAAGCGGCTCTGTGGGCGCACACAAGAGGGCACAGGGAATGCACAAGGCCCGCCCACTGGGACAGCCTTTCCTGCCTGCTCCTTCAAGGAGTGTCTTTCTAGGGAGCAGAGCACTGGCTGCCTGCTGTGTCTCCTCCAGCGGCGTCAGGGCTGAGCCCAAAGGGCTCCAGCAGGGACAATCTCCCTCCTGCAGGCGGCGGCGCAAGGCCCTGTAGCCTGCTGCCTTGGAAATGGCCTGCCCGTCTGGGTTCTCTAAGACATTTGGAGGGGAAATTCCCACAAGCCTCAGTCAGCTGAGGCCATTCTGGCTGCAGCAGGAGCAAAATCATTACGTTGGTGAGCAAAATGTCACTCTTGGGGACCAGGATCAAAGGGCTGGGCAGCAAAAACTAGGCACTGGCATCAAATCCCAGGCTCTCACCCACATGGCATACAGTTGCTTGAATGTCTGAAGAGGCAAAGTAGCTGAAAGGCAGCATCTCTGATTTTTGGCTCATTTTGGATGTGGTGCGGTGGCTAAAGCCTTTTCCCCTTGGATCTTGCAGGAGGCTCTGGAGATGTTGCTCTCAGGGGGGCCTGCGACAACTCAAGGCCATCCCTTGGCCGATTATCATTACGCAGGTAAGCAAAGCAGAGCTTCTTCCTTCACTGGCAGATGCTGCCGTCCCCTTCATTGTTGTGGCAAGCGTTTCTGCTTTAACAAATTGGGCTTAACACCAGCACAAGGTCTTGTCTTCTCGGCGGGTGGGGAAAGCACCAGCATCTAGTCCTTCAGCTTGACTTGTTTTCCAGTCCTTTTCCCTGGGCAATGCCTGCTCTTGTCTTCATCACCTTCTCAGGGAGCAGACATGTACTCACACGTCAATGATGGCCTGCTACCATTTGCTTTTTGTGGCCACTGGGATCTACTTCATGTGGATCCAGGGATCCATTTTCCTGCTGCTTTTTATTGCCAGGCTCTGACAGATGGACACCTGAGGAGAAGGACTCCTTCCAAAAGGCTTTCCACACCTATGGCAAGGATTTCCATCTCATCCAGAAGCAGGTAAAGCCGCAGGACATTCTTTACCTGAGCAGATCATCACCAGCAAAGCTTGCTTATGTCTGCTAACAAGCACTGGCCTTCAGTCTCTCTCTTCTCAAGTACCAAAACTGTTCAAGTAGTAACAAAACAGGACATCAAAGGCCTGTGTGAAAAGGATGATCCTGTCTCTCCAGCCCTTTTCTCCAAGCTCTTTTGGAAGATAAAGCTTTATTCTCTCAGACTTTTTGCGCAATTCTGCTGCTGCTTCCACAAGACATTGTGCTGGCATGACTGCAGTGAAGCCGGGAAAGAAGAGCTGTGCTAGATGCATTTCTTGTTGATCTGTGCATTACGTCTGTTGCCACGTAGCATGATACACGGTTTACTACATTGCATGATGCCTCTCTTTCTCCATGTTGATTTCATTTTACACCCTCCTCCATTTACTTCATGATTTTACTTCCTAGTTTACTCCATCTTCTACTTTTTCCCCAATGCACCTTACCAAGGAATTTTAGATTCCTTCTTTTTCCCTTCCCAACAGATCCAGACTAAGACCGTGGCACAGTGTGTGGAGTACTACTACACCTGGAAAAAGGAGCATCCAGTTGCCAGCACTCTTGCTCAGGTGAGGGGGAAGAAAATCCAGGCGTGCCAGGAGGGTGGAGAAACTGGGAGAAGGGGACAAAACCTGCTGGCGAGCCATGCCAGACACCGCTTTGCCAGGATCACATCAGCCCGTGCGCTGGCAAAGGCGCAGCAGATGCTGCCCAGGCCTTCCTTCTGCTGCTGCCCTGAAATACGCCATTCTGGAGCCTAACTTTGAGCCAAGAAAGCCGCACCACCACCCAAATGGGCTTTGGCTCTCTACGGATGGTTTTCTCAAGGGCTGCCACCTTAGCTGACTCCAATCAGACCCTTCCTTCCCCGCTTAATTCCCCCTGACATCAGCAATCCCTGTGTTCAGGGAGATGCTGCAAACATTCAGGCAGATTTTGTACATTCCCACCATACTCCCCAGGAAGGAGCTGCCAGTGCTGTGGCTCCCCTCACACTTTCCTTAACAGCAAAGAGCAATTGGGTTGGCAATAGTGAGAGAGAGAGAGGGAGAGACTATTCTGGGTTGTATAAAGTGTCTAACCATGTGTCTTCTCGAATTTGACTGAATTTCCATCCCATTCCCAAGACATTTCTGGAGGAAAACCAGAGGGAAATAGATGTTAGGCAGAGAGGTAGAAATAAGAAATGTCGAATTCTAGAGAGCCACACATTTATGCCACCCCTTTGGCCTGTGGAAAAGAGGAGCATTTCCCTCCAAGCTCTGCCTTGGCAGCCCGCCGCAGCCCACTGGCAAAGGCAGCCGTTTGCTCAGCTCTTGAGGCTTTGGAAGGATTTCCTTAGGCCGATAGATTTTTGTGCTGGATGCAGGCATTTCCAGCTTTCTGAGGGGAAGGAAACATTGAAACAGGATTCTTTGATTTCCAGGGCGTGGGCAAAGCCAAGAGGAGCAAAAGCCCCCCCAGAAAGGAGGAGGGGCAGACAGGGAAGAGAAGCCGCAAGAGGGCTGGCAGCGCCGAGTGTCCCTGCTGCCAACCGCGCCAGCCGCCCCGTTCGGCGGGAGGCCCCTTTCCCTGCGGCCAGTGCAAACGGTGCGCAACTTCCTGCTCCTTCTGCTCCAACCTGCGCCTTTGCACTAAAACAGGCTGACCCTTTGCAAAGGCGCCGCAGGGCAAGCTCACGCCACTTGCACCATCGCCCCTCGCAGCCCTGCTCAAGCGTACAACCCACCTCAAACCCAAACAGCTCCCTTCAAACCCAGCCTTCACAATCAAACCTTGCCATGCCCCAACCAGACACACTGCATCCAAGTAGCAGCAGATGCATCAAAGCTTCCTTTGATGCTGCTGATCAAATTCCAAATAGGATGCAACAAAAGGAGGAAGACATTTCAAGGCATTGAAACAAGAAAGGTTGGACTCATGGGCTGATCAATTCACAATGTGCCACTGCCCAAAAAGACAGAAATTTGGACTTAAACGGAGATCTTGGCGCTTGCTTCAATGGTGTGTACTAAATTGACCAATGTACTAAATTGACCAAATTTGTTTCCTATCTTCCAGGGTGTTTGAAACCATCAAGGAAAGGAACAAACACAGGAGAAGACATCGGCCTCGCAAGGAAGCAGAGCCTCTCCCCAAGAAGAAAAGACCAAATTAGACAAGGCTGCGGCTTGTCCAGGCCTAGCAAGGCTTAGGCGTCAATAAGACTAGTTAGGAATAGGACTGATTTTTACGCTTTTAGACTTGTTGAAATTCTACTTAGTTAGTTTACATGATAGGAATCTCCTTCATTTCTTAGTTAAGTTACATGCATATTATTCAAGATTCTTTAGTAGTATTAGATTTATCAGTACCTGCAAGACATTTAGTGTTAGTTACGATCCGTCTTTTACCATTTCACCTTTATTGAGACAGAATCTGTTTTTATCATTAAACCGTGTTTGTGCCACTTTGTCTTTTGGTCTGTGTGAAATCACTCCAGCAACGTTTGTTCCATTTGCCTGCTGTTGCAAACACAGCACACTCCCTGACAGGAGAATCTGGGCACGCACCACCTCCCCCAGGCACAGCCCCTTGCTCAGCTGGCAGGACTGGCAAAGTTGTGTCTCCTTTACTGCCAGGGAAAGAACGCGGGCGCTTCATCCTTTGACTACTAAACATCTCAGCTGCCAGTGGAAAGGGAGGCTTTGTTTAATTCAATCAATTGGATCTAAATGAGTGCTCTGCTCTCACCATCTTTTCTGCCTCAAAGCAACGGCTTTAGTCATTTTGTAGCCCAGCAACATAACTTTGTTTCATTTTGGGGGACTGATGGACCTGACCACCTTGGAGCACGTTTCTAGAACCCCTCCGATTCTATCACATTCATAACCACATGCACCACAAAGGTATCAGTAGTCCAGTTTCAGTTTCTCTTGAAAGGAACACTCTCCCGCCCTGGGCCTCCACCAATCTCCTCAGCTAAAGCAGAGCGGCTGGCATCATTATCCTCTCTCTGGCTTCCCACACTTCAGGTATTTGCAGCAAAGAAGAAGCAAAGTCCCTCTTTTATCTAGCCCAGCAAATGGCACTGCCCAGCAAGGCTTTGGTGGCAGGGGCTGTGCAGGGTGGAGAGGGGGCCAGGGAGGGGGCAATTGCCAGGCTGCTTCTGGGAAGCGCAGGCAAGCTTGCCCTTGTCTGATGGAGCCAGTGCAGCTGGCCTTTGGAGCCTACAAAGTGTCTGCCTTGCAGTGCCACTTGGTACAGCTGCCCCCTCACTTTGCTGCCCTGTGCGCAACATGCAGCTGGGAAGGAAGCAAGATGGGCACTGAAGCAAGATTTGCTTTGCCTTAACAATAGGCAGGAAAGCAGCAAAACTGGCTGGCTTTGGTCCTATCTGGCATCTAAGTATGAAAAGAAACGTGAAGGCCGTCAGTGTGGAAAGGTAATTCCGTCAGCGTTCCTGTCTTAGAGGAATCCCCGAGTCTTTTGAGACAAACACCTAGCTTCTCCAAGGGAGCTGCAAGAGGGATGTAGAAATTCTGCATTCATGTGTGCTGCAGAAATGCCACTGTGCTGTCCCTGTGTGTGTGTGTGTGTGCCCATCATTTCCCCTGAGAAACATTCTGTTTCTCCAAGTTTCAGGGAAGGAATGATGAGGTGAGAGACCAGCTCAGAGGCCCAAGGAGGGAAAACATCAAGTGACATAATTGGGCACCAAAAGGAGATTTGACAAAGGGGGCAGCATGAATGCCTCCACTTTGAGAGGAAGCTTTGAAGTTGGCTCTCTGCTGAACAACTTGCACATTCCAGCTCCTCTCAGAGCTGGAGGAGAGCCTGTGGGAGGAGTCGTGCTGCTTCTCCAGGGCAGGAGATGAGCTCTGGGCCCTTGGACACAGCCAGCCTCCTGGGCACGTTCAGCTGGGGACACCTTGCAGAGAAGCAGCGAGGAGAGCCACGCCTGTCCCTGCACTGCTTTTGCCCGTCTCCTCAGACCACGCAGGTCAAAAGGCCAATGGCAAGGGTCTCAGAGCAAGCTTGCAGCAGCAGAAGTAAAAGGGGCAAAGGTAGCCCATGCCTGTTTGTGTGCCATGGCTCCCCTGGGCTTCTACATGGAATGTTGGGCTGTGCCCATGGCAACTGTCGTTGTCTCCTGCTCCTGCGGCCGTTGGTGGAACGCTGCTGGAGCAGCACTGGAGCAGCAGCTGCAGGATCAGCTCCTGGGCTGTCCCTGAGCAGCCGCCTCCTGCACTCAGCGCCACACCCGGCCTCTGCACCCACATCCTCGTCTCCCCGCCTGCCTCCAGGCATCCCCACAGCACTTGGGCACCGTCAAAGGTAAGAAAATCCCCGTTTGCCCTCAAAGCACTAACACAAGGCCACCAGGCTCCAGCTGCCTCTCCCACCAACCACGACACACAGCCTGCGTGCTCACTTTCCCCACACCAGCTTCCATGTCAAAGCGGGCTGCACCTTGCCAAGGAATCGTCTTGCCTCCCGGGCAAACACAGACACTTCCATAGAGGATGCAGAGAGCTGTCACAGTGCACTTGCAGATCCTCCTCCACAGATCACCTGCTTCAAAGTTCTTGGCACCCATTGCACTCCTAAACCCAGCTTTTGGTGACCCCAAAACAAATTGTTCATGGCTGAGGAGTTCAGGCCTTCAGTGTCAACAAATCCCTTTTATGCCCCGACTCAGCTCACACCTGCTCCAAAGCTGCAAAAACAAGAATGATGGCACTTCTCCTCTGGGACCCCTGTCATTCAGGCCATGCAAGCATTTGACCGGCCTTGTCCTCAAGCACAGGTGTTCAACTTCAAAAATCATCTGCTATCAGCAATCCTTATGTGCTTGCATAGTTACGTCTCTGATAGGAACATTCTCTTTTCCTATCGTATAGATACTTTTTTGCAATGCATGTAGGGCTGGTTCCGCCTCATGCTCAGGGGCAACTGGGAAATGCCGTCTTCTCAAGAACACACTCACAGTATCAGAGAATTTTCTGGCTTGGAAGGGATTCTCAAAGATCACTGAGCCCAACTGCGGGGCAGCCTCAACAATCACACCCTGTGCCCAAGAGCGCTGTCCAAACAATTTTGGCGCTCCGTCAGCCTTGGTGCTGGGACCTCTTTCCTGGACAGCCTGTTCCAGTGGCCAAGCACCCTCTGGCTCTGAAGAGCCTTTTCCTTCTATCCACCCTAAGCCTGCACTGGCACATCTTGCAGGCCATTCTCTTGGGTGTTCCCAGTGGCTCCAGGACTGAAGAGAGTAGTGCATGGCCTTCTGCTTCCCCTCCTCAGGAAGCTGCTGACTGCTAGAGGCTCCTGCCTAGGCAATTCCACCTCAAAAACATGGCAATGACAGCAAACAGAAAGGAGCTGGGACAGAGGAGCTCAGGCTTTGCAACCATGAGGATCAGAAGGAAGGCTACTGACACATCCTTGGCAGAACCATTTTTAACTGGAGCATTGTTTGGACCTTTTTCAGGTGGAAAGGAGAGGAACAATGAAAAGGAAAGCAAGAGCCAACAATCAGCCGTGAGTTTTGGCCTAGGGTTAAAGGGCAGCAAACTGGAGGAATGGCCAAGAGGAGAACTGCTCTTTCACACTCACGCTGGGATGGCTTCAAGCCTGTGCAGCCACAGGAAGGCTCTCTCGAGCACTTGCCTTTCTTACCTCCACCTCCTTCTTCCTTCAGACACATCAATGTTGGCAGCGACTTTCAGGCTGAGCTCCCAGAGCTGCAGAGCAGAGCACCAAGTGAGGATGAAGAGCCTGCAACCCTGGTCTGGAAGCCCTGGGGGGAAGATGACTCTGACATGGAAAAACCTGACAGAGGTAGCTTCTCTTCAAGCTTTTCTTCCACCCCTGACATACTTGGGTCTTTCAAAAGCTCCTTTTGCATAGAAAGGCAGCTTTTTGCAGCCTCTGCTTCTCTCCCTGTCTCGCCCATCTTCCCATCTACAAGTGTTAGAGGCAAGGAGAATGCTCTGCTTCTGCAGCAGAGCAGGAAAAAGAGCAAGCATCTTGCTCTCCAAATTGCTCAGGCCCATTTGCCACTGCAAGAGGGGAGATTGGCCTCCACTTCTTCTTACAGAAGCTGCTTTGAAGGGAGAGCCAGCACTGCGGGGGCCCTCGCTTCAGCTGGCCCTGCCTTTGCTCTCCTTTTCATGCTCTCCAAGCTGCTGCATTTAGCTCCCGGCCTTTCCTTGCGCCTTGCATGGCAACCTTTGCCCTTGCTGGCCTCAAGGCTGACTTTGGCTGGGTTTTTGTTGTGCTTGCAGTAAGAGAACTGCTGGACATGGCCAGCTCCCGTGGCATTCCCGGGGCAGCAGCTGACCTGGAGCGCGCCCTGCACTGCCTGCACCAGGCACGCGGCAGCGTTGCGGTAAGAAGCGGCTCTGTGGGCGCACACAAGAGGGCACAGGGAATGCACAAGGCCCGCCCACTGGGACAGCCTTTCCTGCCTGCTCCTTCAAGGAGTGTCTTTCTAGGGAGCAGAGCACTGGCTGCCTGCTGTGTCTCCTCCAGCGGCGTCAGGGCTGAGCCCAAAGGGCTCCAGCAGGGACAATCTCCCTCCTGCAGGTGGCGGCGCAAGGCCCTGCAGCCTGCTGCCTTGGAAATGGCCTGCCCGTCTGGGTTCTCTAAGACATTTGGAGGGGAAATTCCCACAAGCCTCAGTCAGCTGAGGCCATTCTGGCTGCAGCAGGAGCAAAATCATTACGCTGGTGAGCAAAATGTCACTCTTGGGGACCAGGATCAAAGGGCTGGGCAGCAAAAACTAGGCACTGGCATCAAATCCCAGGCTCTCACCCACATGGCATACAGTTGCTTGAATGTCTGAAGAGGCAAAGTAGCTGAAAGGCAGCATCTCTGATTTTTGGCTCATTTTGGATGTGGTGCGGTGGCTAAAGCCTTTTCCCCTTGGATCTTGCAGGAGGCTCTGGAGATGTTGCTCTCAGGGGGGCCTGCGACAACTCAAGGCCATCCCTTGGCCGATTATCATTACGCAGGTAAGCAAAGCAGAGCTTCTTCCTTCACTGGCAGATGCTGCCGTCCCCTTCATTGTTGTGGCAAGCGTTTCTGCTTTAACAAATTGGGCTTAACACCAGCACAAGGTCTTGTCTTCTCGGCGGGTGGGGAAAGCACCAGCATCTAGTCCTTCAGCTTGACTTGTTTTCCAGTCCTTTTCCCTGGGCAATGCCTGCTCTTGTCTTCATCACCTTCTCAGGGAGCAGACATGTACTCACACGTCAATGATGGCCTGCTACCATTTGCTTTTTGTGGCCACTGGGATCTACTTCATGTGGATCCAGGGATCCATTTACCTGCTGCTTTTTATTGCCAGGCTCTGACAGATGGACACCTGAGGAGAAGGACTCCTTCCAAAAGGCTTTCCACACCTATGGCAAGGATTTCCATCTCATCCAGAAGCAGGTAAAGCCGCAGGACATTCTTTACCTGAGCAGATCATCACCAGCAAAGCTTGCTTATGTCTGCTAACAAGCACTGGCCTTCAGTCTCTCTCTTCTCAAGTACCAAAACTGTTCAAGTAGTAACAAAACAGGACATCAAAGGCCTGTGTGAAAAGGATGATCCTGTCTCTCCAGCCCTTTTCTCCAAGCTCTTTTGGAAGATAAAGCTTTATTCTCTCAGACTTTTTGCGCAATTCTGCTGCTGCTTCCACAAGACATTGTGCTGGCATGACTGCAGTGAAGCCGGGAAAGAAGAGCTGTGCTAGATGCATTTCTTGTTGATCTGTGCATTACGTCTGTTGCCACGTAGCATGATACACGGTTTACTACATTGCATGATGCCTCTCTTTCTCCATGTTGATTTCATTTTACACCCTCCTCCATTTACTTCATGATTTTACTTCCTAGTTTACTCCATCTTCTACTTTTTCCCCAATGCACCTTACCAAGGAATTTTAGATTCCTTCTTTTTCCCTTCCCAACAGATCCAGACTAAGACCGTGGCACAGTGTGTGGAGTACTACTACACCTGGAAAAAGGAGCATCCAGTTGCCAGCACTCTTGCTCAGGTGAGGGGGAAGAAAATCCAGGCGTGCCAGGAGGGTGGAGAAACTGGGAGAAGGGGACAAAACCTGCTGGCGAGCCATGCCAGACACCGCTTTGCCAGGATCACATCAGCCCGTGCGCTGGCAAAGGCGCAGCAGATGCTGCCCAGGCCTTCCTTCTGCTGCTGCCCTGAAATACGCCATTCTGGAGCCTAACTTTGAGCCAAGAAAGCCGCACCACCACCCAAATGGGCTTTGGCTCTCTACGGATGGTTTTCTCAAGGGCTGCCACCTTAGCTGACTCCAATCAGACCCTTCCTTCCCCGCTTAATTCCCCCTGACATCAGCAATCCCTGTGTTCAGGGAGATGCTGCAAACATTCAGGCAGATTTTGTACATTCCCACCATACTCCCCAGGAAGGAGCTGCCAGTGCTGTGGCTCCCCTCACACTTTCCTTAACAGCAAAGAGCAATTGGGTTGGCAATAGTGAGAGAGAGAGAGGGAGAGACTATTCTGGGTTGTATAAAGTGTCTAACCATGTGTCTTCTCGAATTTGACTGAATTTCCATCCCATTCCCAAGACATTTCTGGAGGAAAACCAGAGGGAAATAGATGTTAGGCAGAGAGGTAGAAATAAGAAATGTCGAATTCTAGAGAGCCACACATTTATGCCACCCCTTTGGCCTGTGGAAAAGAGGAGCATTTCCCTCCAAGCTCTGCCTTGGCAGCCCGCCGCAGCCCACTGGCAAAGGCAGCCGTTTGCTCAGCTCTTGAGGCTTTGGAAGGATTTCCTTAGGCCGATAGATTTTTGTGCTGGATGCAGGCATTTCCAGCTTTCTGAGGGGAAGGAAACATTGAAACAGGATTCTTTGATTTCCAGGGCGTGGGCAAAGCCAAGAGGAGCAAAAGCCCCCCCAGAAAGGAGGAGGGGCAGACAGGGAAGAGAAGCCGCAAGAGGGCTGGCAGCGCCGAGTGTCCCTGCTGCCAACCGCGCCAGCCGCCCCGTTCGGCGGGAGGCCCCTTTCCCTGCGGCCAGTGCAAACGGTGCGCAACTTCCTGCTCCTTCTGCTCCAACCTGCGCCTTTGCACTAAAACAGGCTGACCCTTTGCAAAGGCGCCGCAGGGCAAGCTCACGCCACTTGCACCATCGCCCCTCGCAGCCCTGCTCAAGCGTACAACCCACCTCAAACCCAAACAGCTCCCTTCAAACCCAGCCTTCACAATCAAACCTTGCCATGCCCCAACCAGACACACTGCATCCAAGTAGCAGCAGATGCATCAAAGCTTCCTTTGATGCTGCTGATCAAATTCCAAATAGGATGCAACAAAAGGAGGAAGACATTTCAAGGCATTGAAACAAGAAAGGTTGGACTCATGGGCTGATCAATTCACAATGTGCCACTGCCCAAAAAGACAGAAATTTGGACTTAAACGGAGATCTTGGCGCTTGCTTCAATGGTGTGTACTAAATTGACCAATGTACTAAATTGACCAAATTTGTTTCCTATCTTCCAGGGTGTTTGAAACCATCAAGGAAAGGAACAAACACAGGAGAAGACATCGGCCTCGCAAGGAAGCAGAGCCTCTCCCCAAGAAGAAAAGACCAAATTAGACAAGGCTGCGGCTTGTCCAGGCCTAGCAAGGCTTAGGCGTCAATAGGACTAGTTAGGAATAGGACTGATTTTTACGCTTTTAGACTTGTTGAAATTCTACTTAGTTAGTTTACATGATAGGAATCTCCTTCATTTCTTAGTTAAGTTACATGCATATTATTCAAGATTCTTTAGTAGTATTAGATTTATCAGTACCTGCAAGACATTTAGTGTTAGTTACGATCCGTCTTTTACCATTTCACCTTTATTGAGACAGAATCTGTTTTTATCATTAAACCGTGTTTGTTCCACTTTGTCTTTTGGTCTGTGTGAAATCACTCCAGCAACGTTTGTTCCATTTGCCTGCTGTTGCAAACACAGCACACTCCCTGACAGGAGAATCTGGGCACGCACCACCTCCCCCAGGCACAGCCCCTTGCTCAGCTGGCAGGACTGGCAAAGTTGTGTCTCCTTTACTGCCAGGGAAAGAACGCGGGCGCTTCATCCTTTGACTACTAAACATCTCAGCTGCCAGTGGAAAGGGAGGCTTTGTTTAATTCAATCAATTGGATCTAAATGAGTGCTCTGCTCTCACCATCTTTTCTGCCTCAAAGCAACGGCTTTAGTCATTTTGTAGCCCAGCAACATAACTTTGTTTCATTTTGGGGGACTGATGGACCTGACCACCTTGGAGCACATTTCTAGAACCCCTCCGATTCTATCACATTCATAACCACATGCACCACAAAGGTATCAGTAGTCCAGTTTCAGTTTCTCTTGAAAGGAACACTCTCCCGCCCTGGGCCTCCACCAATCTCCTCAGCTAAAGCAGAGCGGCTGGCATCATTATCCTCTCTCTGGCTTCCCACACTTCAGGTATTTGCAGCAAAGAAGAAGCAAAGTCCCTCTTTTATCTAGCCCAGCAAATGGCACTGCCCAGCAAGGCTTTGGTGGCAGGGGCTGTGCAGGGTGGAGAGGGGGCCAGGGAGGGGGCAATTGCCAGGCTGCTTCTGGGAAGCGCAGGCAAGCTTGCCCTTGTCTGATGGAGCCAGTGCAGCTGGCCTTTGGAGCCTACAAAGTGTCTGCCTTGCAGTGCCACTTGGTACAGCTGCCCCCTCACTTTGCTGCCCTGTGCGCAACATGCAGCTGGGAAGGAAGCAAGATGGGCACTGAAGCAAGATTTGCTTTGCCTTAACAATAGGCAGGAAAGCAGCAAAACTGGCTGGCTTTGGTCCTATCTGGCATCTAAGTATGAAAAGAAACGTGAAGGCCGTCTGTGTGGAAAGGTAATTCCGTCAGCGTTCCTGTCTTAGAGGAATCCCCGAGTCTTTTGAGACAAACACCTAGCTTCTCCAAGGGAGCTGCAAGAGGGATGTAGAAATTCTGCATTCATGTGTGCTGCAGAAATGCCACTGTGCTGTCCCTGTGTGTGTGTGTGTGTGCCCATCATTTCCCCTGAGAAACATTCTGTTTCTCCAAGTTTCAGGGAAGGAATGATGAGGTGAGAGACCAGCTCAGAGGCCCAAGGAGGGAAAACATCAAGTGACATAATTGGGCACCAAAAGGAGATTTGACAAAGGGGGCAGCATGAATGCCTCCACTTTGAGAGGAAGCTTTGAAGTTGGCTCTCTGCTGAACAACTTGCACATTCCAGCTCCTCTCAGAGCTGGAGGAGAGCCTGTGGGAGGAGTCGTGCTGCTTCTCCAGGGCAGGAGATGAGCTCTGGGCCCTTGGACACAGCCAGCCTCCTGGGCACGTTCAGCTGGGGACACCTTGCAGAGAAGCAGCGAGGAGAGCCACGCCTGTCCCTGCACTGCTTTTGCCCGTCTCCTCAGACCACGCAGGTCAAAAGGCCAATGGCAAGGGTCTCAGAGCAAGCTTGCAGCAGCAGAAGTAAAAGGGGCAAAGGTAGCCCATGCCTGTTTGTGTGCCATGGCTCCCCTGGGCTTCTACATGGAATGTTGGGCTGTGCCCATGGCAACTGTCGTTGTCTCCTGCTCCTGCGGCCGTTGGTGGAACGCTGCTGGAGCAGCACTGGAGCAGCAGCTGCAGGATCAGCTCCTGGGCTGTCCCTGAGCAGCCGCCTCCTGCACTCAGCGCCACACCCGGCCTCTGCACCCACATCCTCGTCTCCCCGCCTGCCTCCAGGCATCCCCACAGCACTTGGGCACCGTCAAAGGTAAGAAAATCCCCGTTTGCCCTCAAAGCACTAACACAAGGCCACCAGGCTCCAGCTGCCTCTCCCACCAACCACGACACACAGCCTGCGTGCTCACTTTCCCCACACCAGCTTCCATGTCAAAGCGGGCTGCACCTTGCCAAGGAATCGTCTTGCCTCCCGGGCAAACACAGACACTTCCATAGAGGATGCAGAGAGCTGTCACAGTGCACTTGCAGATCCTCCTCCACAGATCACCTGCTTCAAAGTTCTTGGCACCCATTGCACTCCTAAACCCAGCTTTTGGTGACCCCAAAACAAATTGTTCATGGCTGAGGAGTTCAGGCCTTCAGTGTCAACAAATCCCTTTTATGCCCCGACTCAGCTCACACCTGCTCCAAAGCTGCAAAAACAAGAATGATGGCACTTCTCCTCTGGGACCCCTGTCATTCAGGCCATGCAAGCATTTGACCGGCCTTGTCCTCAAGCACAGGTGTTCAACTTCAAAAATCATCTGCTATCAGCAATCCTTATGTGCTTGCATAGTTACGTCTCTGATAGGAACATTCTCTTTTCCTATCGTATAGATACTTTTTTGCAATGCATGTAGGGCTGGTTCCGCCTCATGCTCAGGGGCAACTGGGAAATGCCGTCTTCTCAAGAACACACTCACAGTATCAGAGAATTTTCTGGCTTGGAAGGGATTCTCAAAGATCACTGAGCCCAACTGCGGGGCAGCCTCAACAATCACACCCTGTGCCCAAGAGCGCTGTCCAAACAATTTTGGCGCTCCGTCAGCCTTGGTGCTGGGACCTCTTTCCTGGACAGCCTGTTCCAGTGGCCAAGCACCCTCTGGCTCTGAAGAGCCTTTTCCTTCTATCCACCCTAAGCCTGCACTGGCACATCTTGCAGGCCATTCTCTTGGGTGTTCCCAGTGGCTCCAGGACTGAAGAGAGTAGTGCATGGCCTTCTGCTTCCCCTCCTCAGGAAGCTGCTGACTGCTAGAGGCTCCTGCCTAGGCAATTCCACCTCAAAAACATGGCAATGACAGCAAACAGAAAGGAGCTGGGACAGAGGAGCTCAGGCTTTGCAACCATGAGGATCAGAAGGAAGGCTACTGACACATCCTTGGCAGAACCATTTTTAACTGGAGCATTGTTTGGACCTTTTTCAGGTGGAAAGGAGAGGAACAATGAAAAGGAAAGCAAGAGCCAACAATCAGCCGTGAGTTTTGGCCTAGGGTTAAAGGGCAGCAAACTGGAGGAATGGCCAGGAGGAGAACTGCTCTTTCACACTCACGCTGGGATGGCTTCAAGCCTGTGCAGCCACAGGAAGGCTCTCTCGAGCACTTGCCTTTCTTACCTCCACCTCCTTCTTCCTTCAGACACATCAATGTTGGCAGCGACTTTCAGGCTGAGCTCCCAGAGCTGCAGAGCAGAGCACCAAGTGAGGATGAAGAGCCTGCAACCCTGCTCTGGAAGCCCTGGGGGGAAGATGACTCTGACATGGAAAAACCTGACAGAGGTAGCTTCTCTTCAAGCTTTTCTTCCACCCCTGACATACTTGGGTCTTTCAAAAGCTCCTTTTGCATAGAAAGGCAGCTTTTTGCAGCCTCTGCTTCTCTCCCTGTCTCGCCCATCTTCCCATCTACAAGTGTTAGAGGCAAGGAGAATGCTCTGCTTCTGCAGCAGAGCAGGAAAAAGAGCAAGCATCTTGCTCTCCAAATTGCTCAGGCCCATTTGCCACTGCAAGAGGGGAGATTGGCCTCCACTTCTTCTTACAGAAGCTGCTTTGAAGGGAGAGCCAGCACTGCGGGGGCCCTCGCTTCAGCTGGCCCTGCCTTTGCTCTCCTTTTCATGCTCTCCAAGCTGCTGCATTTAGCTCCCGGCCTTTCCTTGCGCCTTGCATGGCAACCTTTGCCCTTGCTGGCCTCAAGGCTGACTTTGGCTGGGTTTTTGTTGTGCTTGCAGTAAGAGAACTGCTGGACATGGCCAGCTCCCGTGGCATTCCCGGGGCAGCAGCTGACCTGGAGCGCGCCCTGCACTGCCTGCACCAGGCACGCGGCAGCGTTGCGGTAAGAAGCGGCTCTGTGGGCGCACACAAGAGGGCACAGGGAATGCACAAGGCCCGCCCACTGGGACAGCCTTTCCTGCCTGCTCCTTCAAGGAGTGTCTTTCTAGGGAGCAGAGCACTGGCTGCCTGCTGTGTCTCCTCCAGCTGCGTCAGGGCTGAGCCCAAAGGGCTCCAGCAGGGACAATCTCCCTCCTGCAGGCGGCGGCGCAAGGCCCTGCAGCCTGCTGCCTTGGAAATGGCCTGCCCGTCTGGGTTCTCTAAGACATTTGGAGGGGAAATTCCCACAAGCCTCAGTCAGCTGAGGCCATTCTGGCTGCAGCAGGAGCAAAATCATTACGCTGGTGAGCAAAATGTCACTCTTGGGGACCAGGATCAAAGGGCTGGGCAGCAAAAACTAGGCACTGGCATCAAATCCCAGGCTCTCACCCACATGGCATACAGTTGCTTGAATGTCTGAAGAGGCAAAGTAGCTGAAAGGCAGCATCTCTGATTTTTGGCTCATTTTGGATGTGGTGCGGTGGCTAAAGCCTTTTCCCCTTGGATCTTGCAGGAGGCTCTGGAGATGTTGCTCTCAGGGGGGCCTGCGACAACTCAAGGCCATCCCTTGGCCGATTATCATTACGCAGGTAAGCAAAGCAGAGCTTCTTCCTTCACTGGCAGATGCTGCCGTCCCCTTCATTGTTGTGGCAAGCGTTTCTGCTTTAACAAATTGGGCTTAACACCAGCACAAGGTCTTGTCTTCTCGGCGGGTGGGGAAAGCACCAGCATCTAGTCCTTCAGCTTGACTTGTTTTCCAGTCCTTTTCCCTGGGCAATGCCTGCTCTTGTCTTCATCACCTTCTCAGGGAGCAGACATGTACTCACACGTCAATGATGGCCTGCTACCATTTGCTTTTTGTGGCCACTGGGATCTACTTCATGTGGATCCAGGGATCCATTTACCTGCTGCTTTTTATTGCCAGGCTCTGACAGATGGACACCTGAGGAGAAGGACTCCTTCCAAAAGGCTTTCCACACCTATGGCAAGGATTTCCATCTCATCCAGAAGCAGGTAAAGCCGCAGGACATTCTTTACCTGAGCAGATCATCACCAGCAAAGCTTGCTTATGTCTGCTAACAAGCACTGGCCTTCAGTCTCTCTCTTCTCAAGTACCAAAACTGTTCAAGTAGTAACAAAACAGGACATCAAAGGCCTGTGTGAAAAGGATGATCCTGTCTCTCCAGCCCTTTTCTCCAAGCTCTTTTGGAAGATAAAGCTTTATTCTCTCAGACTTTTTGCGCAATTCTGCTGCTGCTTCCACAAGACATTGTGCTGGCATGACTGCAGTGAAGCCGGGAAAGAAGAGCTGTGCTAGATGCATTTCTTGTTGATCTGTGCATTACGTCTGTTGCCACGTAGCATGATACACGGTTTACTACATTGCATGATGCCTCTCTTTCTCCATGTTGATTTCATTTTACACCCTCCTCCATTTACTTCATGATTTTACTTCCTAGTTTACTCCATCTTCTACTTTTTCCCCAATGCACCTTACCAAGGAATTTTAGATTCCTTCTTTTTCCCTTCCCAACAGATCCAGACTAAGACCGTGGCACAGTGTGTGGAGTACTACTACACCTGGAAAAAGGAGCATCCAGTTGCCAGCACTCTTGCTCAGGTGAGGGGGAAGAAAATCCAGGCGTGCCAGGAGGGTGGAGAAACTGGGAGAAGGGGACAAAACCTGCTGGCGAGCCATGCCAGACACCGCTTTGCCAGGATCACATCAGCCCGTGCGCTGGCAAAGGCGCAGCAGATGCTGCCCAGGCCTTCCTTCTGCTGCTGCCCTGAAATACGCCATTCTGGAGCCTAACTTTGAGCCAAGAAAGCCGCACCACCACCCAAATGGGCTTTGGCTCTCTACGGATGGTTTTCTCAAGGGCTGCCACCTTAGCTGACTCCAATCAGACCCTTCCTTCCCCGCTTAATTCCCCCTGACATCAGCAATCCCTGTGTTCAGGGAGATGCTGCAAACATTCAGGCAGATTTTGTACATTCCCACCATACTCCCCAGGAAGGAGCTGCCAGTGCTGTGGCTCCCCTCACACTTTCCTTAACAGCAAAGAGCAATTGGGTTGGCAATAGTGAGAGAGAGAGAGGGAGAGACTATTCTGGGTTGTATAAAGTGTCTAACCATGTGTCTTCTCGAATTTGACTGAATTTCCATCCCATTCCCAAGACATTTCTGGAGGAAAACCAGAGGGAAATAGATGTTAGGCAGAGAGGTAGAAATAAGAAATGTCGAATTCTAGAGAGCCACACATTTATGCCACCCCTTTGGCCTGTGGAAAAGAGGAGCATTTCCCTCCAAGCTCTGCCTTGGCAGCCCGCCGCAGCCCACTGGCAAAGGCAGCCGTTTGCTCAGCTCTTGAGGCTTTGGAAGGATTTCCTTAGGCCGATAGATTTTTGTGCTGGATGCAGGCATTTCCAGCTTTCTGAGGGGAAGGAAACATTGAAACAGGATTCTTTGATTTCCAGGGCGTGGGCAAAGCCAAGAGGAGCAAAAGCCCCCCCAGAAAGGAGGAGGGGCAGACAGGGAAGAGAAGCCGCAAGAGGGCTGGCAGCGCCGAGTGTCCCTGCTGCCAACCGCGCCAGCCGCCCCGTTCGGCGGGAGGCCCCTTTCCCTGCGGCCAGTGCAAACGGTGCGCAACTTCCTGCTCCTTCTGCTCCAACCTGCGCCTTTGCACTAAAACAGGCTGACCCTTTGCAAAGGCGCCGCAGAGCAAGCTCACGCCACTTGCACCATCGCCCCTCGCAGCCCTGCTCAAGCGTACAACCCACCTCAAACCCAAACAGCTCCCTTCAAACCCAGCCTTCACAATCAAACCTTGCCATGCCCCAACCAGACACACTGCATCCAAGTAGCAGCAGATGCATCAAAGCTTCCTTTGATGCTGCTGATCAAATTCCAAATAGGATGCAACAAAAGGAGGAAGACATTTCAAGGCATTGAAACAAGAAAGGTTGGACTCATGGGCTGATCAATTCACAATGTGCCACTGCCCAAAAAGACAGAAATTTGGACTTAAACGGAGATCTTGGCGCTTGCTTCAATGGTGTGTACTAAATTGACCAATGTACTAAATTGACCAAATTTGTTTCCTATCTTCCAGGGTGTTTGAAACCATCAAGGAAAGGAACAAACACAGGAGAAGACATCGGCCTCGCAAGGAAGCAGAGCCTCTCCCCAAGAAGAAAAGACCAAATTAGACAAGGCTGCGGCTTGTCCAGGCCTAGCAAGGCTTAGGCGTCAATAGGACTAGTTAGGAATAGGACTGATTTTTACGCTTTTAGACTTGTTGAAATTCTACTTAGTTAGTTTACATGATAGGAATCTCCTTCATTTCTTAGTTAAGTTACATGCATATTATTCAAGATTCTTTAGTAGTATTAGATTTATCAGTACCTGCAAGACATTTAGTGTTAGTTACGATCCGTCTTTTACCATTTCACCTTTATTGAGACAGAATCTGTTTTTATCATTAAACCGTGTTTGTTCCACTTTGTCTTTTGGTCTGTGTGAAATCACTCCAGCAACGTTTGTTCCATTTGCCTGCTGTTGCAAACACAGCACACTCCCTGACAGGAGAATCTGGGCACGCACCACCTCCCCCAGGCACAGCCCCTTGCTCAGCTGGCAGGACTGGCAAAGTTGTGTCTCCTTTACTGCCAGGGAAAGAACGCGGGCGCTTCATCCTTTGACTACTAAACATCTCAGCTGCCAGTGGAAAGGGAGGCTTTGTTTAATTCAATCAATTGGATCTAAATGAGTGCTCTGCTCTCACCATCTTTTCTGCCTCAAAGCAACGGCTTTAGTCATTTTGTAGCCCAGCAACATAACTTTGTTTCATTTTGGGGGACTGATGGACCTGACCACCTTGGAGCACATTTCTAGAACCCCTCTGATTCTATCACATTCATAACCACATGCACCACAAAGGTATCAGTAGTCCAGTTTCAGTTTCTCTTGAAAGGAACACTCTCCCGCCCTGGGCCTCCACCAATCTCCTCAGCTAAAGCAGAGCGGCTGGCATCATTATCCTCTCTCTGGCTTCCCACACTTCAGGTATTTGCAGCAAAGAAGAAGCAAAGTCCCTCTTTTATCTAGCCCAGCAAATGGCACTGCCCAGCAAGGCTTTGGTGGCAGGGGCTGTGCAGGGTGGAGAGGGGGCCAGGGAGGGGGCAATTGCCAGGCTGCTTCTGGGAAGCGCAGGCAAGCTTGCCCTTGTCTGATGGAGCCAGTGCAGCTGGCCTTTGGAGCCTACAAAGTGTCTGCCTTGCAGTGCCACTTGGTACAGCTGCCCCCTCACTTTGCTGCCCTGTGCGCAACATGCAGCTGGGAAGGAAGCAAGATGGGCACTGAAGCAAGATTTGCTTTGCCTTAACAATAGGCAGGAAAGCAGCAAAACTGGCTGGCTTTGGTCCTATCTGGCATCTAAGTATGAAAAGAAACGTGAAGGCCGTCTGTGTGGAAAGGTAATTCCGTCAGCGTTCCTGTCTTAGAGGAATCCCCGAGTCTTTTGAGACAAACACCTAGCTTCTCCAAGGGAGCTGCAAGAGGGATGTAGAAATTCTGCATTCATGTGTGCTGCAGAAATGCCACTGTGCTGTCCCTGTGTGTGTGTGTGTGTGCCCATCATTTCCCCTGAGAAACATTCTGTTTCTCCAAGTTTCAGGGAAGGAATGATGAGGTGAGAGACCAGCTCAGAGGCCCAAGGAGGGAAAACATCAAGTGACATAATTGGGCACCAAAAGGAGATTTGACAAAGGGGGCAGCATGAATGCCTCCACTTTGAGAGGAAGCTTTGAAGTTGGCTCTCTGCTGAACAACTTGCACATTCCAGCTCCTCTCAGAGCTGGAGGAGAGCCTGTGGGAGGAGTCGTGCTGCTTCTCCAGGGCAGGAGATGAGCTCTGGGCCCTTGGACACAGCCAGCCTCCTGGGCACGTTCAGCTGGGGACACCTTGCAGAGAAGCAGCGAGGAGAGACACGCCTGTCCCTGCACTGCTTTTGCCCGTCTCCTCAGACCACGCAGGTCAAAAGGCCAATGGCAAGGGTCTCAGAGCAAGCTTGCAGCAGCAGAAGTAAAAGGGGCAAAGGTAGCCCATGCCTGTTTGTGTGCCATGGCTCCCCTGGGGTTCTACATGGAATGTTGGGCTGTGCCCATGGCAACTGTCGTTGTCTCCTGCTCCTGCGGCCGTTGGTGGAACGCTGCTGGAGCAGCACTGGAGCAGCAGCTGCAGGATCAGCTCCTGGGCTGTCCCTGAGCAGCCGCCTCCTGCACTCAGCGCCACACCCGGCCTCTGCACCCACATCCTCGTCTCCCCGCCTGCCTCCAGGCATCCCCACAGCACTTGGGCACCGTCAAAGGTAAGAAAATCCCCGTTTGCCCTCAAAGCACTAACACAAGGCCACCAGGCTCCAGCTGCCTCTCCCACCAACCACGACACACAGCCTGCGTGCTCACTTTCCCCACACCAGCTTCCATGTCAAAGCGGGCTGCACCTTGCCAAGGAATCGTCTTGCCTCCCGGGCAAACACAGACACTTCCATAGAGGATGCAGAGAGCTGTCACAGTGCACTTGCAGATCCTCCTCCACAGATCACCTGCTTCAAAGTTCTTGGCACCCATTGCACTCCTAAACCCAGCTTTTGGTGACCCCAAAACAAATTGTTCATGGCTGAGGAGTTCAGGCCTTCAGTGTCAACAAATCCCTTTTATGCCCCGACTCAGCTCACACCTGCTCCAAAGCTGCAAAAACAAGAATGATGGCACTTCTCCTCTGGGACCCCTGTCATTCAGGCCATGCAAGCATTTGACCGGCCTTGTCCTCAAGCACAGGTGTTCAACTTCAAAAATCATCTGCTATCAGCAATCCTTATGTGCTTGCATAGTTACGTCTCTGATAGGAACATTCTCTTTTCCTATCGTATAGATACTTTTTTGCAATGCATGTAGGGCTGGTTCCGCCTCATGCTCAGGGGCAACTGGGAAATGCCGTCTTCTCAAGAACACACTCACAGTATCAGAGAATTTTCTGGCTTGGAAGGGATTCTCAAAGATCACTGAGCCCAACTGCGGGGCAGCCTCAACAATCACACCCTGTGCCCAAGAGCGCTGTCCAAACAATTTTGGCGCTCCGTCAGCCTTGGTGCTGGGACCTCTTTCCTGGACAGCCTGTTCCAGTGGCCAAGCACCCTCTGGCTCTGAAGAGCCTTTTCCTTCTATCCACCCTAAGCCTGCACTGGCACATCTTGCAGGCCATTCTCTTGGGTGTTCCCAGTGGCTCCAGGACTGAAGAGAGTAGTGCATGGCCTTCTGCTTCCCCTCCTCAGGAAGCTGCTGACTGCTAGAGGCTCCTGCCTAGGCAATTCCACCTCAAAAACATGGCAATGACAGCAAACAGAAAGGAGCTGGGACAGAGGAGCTCAGGCTTTGCAACCATGAGGATCAGAAGGAAGGCTACTGACACATCCTTGGCAGAACCATTTTTAACTGGAGCATTGTTTGGACCTTTTTCAGGTGGAAAGGAGAGGAACAATGAAAAGGAAAGCAAGAGCCAACAATCAGCCGTGAGTTTTGGCCTAGGGTTAAAGGGCAGCAAACTGGAGGAATGGCCAGGAGGAGAACTGCTCTTTCACACTCACGCTGGGATGGCTTCAAGCCTGTGCAGCCACAGGAAGGCTCTCTCGAGCACTTGCCTTTCTTACCTCCACCTCCTTCTTCCTTCAGACACATCAATGTTGGCAGCGACTTTCAGGCTGAGCTCCCAGAGCTGCAGAGCAGAGCACCAAGTGAGGATGAAGAGCCTGCAACCCTGCTCTGGAAGCCCTGGGGGGAAGATGACTCTGACATGGAAAAACCTGACAGAGGTAGCTTCTCTTCAAGCTTTTCTTCCACCCCTGACATACTTGGGTCTTTCAAAAGCTCCTTTTGCATAGAAAGGCAGCTTTTTGCAGCCTCTGCTTCTCTCCCTGTCTCGCCCATCTTCCCATCTACAAGTGTTAGAGGCAAGGAGAATGCTCTGCTTCTGCAGCAGAGCAGGAAAAAGAGCAAGCATCTTGCTCTCCAAATTGCTCAGGCCCATTTGCCACTGCAAGAGGGGAGATTGGCCTCCACTTCTTCTTACAGAAGCTGCTTTGAAGGGAGAGCCAGCACTGCGGGGGCCCTCGCTTCAGCTGGCCCTGCCTTTGCTCTCCTTTTCATGCTCTCCAAGCTGCTGCATTTAGCTCCCGGCCTTTCCTTGCGCCTTGCATGGCAACCTTTGCCCTTGCTGGCCTCAAGGCTGACTTTGGCTGGGTTTTTGTTGTGCTTGCAGTAAGAGAACTGCTGGACATGGCCAGCTCCCGTGGCATTCCCGGGGCAGCAGCTGACCTGGAGCGCGCCCTGCACTGCCTGCACCAGGCACGCGGCAGCGTTGCGGTAAGAAGCGGCTCTGTGGGCGCACACAAGAGGGCACAGGGAATGCACAAGGCCCGCCCACTGGGACAGCCTTTCCTGCCTGCTCCTTCAAGGAGTGTCTTTCTAGGGAGCAGAGCACTGGCTGCCTGCTGTGTCTCCTCCAGCGGCGTCAGGGCTGAGCCCAAAGGGCTCCAGCAGGGACAATCTCCCTCCTGCAGGCGGCGGCGCAAGGCCCTGCAGCCTGCTGCCTTGGAAATGGCCTGCCCGTCTGGGTTCTCTAAGACATTTGGAGGGGAAATTCCCACAAGCCTCAGTCAGCTGAGGCCATTCTGGCTGCAGCAGGAGCAAAATCATTACGCTGGTGAGCAAAATGTCACTCTTGGGGACCAGGATCAAAGGGCTGGGCAGCAAAAACTAGGCACTGGCATCAAATCCCAGGCTCTCACCCACATGGCATACAGTTGCTTGAATGTCTGAAGAGGCAAAGTAGCTGAAAGGCAGCATCTCTGATTTTTGGCTCATTTTGGATGTGGTGCGGTGGCTAAAGCCTTTTCCCCTTGGATCTTGCAGGAGGCTCTGGAGATGTTGCTCTCAGGGGGGCCTGCGACAACTCAAGGCCATCCCTTGGCCGATTATCATTACGCAGGTAAGCAAAGCAGAGCTTCTTCCTTCACTGGCAGATGCTGCCGTCCCCTTCATTGTTGTGGCAAGCGTTTCTGCTTTAACAAATTGGGCTTAACACCAGCACAAGGTCTTGTCTTCTCGGCGGGTGGGGAAAGCACCAGCATCTAGTCCTTCAGCTTGACTTGTTTTCCAGTCCTTTTCCCTGGGCAATGCCTGCTCTTGTCTTCATCACCTTCTCAGGGAGCAGACATGTACTCACACGTCAATGATGGCCTGCTACCATTTGCTTTTTGTGGCCACTGGGATCTACTTCATGTGGATCCAGGGATCCATTTACCTGCTGCTTTTTATTGCCAGGCTCTGACAGATGGACACCTGAGGAGAAGGACTCCTTCCAAAAGGCTTTCCACACCTATGGCAAGGATTTCCATCTCATCCAGAAGCAGGTAAAGCCGCAGGACATTCTTTACCTGAGCAGATCATCACCAGCAAAGCTTGCTTATGTCTGCTAACAAGCACTGGCCTTCAGTCTCTCTCTTCTCAAGTACCAAAACTGTTCAAGTAGTAACAAAACAGGACATCAAAGGCCTGTGTGAAAAGGATGATCCTGTCTCTCCAGCCCTTTTCTCCAAGCTCTTTTGGAAGATAAAGCTTTATTCTCTCAGACTTTTTGCGCAATTCTGCTGCTGCTTCCACAAGACATTGTGCTGGCATGACTGCAGTGAAGCCGGGAAAGAAGAGCTGTGCTAGATGCATTTCTTGTTGATCTGTGCATTACGTCTGTTGCCACGTAGCATGATACACGGTTTACTACATTGCATGATGCCTCTCTTTCTCCATGTTGATTTCATTTTACACCCTCCTCCATTTACTTCATGATTTTACTTCCTAGTTTACTCCATCTTCTACTTTTTCCCCAATGCACCTTACCAAGGAATTTTAGATTCCTTCTTTTTCCCTTCCCAACAGATCCAGACTAAGACCGTGGCACAGTGTGTGGAGTACTACTACACCTGGAAAAAGGAGCATCCAGTTGCCAGCACTCTTGCTCAGGTGAGGGGGAAGAAAATCCAGGCGTGCCAGGAGGGTGGAGAAACTGGGAGAAGGGGACAAAACCTGCTGGCGAGCCATGCCAGACACCGCTTTGCCAGGATCACATCAGCCCGTGCGCTGGCAAAGGCGCAGCAGATGCTGCCCAGGCCTTCCTTCTGCTGCTGCCCTGAAATACGCCATTCTGGAGCCTAACTTTGAGCCAAGAAAGCCGCACCACCACCCAAATGGGCTTTGGCTCTCTACGGATGGTTTTCTCAAGGGCTGCCACCTTAGCTGACTCCAATCAGACCCTTCCTTCCCCGCTTAATTCCCCCTGACATCAGCAATCCCTGTGTTCAGGGAGATGCTGCAAACATTCAGGCAGATTTTGTACATTCCCACCATACTCCCCAGGAAGGAGCTGCCAGTGCTGTGGCTCCCCTCACACTTTCCTTAACAGCAAAGAGCAATTGGGTTGGCAATAGTGAGAGAGAGAGAGGGAGAGACTATTCTGGGTTGTATAAAGTGTCTAACCATGTGTCTTCTCGAATTTGACTGAATTTCCATCCCATTCCCAAGACATTTCTGGAGGAAAACCAGAGGGAAATAGATGTTAGGCAGAGAGGTAGAAATAAGAAATGTCGAATTCTAGAGAGCCACACATTTATGCCACCCCTTTGGCCTGTGGAAAAGAGGAGCATTTCCCTCCAAGCTCTGCCTTGGCAGCCCGCCGCAGCCCACTGGCAAAGGCAGCCGTTTGCTCAGCTCTTGAGGCTTTGGAAGGATTTCCTTAGGCCGATAGATTTTTGTGCTGGATGCAGGCATTTCCAGCTTTCTGAGGGGAAGGAAACATTGAAACAGGATTCTTTGATTTCCAGGGCGTGGGCAAAGCCAAGAGGAGCAAAAGCCCCCCCAGAAAGGAGGAGGGGCAGACAGGGAAGAGAAGCCGCAAGAGGGCTGGCAGCGCCGAGTGTCCCTGCTGCCAACCGCGCCAGCCGCCCCGTTCGGCGGGAGGCCCCTTTCCCTGCGGCCAGTGCAAACGGTGCGCAACTTCCTGCTCCTTCTGCTCCAACCTGCGCCTTTGCACTAAAACAGGCTGACCCTTTGCAAAGGCGCCGCAGAGCAAGCTCACGCCACTTGCACCATCGCCCCTCGCAGCCCTGCTCAAGCGTACAACCCACCTCAAACCCAAACAGCTCCCTTCAAACCCAGCCTTCACAATCAAACCTTGCCATGCCCCAACCAGACACACTGCATCCAAGTAGCAGCAGATGCATCAAAGCTTCCTTTGATGCTGCTGATCAAATTCCAAATAGGATGCAACAAAAGGAGGAAGACATTTCAAGGCATTGAAACAAGAAAGGTTGGACTCATGGGCTGATCAATTCACAATGTGCCACTGCCCAAAAAGACAGAAATTTGGACTTAAACGGAGATCTTGGCGCTTGCTTCAATGGTGTGTACTAAATTGACCAATGTACTAAATTGACCAAATTTGTTTCCTATCTTCCAGGGTGTTTGAAACCATCAAGGAAAGGAACAAACACAGGAGAAGACATCGGCCTCGCAAGGAAGCAGAGCCTCTCCCCAAGAAGAAAAGACCAAATTAGACAAGGCTGCGGCTTGTCCAGGCCTAGCAAGGCTTAGGCGTCAATAGGACTAGTTAGGAATAGGACTGATTTTTACGCTTTTAGACTTGTTGAAATTCTACTTAGTTAGTTTACATGATAGGAATCTCCTTCATTTCTTAGTTAAGTTACATGCATATTATTCAAGATTCTTTAGTAGTATTAGATTTATCAGTACCTGCAAGACATTTAGTGTTAGTTACGATCCGTCTTTTACCATTTCACCTTTATTGAGACAGAATCTGTTTTTATCATTAAACCGTGTTTGTTCCACTTTGTCTTTTGGTCTGTGTGAAATCACTCCAGCAACGTTTGTTCCATTTGCCTGCTGTTGCAAACACAGCACACTCCCTGACAGGAGAATCTGGGCACGCACCACCTCCCCCAGGCACAGCCCCTTGCTCAGCTGGCAGGACTGGCAAAGTTGTGTCTCCTTTACTGCCAGGGAAAGAACGCGGGCGCTTCATCCTTTGACTACTAAACATCTCAGCTGCCAGTGGAAAGGGAGGCTTTGTTTAATTCAATCAATTGGATCTAAATGAGTGCTCTGCTCTCACCATCTTTTCTGCCTCAAAGCAACGGCTTTAGTCATTTTGTAGCCCAGCAACATAACTTTGTTTCATTTTGGGGGACTGATGGACCTGACCACCTTGGAGCACATTTCTAGAACCCCTCTGATTCTATCACATTCATAACCACATGCACCACAAAGGTATCAGTAGTCCAGTTTCAGTTTCTCTTGAAAGGAACACTCTCCCGCCCTGGGCCTCCACCAATCTCCTCAGCTAAAGCAGAGCGGCTGGCATCATTATCCTCTCTCTGGCTTCCCACACTTCAGGTATTTGCAGCAAAGAAGAAGCAAAGTCCCTCTTTTATCTAGCCCAGCAAATGGCACTGCCCAGCAAGGCTTTGGTGGCAGGGGCTGTGCAGGGTGGAGAGGGGGCCAGGGAGGGGGCAATTGCCAGGCTGCTTCTGGGAAGCGCAGGCAAGCTTGCCCTTGTCTGATGGAGCCAGTGCAGCTGGCCTTTGGAGCCTACAAAGTGTCTGCCTTGCAGTGCCACTTGGTACAGCTGCCCCCTCACTTTGCTGCCCTGTGCGCAACATGCAGCTGGGAAGGAAGCAAGATGGGCACTGAAGCAAGATTTGCTTTGCCTTAACAATAGGCAGGAAAGCAGCAAAACTGGCTGGCTTTGGTCCTATCTGGCATCTAAGTATGAAAAGAAACGTGAAGGCCGTCTGTGTGGAAAGGTAATTCCGTCAGCGTTCCTGTCTTAGAGGAATCCCCGAGTCTTTTGAGACAAACACCTAGCTTCTCCAAGGGAGCTGCAAGAGGGATGTAGAAATTCTGCATTCATGTGTGCTGCAGAAATGCCACTGTGCTGTCCCTGTGTGTGTGTGTGTGTGCCCATCATTTCCCCTGAGAAACATTCTGTTTCTCCAAGTTTCAGGGAAGGAATGATGAGGTGAGAGACCAGCTCAGAGGCCCAAGGAGGGAAAACATCAAGTGACATAATTGGGCACCAAAAGGAGATTTGACAAAGGGGGCAGCATGAATGCCTCCACTTTGAGAGGAAGCTTTGAAGTTGGCTCTCTGCTGAACAACTTGCACATTCCAGCTCCTCTCAGAGCTGGAGGAGAGCCTGTGGGAGGAGTCGTGCTGCTTCTCCAGGGCAGGAGATGAGCTCTGGGCCCTTGGACACAGCCAGCCTCCTGGGCACGTTCAGCTGGGGACACCTTGCAGAGAAGCAGCGAGGAGAGACACGCCTGTCCCTGCACTGCTTTTGCCCGTCTCCTCAGACCACGCAGGTCAAAAGGCCAATGGCAAGGGTCTCAGAGCAAGCTTGCAGCAGCAGAAGTAAAAGGGGCAAAGGTAGCCCATGCCTGTTTGTGTGCCATGGCTCCCCTGGGGTTCTACATGGAATGTTGGGCTGTGCCCATGGCAACTGTCGTTGTCTCCTGCTCCTGCGGCCGTTGGTGGAACGCTGCTGGAGCAGCACTGGAGCAGCAGCTGCAGGATCAGCTCCTGGGCTGTCCCTGAGCAGCCGCCTCCTGCACTCAGCGCCACACCCGGCCTCTGCACCCACATCCTCGTCTCCCCGCCTGCCTCCAGGCATCCCCACAGCACTTGGGCACCGTCAAAGGTAAGAAAATCCCCGTTTGCCCTCAAAGCACTAACACAAGGCCACCAGGCTCCAGCTGCCTCTCCCACCAACCACGACACACAGCCTGCGTGCTCACTTTCCCCACACCAGCTTCCATGTCAAAGCGGGCTGCACCTTGCCAAGGAATCGTCTTGCCTCCCGGGCAAACACAGACACTTCCATAGAGGATGCAGAGAGCTGTCACAGTGCACTTGCAGATCCTCCTCCACAGATCACCTGCTTCAAAGTTCTTGGCACCCATTGCACTCCTAAACCCAGCTTTTGGTGACCCCAAAACAAATTGTTCATGGCTGAGGAGTTCAGGCCTTCAGTGTCAACAAATCCCTTTTATGCCCCGACTCAGCTCACACCTGCTCCAAAGCTGCAAAAACAAGAATGATGGCACTTCTCCTCTGGGACCCCTGTCATTCAGGCCATGCAAGCATTTGACCGGCCTTGTCCTCAAGCACAGGTGTTCAACTTCAAAAATCATCTGCTATCAGCAATCCTTATGTGCTTGCATAGTTACGTCTCTGATAGGAACATTCTCTTTTCCTATCGTATAGATACTTTTTTGCAATGCATGTAGGGCTGGTTCCGCCTCATGCTCAGGGGCAACTGGGAAATGCCGTCTTCTCAAGAACACACTCACAGTATCAGAGAATTTTCTGGCTTGGAAGGGATTCTCAAAGATCACTGAGCCCAACTGCGGGGCAGCCTCAACAATCACACCCTGTGCCCAAGAGCGCTGTCCAAACAATTTTGGCGCTCCGTCAGCCTTGGTGCTGGGACCTCTTTCCTGGACAGCCTGTTCCAGTGGCCAAGCACCCTCTGGCTCTGAAGAGCCTTTTCCTTCTATCCACCCTAAGCCTGCACTGGCACATCTTGCAGGCCATTCTCTTGGGTGTTCCCAGTGGCTCCAGGACTGAAGAGAGTAGTGCATGGCCTTCTGCTTCCCCTCCTCAGGAAGCTGCTGACTGCTAGAGGCTCCTGCCTAGGCAATTCCACCTCAAAAACATGGCAATGACAGCAAACAGAAAGGAGCTGGGACAGAGGAGCTCAGGCTTTGCAACCATGAGGATCAGAAGGAAGGCTACTGACACATCCTTGGCAGAACCATTTTTAACTGGAGCATTGTTTGGACCTTTTTCAGGTGGAAAGGAGAGGAACAATGAAAAGGAAAGCAAGAGCCAACAATCAGCCGTGAGTTTTGGCCTAGGGTTAAAGGGCAGCAAACTGGAGGAATGGCCAGGAGGAGAACTGCTCTTTCACACTCACGCTGGGATGGCTTCAAGCCTGTGCAGCCACAGGAAGGCTCTCTCGAGCACTTGCCTTTCTTACCTCCACCTCCTTCTTCCTTCAGACACATCAATGTTGGCAGCGACTTTCAGGCTGAGCTCCCAGAGCTGCAGAGCAGAGCACCAAGTGAGGATGAAGAGCCTGCAACCCTGGTCTGGAAGCCCTGGGGGGAAGATGACTCTGACATGGAAAAACCTGACAGAGGTAGCTTCTCTTCAAGCTTTTCTTCCACCCCTGACATACTTGGGTCTTTCAAAAGCTCCTTTTGCATAGAAAGGCAGCTTTTTGCAGCCTCTGCTTCTCTCCCTGTCTCGCCCATCTTCCCATCTACAAGTGTTAGAGGCAAGGAGAATGCTCTGCTTCTGCAGCAGAGCAGGAAAAAGAGCAAGCATCTTGCTCTCCAAATTGCTCAGGCCCATTTGCCACTGCAAGAGGGGAGATTGGCCTCCACTTCTTCTTACAGAAGCTGCTTTGAAGGGAGAGCCAGCACTGCGGGGGCCCTCGCTTCAGCTGGCCCTGCCTTTGCTCTCCTTTTCATGCTCTCCAAGCTGCTGCATTTAGCTCCCGGCCTTTCCTTGCGCCTTGCATGGCAACCTTTGCCCTTGCTGGCCTCAAGGCTGACTTTGGCTGGGTTTTTGTTGTGCTTGCAGTAAGAGAACTGCTGGACATGGCCAGCTCCCGTGGCATTCCCGGGGCAGCAGCTGACCTGGAGCGCGCCCTGCACTGCCTGCACCAGGCACGCGGCAGCGTTGCGGTAAGAAGCGGCTCTGTGGGCGCACACAAGAGGGCACAGGGAATGCACAAGGCCCGCCCACTGGGACAGCCTTTCCTGCCTGCTCCTTCAAGGAGTGTCTTTCTAGGGAGCAGAGCACTGGCTGCCTGCTGTGTCTCCTCCAGCGGCGTCAGGGCTGAGCCCAAAGGGCTCCAGCAGGGACAATCTCCCTCCTGCAGGCGGCGGCGCAAGGCCCTGCAGCCTGCTGCCTTGGAAATGGCCTGCCCGTCTGGGTTCTCTAAGACATTTGGAGGGGAAATTCCCACAAGCCTCAGTCAGCTGAGGCCATTCTGGCTGCAGCAGGAGCAAAATCATTACGCTGGTGAGCAAAATGTCACTCTTGGGGACCAGGATCAAAGGGCTGGGCAGCAAAAACTAGGCACTGGCATCAAATCCCAGGCTCTCACCCACATGGCATACAGTTGCTTGAATGTCTGAAGAGGCAAAGTAGCTGAAAGGCAGCATCTCTGATTTTTGGCTCATTTTGGATGTGGTGCGGTGGCTAAAGCCTTTTCCCCTTGGATCTTGCAGGAGGCTCTGGAGATGTTGCTCTCAGGGGGGCCTGCGACAACTCAAGGCCATCCCTTGGCCGATTATCATTACGCAGGTAAGCAAAGCAGAGCTTCTTCCTTCACTGGCAGATGCTGCCGTCCCCTTCATTGTTGTGGCAAGCGTTTCTGCTTTAACAAATTGGGCTTAACACCAGCACAAGGTCTTGTCTTCTCGGCGGGTGGGGAAAGCACCAGCATCTAGTCCTTCAGCTTGACTTGTTTTCCAGTCCTTTTCCCTGGGCAATGCCTGCTCTTGTCTTCATCACCTTCTCAGGGAGCAGACATGTACTCACACGTCAATGATGGCCTGCTACCATTTGCTTTTTGTGGCCACTGGGATCCACTTCATGTGGATCCAGGGATCCATTTACCTGCTGCTTTTTATTGCCAGGCTCTGACAGATGGACACCTGAGGAGAAGGACTCCTTCCAAAAGGCTTTCCACACCTATGGCAAGGATTTCCATCTCATCCAGAAGCAGGTAAAGCCGCAGGACATTCTTTACCTGAGCAGATCATCACCAGCAAAGCTTGCTTATGTCTGCTAACAAGCACTGGCCTTCAGTCTCTCTCTTCTCAAGTACCAAAACTGTTCAAGTAGTAACAAAACAGGACATCAAAGGCCTGTGTGAAAAGGATGATCCTGTCTCTCCAGCCCTTTTCTCCAAGCTCTTTTGGAAGATAAAGCTTTATTCTCTCAGACTTTTTGCGCAATTCTGCTGCTGCTTCCACAAGACATTGTGCTGGCATGACTGCAGTGAAGCCGGGAAAGAAGAGCTGTGCTAGATGCATTTCTTGTTGATCTGTGCATTACGTCTGTTGCCACGTAGCATGATACACGGTTTACTACATTGCATGATGCCTCTCTTTCTCCATGTTGATTTCATTTTACACCCTCCTCCATTTACTTCATGATTTTACTTCCTAGTTTACTCCATCTTCTACTTTTTCCCCAATGCACCTTACCAAGGAATTTTAGATTCCTTCTTTTTCCCTTCCCAACAGATCCAGACTAAGACCGTGGCACAGTGTGTGGAGTACTACTACACCTGGAAAAAGGAGCATCCAGTTGCCAGCACTCTTGCTCAGGTGAGGGGGAAGAAAATCCAGGCGTGCCAGGAGGGTGGAGAAACTGGGAGAAGGGGACAAAACCTGCTGGCGAGCCATGCCAGACACCGCTTTGCCAGGATCACATCAGCCCGTGCGCTGGCAAAGGCGCAGCAGATGCTGCCCAGGCCTTCCTTCTGCTGCTGCCCTGAAATACGCCATTCTGGAGCCTAACTTTGAGCCAAGAAAGCCGCACCACCACCCAAATGGGCTTTGGCTCTCTACGGATGGTTTCCTCAAGGGCTGCCACCTTAGCTGACTCCAATCAGACCCTTCCTTCCCCGCTTAATTCCCCCTGACATCAGCAATCCCTGTGTTCAGGGAGATGCTGCAAACATTCAGGCAGATTTTGTACATTCCCACCATACTCCCCAGGAAGGAGCTGCCAGTGCTGTGGCTCCCCTCACACTTTCCTTAACAGCAAAGAGCAATTGGGTTGGCAATAGTGAGAGAGAGAGAGGGAGAGACTATTCTGGGTTGTATAAAGTGTCTAACCATGTGTCTTCTCGAATTTGACTGAATTTCCATCCCATTCCCAAGACATTTCTGGAGGAAAACCAGAGGGAAATAGATGTTAGGCAGAGAGGTAGAAATAAGAAATGTCGAATTCTAGAGAGCCACACATTTATGCCACCCCTTTGGCCTGTGGAAAAGAGGAGCATTTCCCTCCAAGCTCTGCCTTGGCAGCCCGCCGCAGCCCACTGGCAAAGGCAGCCGTTTGCTCAGCTCTTGAGGCTTTGGAAGGATTTCCTTAGGCCGATAGATTTTTGTGCTGGATGCAGGCATTTCCAGCTTTCTGAGGGGAAGGAAACATTGAAACAGGATTCTTTGATTTCCAGGGCGTGGGCAAAGCCAAGAGGAGCAAAAGCCCCCCCAGAAAGGAGGAGGGGCAGACAGGGAAGAGAAGCCGCAAGAGGGCTGGCAGCGCCGAGTGTCCCTGCTGCCAACCGCGCCAGCCGCCCCGTTCGGCGGGAGGCCCCTTTCCCTGCGGCCAGTGCAAACGGTGCGCAACTTCCTGCTCCTTCTGCTCCAACCTGCGCCTTTGCACTAAAACAGGCTGACCCTTTGCAAAGGCGCCGCAGGGCAAGCTCACGCCACTTGCACCATCGCCCCTCGCAGCCCTGCTCAAGCGTACAACCCCCCTCAAACCCAAACAGCTCCCTTCAAACCCAGCCTTCACAATCAAACCTTGCCATGCCCCAACCAGACACACTGCATCCAAGTAGCAGCAGATGCATCAAAGCTTCCTTTGATGCTGCTGATCAAATTCCAAATAGGATGCAACAAAAGGAGGAAGACATTTCAAGGCATTGAAACAAGAAAGGTTGGACTCATGGGCTGATCAATTCACAATGTGCCACTGCCCAAAAAGACAGAAATTTGGACTTAAACGGAGATCTTGGCGCTTGCTTCAATGGTGTGTACTAAATTGACCAATGTACTAAATTGACCAAATTTGTTTCCTATCTTCCAGGGTGTTTGAAACCATCAAGGAAAGGAACAAACACAGGAGAAGACATCGGCCTCACAAGGAAGCAGAGCCTCTCCCCAAGAAGAAAAGACCAAATTAGACAAGGCTGCGGCTTGTCCAGGCCTAGCAAGGCTTAGGCGTCAATAGGACTAGTTAGGAATAGGACTGATTTTTACGCTTTTAGACTTGTTGAAATTCTACTTAGTTAGTTTACATGATAGGAATCTCCTTCATTTCTTAGTTAAGTTACATGCATATTATTCAAGATTCTTTAGTAGTATTAGATTTATCAGTACCTGCAAGACATTTAGTGTTAGTTACGATCCGTCTTTTACCATTTCACCTTTATTGAGACAGAATCTGTTTTTATCATTAAACCGTGTTTGTTCCACTTTGTCTTTTGGTCTGTGTGAAATCACTCCAGCAACGTTTGTTCCATTTGCCTGCTGTTGCAAACACAGCACACTCCCTGACAGGAGAATCTGGGCACGCACCACCTCCCCCAGGCACAGCCCCTTGCTCAGCTGGCAGGACTGGCAAAGTTGTGTCTCCTTTACTGCCAGGGAAAGAACGCGGGCGCTTCATCCTTTGACTACTAAACATCTCAGCTGCCAGTGGAAAGGGAGGCTTTGTTTAATTCAATCAATTGGATCTAAATGAGTGCTCTGCTCTCACCATCTTTTCTGCCTCAAAGCAACGGCTTTAGTCATTTTGTAGCCCAGCAACATAACTTTGTTTCATTTTGGGGGACTGATGGACCTGACCACCTTGGAGCACGTTTCTAGAACCCCTCCGATTCTATCACATTCATAACCACATGCACCACAAAGGTATCAGTAGTCCAGTTTCAGTTTCTCTTGAAAGGAACACTCTCCCGCCCTGGGCCTCCACCAATCTCCTCAGCTAAAGCAGAGCGGCTGGCATCATTATCCTCTCTCTGGCTTCCCACACTTCAGGTATTTGCAGCAAAGAAGAAGCAAAGTCCCTCTTTTATCTAGCCCAGCAAATGGCACTGCCCAGCAAGCCTTTGGTGGCAGGGGCTGTGCAGGGTGGAGAGGGGGCCAGGGAGGGGGCAATTGCCAGGCTGCTTCTGGGAAGCGCAGGCAAGCTTGCCCTTGTCTGATGGAGCCAGTGCAGCTGGCCTTTGGAGCCTACAAAGTGTCTGCCTTGCAGTGCCACTTGGTACAGCTGCCCCCTCACTTTGCTGCCCTGTGCGCAACATGCAGCTGGGAAGGAAGCAAGATGGGCACTGAAGCAAGATTTGCTTTGCCTTAACAATAGGCAGGAAAGCAGCAAAACTGGCTGGCTTTGGTCCTATCTGGCATCTAAGTATGAAAAGAAACGTGAAGGCCGTCTGTGTGGAAAGGTAATTCCGTCAGCGTTCCTGTCTTAGAGGAATCCCCGAGTCTTTTGAGACAAACACCTAGCTTCTCCAAGGGAGCTGCAAGAGGGATGTAGAAATTCTGCATTCATGTGTGCTGCAGAAATGCCACTGTGCTGTCCCTGTGTGTGTGTGTGTGTGCCCATCATTTCCCCTGAGAAACATTCTGTTTCTCCAAGTTTCAGGGAAGGAATGATGAGGTGAGAGACCAGCTCAGAGGCCCAAGGAGGGAAAACATCAAGTGACATAATTAGGCACCAAAAGGAGATTTGACAAAGGGGGCAGCATGAATGCCTCCACTTTGAGAGGAAGCTTTGAAGTTGGCTCTCTGCTGAACAACTTGCACATTCCAGCTCCTCTCAGAGCTGGAGGAGAGCCTGTGGGAGGAGTCGTGCTGCTTCTCCAGGGCAGGAGATGAGCTCTGGGCCCTTGGACACAGCCAGCCTCCTGGGCACGTTCAGCTGGGGACACCTTGCAGAGAAGCAGCGAGGAGAGCCACGCCTGTCCCTGCACTGCTTTTGCCCGTCTCCTCAGACCACGCAGGTCAAAAGGCCAATGGCAAGGGTCTCAGAGCAAGCTTGCAGCAGCAGAAGTAAAAGGGGCAAAGGTAGCCCATGCCTGTTTGTGTGCCATGGCTCCCCTGGGGTTCTACATGGAATGTTGGGCTGTGCCCATGGCAACTGTCGTTGTCTCCTGCTCCTGCGGCCGTTGGTGGAACGCTGCTGGAGCAGCACTGGAGCAGCAGCTGCAGGATCAGCTCCTGGGCTGTCCCTGAGCAGCCGCCTCCTGCACTCAGCGCCACACCCGGCCTCTGCACCCACATCCTCGTCTCCCCGCCTGCCTCCAGGCATCCCCACAGCACTTGGGCACCGTCAAAGGTAAGAAAATCCCCGTTTGCCCTCAAAGCACTAACACAAGGCCACCAGGCTCCAGCTGCCTCTCCCACCAACCACGACACACAGCCTGCGTGCTCACTTTCCCCACACCAGCTTCCATGTCAAAGCGGGCTGCACCTTGCCAAGGAATCGTCTTGCCTCCCGGGCAAACACAGACACTTCCATAGAGGATGCAGAGAGCTGTCACAGTGCACTTGCAGATCCTCCTCCACAGATCACCTGCTTCAAAGTTCTTGGCACCCATTGCACTCCTAAACCCAGCTTTTGGTGACCCCAAAACAAATTGTTCATGGCTGAGGAGTTCAGGCCTTCAGTGTCAACAAATCCCTTTAATGCCCCGACTCAGCTCACACCTGCTCCAAAGCTGCAAAAACAAGAATGATGGCACTTCTCCTCTGGGACCCCTGTCATTCAGGCCATGCAAGCATTTGACCGGCCTTGTCCTCAAGCACAGGTGTTCAACTTCAAAAATCATCTGCTATCAGCAATCCTTATGTGCTTGCATAGTTACGTCTCTGATAGGAACATTCTCTTTTCCTATCGTATAGATACTTTTTTGCAATGCATGTAGGGCTGGTTCCGCCTCATGCTTAGGGGCAACTGGGAAATGCCATCTTCTCAAGAACACACTCACAGTATCAGAGAATTTTCTGGCTTGGAAGGGATTCTCAAAGATCACTGAGCCCAACTGCGGGGCAGCCTCAACAATCACACCCTGTGCCCAAGAGCGCTGTCCAAACAATTTTGGAGCTCCGTCAGCCTTGGTGCTGGGACCTCTTCCCTGGAGAGCCTCTTCCAGTGGCCAAGCACCCTCTGGCTCTGAAGAGCCTTTTCCTTCTATCCACCCTAAGCCTGCACTGGCACATCTTGCAGGCCATTCTCTTGGGTGTTCCCAGTGGCTCCAGGACTGAAGAGAGTAGTGCATGGCCTTCTGCTTCCCCTCCTCAGGAAGCTGCTGACTGCTAGAGGCTCCTGCCTAGGCAATTCCACCTCAAAAACATGGCAATGACAGCAAACAGAAAGGAGCTGGGACAGAGGAGCTCAGGCTTTGCAACCATGAGGATCAGAAGGAAGGCTACTGACACATCCTTGGCAGAACCATTTTTAACTGGAGCATTGTTTGGACCTTTTTCAGGTGGAAAGGAGAGGAACAATGAAAAGGAAAGCAAGAGCCAACAATCAGCCGTGAGTTTTGGCCTAGGGTTAAAGGGCAGCAAACTGGAGGAATGGCCAAGAGGAGAACTGCTCTTTCACACTCACGCTGGGATGGCTTCAAGCCTGTGCAGCCACAGGAAGGCTCTCTCGAGCACTTGCCTTTCTTACCTCCACCTCCTTCTTCCTTCAGACACATCAATGTTGGCAGCGACTTTCAGGCTGAGCTCCCAGAGCTGCAGAGCAGAGCACCAAGTGAGGATGAAGAGCCTGCAACCCTGCTCTGGAAGCCCTGGGGGGAAGATGACTCTGACATGGAAAAACCTGACAGAGGTAGCTTCTCTTCAAGCTTTTCTTCCACCCCTGACATACTTGGGTCTTTCAAAAGCTCCTTTTGCATAGAAAGGCAGCTTTTTGCAGCCTCTGCTTCTCTCCCTGTCTCGCCCATCTTCCCATCTACAAGTGTTAGAGGCAAGGAGAATGCTCTGCTTCTGCAGCAGAGCAGGAAAAAGAGCAAGCATCTTGCTCTCCAAATTGCTCAGGCCCATTTGCCACTGCAAGAGGGGAGATTGGCCTCCACTTCTTCTTACAGAAGCTGCTTTGAAGGGAGAGCCAGCACTGCGGGGGCCCTCGCTTCAGCTGGCCCTGCCTTTGCTCTCCTTTTCATGCTCTCCAAGCTGCTGCATTTAGCTCCCGGCCTTTCCTTGCGCCTTGCATGGCAACCTTTGCCCTTGCTGGCCTCAAGGCTGACTTTGGCTGGGTTTTTGTTGTGCTTGCAGTAAGAGAACTGCTGGACATGGCCAGCTCCCGTGGCATTCCCGGGGCAGCAGCTGACCTGGAGCGCGCCCTGCACTGCCTGCACCAGGCACGCGGCAGCGTTGCGGTAAGAAGCGGCTCTGTGGGCGCACACAAGAGGGCACAGGGAATGCACAAGGCCCGCCCACTGGGACAGCCTTTCCTGCCTGCTCCTTCAAGGAGTGTCTTTCTAGGGAGCAGAGCACTGGCTGCCTGCTGTGTCTCCTCCAGCGGCGTCAGGGCTGAGCCCAAAGGGCTCCAGCAGGGACAATCTCCCTCCTGCAGGCGGCGGCGCAAGGCCCTGCAGCCTGCTGCCTTGGAAATGGCCTGCCCGTCTGGGTTCTCTAAGACATTTGGAGGGGAAATTCCCACAAGCCTCAGTCAGCTGAGGCCATTCTGGCTGCAGCAGGAGCAAAATCATTACGCTGGTGAGCAAAATGTCACTCTTGGGGACCAGGATCAAAGGGCTGGGCAGCAAAAACTAGGCACTGGCATCAAATCCCAGGCTCTCACCCACATGGCATACAGTTGCTTGAATGTCTGAAGAGGCAAAGTAGCTGAAAGGCAGCATCTCTGGTTTTTGGCTCATTTTGGATGTGGTGCGGTGGCTAAAGCCTTTTCCCCTTGGATCTTGCAGGAGGCTCTGGAGATGTTGCTCTCAGGGGGGCCTGCGACAACTCAAGGCCATCCCTTGGCCGATTATCATTACGCAGGTAAGCAAAGCAGAGCTTCTTCCTTCACTGGCAGATGCTGCCGTCCCCTTCATTGTTGTGGCAAGCGTTTCTGCTTTAACAAATTGGGCTTAACACCAGCACAAGGTCTTGTCTTCTCGGCGGGTGGGGAAAGCACCAGCATCTAGTCCTTCAGCTTGACTTGTTTTCCAGTCCTTTTCCCTGGGCAATGCCTGCTCTTGTCTTCATCACCTTCTCAGGGAGCAGACATGTACTCACACGTCAATGATGGCCTGCTACCATTTGCTTTTTGTGGCCACTGGGATCTACTTCATGTGGATCCAGGGATCCATTTACCTGCTGCTTTTTATTGCCAGGCTCTGACAGATGGACACCTGAGGAGAAGGACTCCTTCCAAAAGGCTTTCCACACCTATGGCAAGGATTTCCATCTCATCCAGAAGCAGGTAAAGCCGCAGGACATTCTTTACCTGAGCAGATCATCACCAGCAAAGCTTGCTTATGTCTGCTAACAAGCACTGGCCTTCAGTCTCTCTCTTCTCAAGTACCAAAACTGTTCAAGTAGTAACAAAACAGGACATCAAAGGCCTGTGTGAAAAGGATGATCCTGTCTCTCCAGCCCTTTTCTCCAAGCTCTTTTGGAAGATAAAGCTTTATTCTCTCAGACTTTTTGCGCAATTCTGCTGCTGCTTCCACAAGACATTGTGCTGGCATGACTGCAGTGAAGCCGGGAAAGAAGAGCTGTGCTAGATGCATTTCTTGTTGATCTGTGCATTACGTCTGTTGCCACGTAGCATGATACACGGTTTACTACATTGCATGATGCCTCTCTTTCTCCATGTTGATTTCATTTTACACCCTCCTCCATTTACTTCATGATTTTACTTCCTAGTTTACTCCATCTTCTACTTTTTCCCCAATGCACCTTACCAAGGAATTTTAGATTCCTTCTTTTTCCCTTCCCAACAGATCCAGACTAAGACCGTGGCACAGTGTGTGGAGTACTACTACACCTGGAAAAAGGAGCATCCAGTTGCCAGCACTCTTGCTCAGGTGAGGGGGAAGAAAATCCAGGCGTGCCAGGAGGGTGGAGAAACTGGGAGAAGGGGACAAAACCTGCTGGCGAGCCATGCCAGACACCGCTTTGCCAGGATCACATCAGCCCGTGCGCTGGCAAAGGCGCAGCAGATGCTGCCCAGGCCTTCCTTCTGCTGCTGCCCTGAAATACGCCATTCTGGAGCCTAACTTTGAGCCAAGAAAGCCGCACCACCACCCAAATGGGCTTTGGCTCTCTACGGATGGTTTTCTCAAGGGCTGCCACCTTAGCTGACTCCAATCAGACCCTTCCTTCCCCGCTTAATTCCCCCTGACATCAGCAATCCCTGTGTTCAGGGAGATGCTGCAAACATTCAGGCAGATTTTGTACATTCCCACCATACTCCCCAGGAAGGAGCTGCCAGTGCTGTGGCTCCCCTCACACTTTCCTTAACAGCAAAGAGCAATTGGGTTGGCAATAGTGAGAGAGAGAGAGGGAGAGACTATTCTGGGTTGTATAAAGTGTCTAACCATGTGTCTTCTCGAATTTGACTGAATTTCCATCCCATTCCCAAGACATTTCTGGAGGAAAACCAGAGGGAAATAGATGTTAGGCAGAGAGGTAGAAATAAGAAATGTCGAATTCTAGAGAGCCACACATTTATGCCACCCCTTTGGCCTGTGGAAAAGAGGAGCATTTCCCTCCAAGCTCTGCCTTGGCAGCCCGCCGCAGCCCACTGGCAAAGGCAGCCGTTTGCTCAGCTCTTGAGGCTTTGGAAGGATTTCCTTAGGCCGATAGATTTTTGTGCTGGATGCAGGCATTTCCAGCTTTCTGAGGGGAAGGAAACATTGAAACAGGATTCTTTGATTTCCAGGGCGTGGGCAAAGCCAAGAGGAGCAAAAGCCCCCCCAGAAAGGAGGAGGGGCAGACAGGGAAGAGAAGCCGCAAGAGGGCTGGCAGCGCCGAGTGTCCCTGCTGCCAACCGAGCCAGCCGCCCCGTTCGGCGGGAGGCCCCTTTCCCTGCGGCCAGTGCAAACGGTGCGCAACTTCCTGCTCCTTCTGCTCCAACCTGCGCCTTTGCACTAAAACAGGCTGACCCTTTGCAAAGGCGCCGCAGGGCAAGCTCACGCCACTTGCACCATCGCCCCTCGCAGCCCTGCTCAAGCGTACAACCCACCTCAAACCCAAACAGCTCCCTTCAAACCCAGCCTTCACAATCAAACCTTGCCATGCCCCAACCAGACACACTGCATCCAAGTAGCAGCAGATGCATCAAAGCTTCCTTTGATGCTGCTGATCAAATTCCAAATAGGATGCAACAAAAGGAGGAAGACATTTCAAGGCATTGAAACAAGAAAGGTTGGACTCATGGGCTGATCAATTCACAATGTGCCACTGCCCAAAAAGACAGAAATTTGGACTTAAACGGAGATCTTGGCGCTTGCTTCAATGGTGTGTACTAAATTGACCAATGTACTAAATTGACCAAATTTGTTTCCTATCTTCCAGGGTGTTTGAAACCATCAAGGAAAGGAACAAACACAGGAGAAGACATCGGCCTCGCAAGGAAGCAGAGCCTCTCCCCAAGAAGAAAAGACCAAATTAGACAAGGCTGCGGCTTGTCCAGGCCTAGCAAGGCTTAGGCGTCAATAGGACTAGTTAGGAATAGGACTGATTTTTACGCTTTTAGACTTGTTGAAATTCTACTTAGTTAGTTTACATGATAGGAATCTCCTTCATTTCTTAGTTAAGTTACATGCATATTATTCAAGATTCTTTAGTAGTATTAGATTTATCAGTACCTGCAAGACATTTAGTGTTAGTTACGATCCGTCTTTTACCATTTCACCTTTATTGAGACAGAATCTGTTTTTATCATTAAACCGTGTTTGTTCCACTTTGTCTTTTGGTCTGTGTGAAATCACTCCAGCAACGTTTGTTCCATTTGCCTGCTGTTGCAAACACAGCACACTCCCTGACAGGAGAATCTGGGCACGCACCACCTCCCCCAGGCACAGCCCCTTGCTCAGCTGGCAGGACTGGCAAAGTTGTGTCTCCTTTACTGCCAGGGAAAGAACGCGGGCGCTTCATCCTTTGACTACTAAACATCTCAGCTGCCAGTGGAAAGGGAGGCTTTGTTTAATTCAATCAATTGGATCTAAATGAGTGCTCTGCTCTCACCATCTTTTCTGCCTCAAAGCAACGGCTTTAGTCATTTTGTAGCCCAGCAACATAACTTTGTTTCATTTTGGGGGACTGATGGACCTGACCACCTTGGAGCACGTTTCTAGAACCCCTCCGATTCTATCACATTCATAACCACATGCACCACAAAGGTATCAGTAGTCCAGTTTCAGTTTCTCTTGAAAGGAACACTCTCCCGCCCTGGGCCTCCACCAATCTCCTCAGCTAAAGCAGAGCGGCTGGCATCATTATCCTCTCTCTGGCTTCCCACACTTCAGGTATTTGCAGCAAAGAAGAAGCAAAGTCCCTCTTTTATCTAGCCCAGCAAATGGCACTGCCCAGCAAGCCTTTGGTGGCAGGGGCTGTGCAGGGTGGAGAGGGGGCCAGGGAGGGGGCAATTGCCAGGCTGCTTCTGGGAAGCGCAGGCAAGCTTGCCCTTGTCTGATGGAGCCAGTGCAGCTGGCCTTTGGAGCCTACAAAGTGTCTGCCTTGCAGTGCCACTTGGTACAGCTGCCCCCTCACTTTGCTGCCCTGTGCGCAACATGCAGCTGGGAAGTGAGCAAGATGGGCACTGAAGCAAGATTTGCTTTGCCTTAACAATAGGCAAGAAAACAAGAAAACTGGCTGGCTTTGGTCCTATCTGGCATCTAAGTATGAAAAGAAACGTGAAGGCCGTCAGTGTGGAAAGGTAATTCCGTCAGCGTTCCTGTCTTAGAGGAATCCCCGAGTCTTTTGAGACAAACACCTAGCTTCTCCAAGGGAGCTGCAAGAGGGATGTAGAAATTCTGCATTCATGTGTGCTGCAGAAATGCCACTGTGCTGTCCCTGTGTGTGTGTGTGTGTGCCCATCATTTCCCCTGAGAAACATTCTGTTTCTCCAAGTTTCAAGGAAGGAATGATGAGGTGAGAGACCAGCTCAGAGGCCCAAGGAGGGAAAACATCAAGTGACATAATTGGGCACCAAAAGGAGATTTGACAAAGGGGGCAGCATGAATGCCTCCACTTTGAGAGGAAGCTTTGAAGTTGGCTCTCTGCTGAAAAACTTGCACATTCCAGCTCCTCTCAGAGCTGGAGGAGAGCCTGTGGGAGGAGTCGTGCTGCTTCTCCAGGGCAGGAGATGAGCTCTGGGCCCTTGGACACAGCCAGCCTCCTGGGCACGTTCAGCTGGGGACACCTTGCAGAGAAGCAGCGAGGAGAGCCACGCCTGTCCCTGCACTGCTTTTGCCCGTCTCCTCAGACCACGCAGGTCAAAAGGCCAATGGCAAGGGTCTCAGAGCAAGCTTGCAGCAGCAGAAGTAAAAGGGGCAGAAGTAGCCCATGCCTGTTTGTGTGCCATGGCTCCCCTGGGCTTCTACATGGAATGTTGGGCTGTGCCCATGGCAACTGTCGTTGTCTCCTGCTCCTGTGGCCGTTGGTGGAACGCTGCTGGAGCAGCACTGGAGCAGCAGCTGCAGGATCAGCTCCTGGGCTGTCCCTGAGCAGCCGCCTCCTGCACTCAGCGCCACACCCGGCCTCTGCACCCACATCCTCGTCTCCCCGCCTGCCTCCAGGCATCCCCACAGCACTTGGGCACCGTCAAAGGTAAGAAAATCCCCGTTTGCCCTCAAAGCACTAACACAAGGCCACCAGGCTCCAGCTGCCTCTCCCACCAACCACGACACACAGCCTGCGTGCTCACTTTCCCCACACCAGCTTCCATGTCAAAGCGGGCTGCACCTTGCCAAGGAATCGTCTTGCCTCCCGGGCAAACACAGACACTTCCATAGAGGATGCAGAGAGCTGTCACAGTGCACTTGCAGATCCTCCTCCACAGATCACCTGCTTCAAAGTTCTTGGCACCCATTGCACTCCTAAACCCAGCTTTTGGTGACCCCAAAACAAATTGTTCATGGCTGAGGAGTTCAGGCCTTCAGTGTCAACAAATCCCATTATGCCCTGACTCAGCTCACACCTGCTCCAAAGCTGCAAAAACAAGAATGATGGCACTTCTCCTCTGGGACCCCTGTCATTCAGGCCATTCAAGCATTTGACCGGCCTTGTCCTCAAGCACAGGTGTTCAACTTCAAAAATCATCTGCTATCAGCAATCCTTATGTGCTTGCATAGTTACGTCTCTGATAGGAACATTCTCTTTTCCTATCGTATAGATACTTTCTTGCAATGCATGTAGGGCTGGTTCCGCCTCATGCTTAGGGGCAACTGGGAAATGCCATCTTCTCAAGAACACAATCACAGTATCAGAGAATTTTCTGGCTTGGAAGGGATTCTCAAAGATCACTGAGCCCAACTGCGGGGCAGCCTCAACAATCACACCCTGTGCCCAAGAGCGCTGTCCAAACAATTTTGGAGCTCCGTCAGCCTTGGTGCTGGGACCCCTTCCCTGGAGAGCCTGTTCCAGTGGCCAAGCACCCTCTGGCTGAAGAGCCTTTTCCTTCTATCCACCCTAAGCCTGCACTGGCACATCTTGCAGGCCATTCTCTTGGGTGTTCCCAGTGGCTCCAGGACTGAAGAGAGTAGTGCATGGCCTTCTGCTTCCCCTCCTCAGGAAGCTGCTGACTGCTAGAGGCTCCTGCCTAGGCAATTCCACCTCAAAAACATGGCAATGACAGCAAACAGAAAGGAGCTGGGACAGAGGAGCTCAGGCTTTGCAACCATGAGGATCAGAAGGAAGGCTACTGACACATCCTTGGCAGAACCATTTTTAACTGGAGCATTGTTTGGACCTTTTTCAGGTGGAAAGGAGAGGAACAATGAAAAGGAAAGCAAGAGCCAACAATCAGCCGTGAGTTTTGGCCTAGGGTTAAAGGGCAACAAACTGGAGGAATGGCCAGGAGGAGAACTGCTCTTTCACACTCACGCTGGGATGGCTTCAAGCCTGTGCAGCCACAGGAAGGCTCTCTCGAGCACTTGCCTTTCTTACCTCCACCTCCTCCTTCCTTCAGACACATCAATGTTGGCAGCGACTTTCAGGCTGAGCTCCCAGAGCTGCAGAGCAGAGCACCAAGTGAGGATGAAGAGCCTGCAACCCTGCTCTGGAAGCCCTGGGGGGAAGATGACTCTGACATGGAAAAACCTGACAGAGGTAGCTTCTCTTCAAGCTTTTCTTCCACCCCTGACATACTTGGGTCTTTCAAAAGCTCCTTTTGCATAGAAAGGCAGCTTTTTGCAGCCTCTGCTTCTCTCCCTGTCTCGCCCATCTTCCCATCTACAAGTGTTAGAGGCAAGGAGAATGCTCTGCTTCTGCAGCAGAGCAGGAAAAAGAGCAAGCATCTTGCTCTCCAAATTGCTCAGGCCCATTTGCCACTGCAAGAGGGGAGATTGGCCTCCACTTCTTCTTACAGAAGCTGCTTTGAAGGGAGAGCCAGCACTGCGGGGGCCCTCGCTTCAGCTGGCCCTGCCTTTGCTCTCCTTTTCATGCTCTCCAAGCTGCTGCATTTAGCTCCCGGCCTTTCCTTGCGCCTTGCATGGCAACCTTTGCCCTTGCTGGCCTCAAGGCTGACTTTGGCTGGGTTTTTGTTGTGCTTGCAGTAAGAGAACTGCTGGACATGGCCAGCTCCCGTGGCATTCCCGGGGCAGCAGCTGACCTGGAGCGCGCCCTGCACTGCCTGCACCAGGCACGCGGCAGCGTTGCGGTAAGAAGCGGCTCTGTGGGCGCACACAAGAGGGCACAGGGAATGCACAAGGCCCGCCCACTGGGACAGCCTTTCCTGCCTGCTCCTTCAAGGAGTGTCTTTCTAGGGAGCAGAGCACTGGCTGCCTGCTGTGTCTCCTCCAGCGGCGTCAGGGCTGAGCCCAAAGGGCTCCAGCAGGGACAATCTCCCTCCTGCAGGCGGCGGCGCAAGGCCCTGCAGCCTGCTGCCTTGGAAATGGCCTGCCCGTCTGGGTTCTCTAAGACATTTGGAGGGGAAATTCCCACAAGCCTCAGTCAGCTGAGGCCATTCTGGCTGCAGCAGGAGCAAAATCATTACGTTGGTGAGCAAAATGTCACTCTTGGGGACCAGGATCAAAGGGCTGGGCAGCAAAAACTAGGCACTGGCATCAAATCCCAGGCTCTCACCCACATGGCATACAGTTGCTTGAATGTCTGAAGAGGCAAAGTAGCTGAAAGGCAGCATCTCTGATTTTTGGCTCATTTTGGATGTGGTGCGGTGGCTAAAGCCTTTTCCCCTTGGATCTTGCAGGAGGCTCTGGAGATGTTGCTCTCAGGGGGGCCTGTGACAACTCAAGGCCATCCCTTGGCCGATTATCATTACGCAGGTAAGCAAAGCAGAGCTTCTTCCTTCACTGGCAGATGCTGCCGTCCCCTTCATTGTTGTGGCAAGCGTTTCTGCTTTAACAAATTGGGCTTAACACCAGCACAAGGTCTTGTCTTCTCGGCGGGTGGGGAAAGCACCAGCATCTAGTCCTTCAGCTTGACTTGTTTTCCAGTCCTTTTCCCTGGGCAATGCCTGCTCTTGTCTTCATCACCTTCTCAGGGAGCAGACATGTACTCACACGTCAATGATGGCCTGCTACCATTTGCTTTTTGTGGCCACTGGGATCTACCTCATGTGGATCCAGGGATCCATTTACCTGCTGCTTTTTATTGCCAGGCTCTGACAGATGGACACCTGAGGAGAAGGACTCCTTCCAAAAGGCTTTCCACACCTATGGCAAGGATTTCCATCTCATCCAGAAGCAGGTAAAGCCGCAGGACATTCTTTACCTGAGCAGATCATCACCAGCAAAGCTTGCTTATGTCTGCTAACAAGCACTGGCCTTCAGTCTCTCTCTTCTCAAGTACCAAAACTGTTCAAGTAGTAACAAAACAGGACATCAAAGGCCTGTGTGAAAAGGATGATCCTGTCTCTCCAGCCCTTTTCTCCAAGCTCTTTTGGAAGATAAAGCTTTATTCTCTCAGACTTTTTGCGCAATTCTGCTGCTGCTTCCACAAGACATTGTGCTGGCATGACTGCAGTGAAGCCGGGAAAGAAGAGCTGTGCTAGATGCATTTCTTGTTGATCTGTGCATTACGTCTGTTGCCACGTAGCATGATACACGGTTTACTACATTGCATGATGCCTCTCTTTCTCCATGTTGATTTCATTTTACACCCTCCTCCATTTACTTCATGATTTTACTTCCTAGTTTACTCCATCTTCTACTTTTTCCCCAATGCACCTTACCAAGGAATTTTAGATTCCTTCTTTTTCCCTTCCCAACAGATCCAGACTAAGACCGTGGCACAGTGTGTGGAGTACTACTACACCTGGAAAAAGGAGCATCCAGTTGCCAGCACTCTTGCTCAGGTGAGGGGGAAGAAAATCCAGGCGTGCCAGGAGGGTGGAGAAACTGGGAGAAGGGGACAAAACCTGCTGGCGAGCCATGCCAGACACCGCTTTGCCAGGATCACATCAGCCCGTGCGCTGGCAAAGGCGCAGCAGATGCTGCCCAGGCCTTCCTTCTGCTGCTGCCCTGAAATACGCCATTCTGGAGCCTAACTTTGAGCCAAGAAAGCCGCACCACCACCCAAATGGGCTTTGGCTCTCTACGGATGGTTTTCTCAAGGGCTGCCACCTTAGCTGACTCCAATCAGACCCTTCCTTCCCCGCTTAATTCCCCCTGACATCAGCAATCCCTGTGTTCAGGGAGATGCTGCAAACATTCAGGCAGATTTTGTACATTCCCACCATACTCCCCAGGAAGGAGCTGCCAGTGCTGTGGCTCCCCTCACACTTTCCTTAACAGCAAAGAGCAATTGGGTTGGCAATAGTGAGAGAGAGAGAGGGAGAGACTATTCTGGGTTGTATAAAGTGTCTAACCATGTGTCTTCTCGAATTTGACTGAATTTCCATCCCATTCCCAAGACATTTCTGGAGGAAAACCAGAGGGAAATAGATGTTAGGCAGAGAGGTAGAAATAAGAAATGTCGAATTCTAGAGAGCCACACATTTATGCCACCCCTTTGGCCTGTGGAAAAGAGGAGCATTTCCCTCCAAGCTCTGCCTTGGCAGCCCGCCGCAGCCCACTGGCAAAGGCAGCCGTTTGCTCAGCTCTTGAGGCTTTGGAAGGATTTCCTTAGGCCGATAGATTTTTGTGCTGGATGCAGGCATTTCCAGCTTTCTGAGGGGAAGGAAACATTGAAACAGGATTCTTTGATTTCCAGGGCGTGGGCAAAGCCAAGAGGAGCAAAAGCCCCCCCAGAAAGGAGGAGGGGCAGACAGGGAAGAGAAGCCGCAAGAGGGCTGGCAGCGCCGAGTGTCCCTGCTGCCAACCGCGCCAGCCGCCCCGTTCGGCGGGAGGCCCCTTTCCCTGCGGCCAGTGCAAACGGTGCGCAACTTCCTGCTCCTTCTGCTCCAACCTGCGCCTTTGCACTAAAACAGGCTGACCCTTTGCAAAGGCGCCGCAGGGCAAGCTCACGCCACTTGCACCATCGCCCCTCGCAGCCCTGCTCAAGCGTACAACCCACCTCAAACCCAAACAGCTCCCTTCAAACCCAGCCTTCACAATCAAACCTTGCCATGCCCCAACCAGACACACTGCATCCAAGTAGCAGCAGATGCATCAAAGCTTCCTTTGATGCTGCTGATCAAATTCCAAATAGGATGCAACAAAAGGAGGAAGACATTTCAAGGCATTGAAACAAGAAAGGTTGGACTCATGGGCTGATCAATTCACAATGTGCCACTGCCCAAAAAGACAGAAATTTGGACTTAAACGGAGATCTTGGCGCTTGCTTCAATGGTGTGTACTAAATTGACCAATGTACTAAATTGACCAAATTTGTTTCCTATCTTCCAGGGTGTTTGAAACCATCAAGGAAAGGAACAAACACAGGAGAAGACATCGGCCTCGCAAGGAAGCAGAGCCTCTCCCCAAGAAGAAAAGACCAAATTAGACAAGGCTGCGGCTTGTCCAGGCCTAGCAAGGCTTAGGCGTCAATAGGACTAGTTAGGAATAGGACTGATTTTTACGCTTTTAGACTTGTTGAAATTCTACTTAGTTAGTTTACATGATAGGAATCTCCTTCATTTCTTAGTTAAGTTACATGCATATTATTCAAGATTCTTTAGTAGTATTAGATTTATCAGTACCTGCAAGACATTTAGTGTTAGTTACGATCCGTCTTTTACCATTTCACCTTTATTGAGACAGAATCTGTTTTTATCATTAAACCGTGTTTGTTCCACTTTGTCTTTTGGTCTGTGTGAAATCACTCCAGCAACGTTTGTTCCATTTGCCTGCTGTTGCAAACACAGCACACTCCCTGACAGGAGAATCTGGGCACGCACCACCTCCCCCAGGCACAGCCCCTTGCTCAGCTGGCAGGACTGGCAAAGTTGTGTCTCCTTTACTGCCAGGGAAAGAACGCGGGCGCTTCATCCTTTGACTACTAAACATCTCAGCTGCCAGTGGAAAGGGAGGCTTTGTTTAATTCAATCAATTGGATCTAAATGACAGCTCTGCTCTCACCATCTTTTCTGCCTCAAAGCAACGGCTTTAGTCATTTTGTAGCCCAGCAACATAACTTTGTTTCATTTTGGGGGACTGATGGACCTGACCACCTTGGAGCACGTTTCTAGAACCCCTCCGATTCTATCACATTCATAACCACATGCACCACAAAGGTATCAGTAGTCCAGTTTCAGTTTCTCTTGAAAGGAACACTCTCCCGCCCTGGGCCTCCACCAATCTCCTCAGCTAAAGCAGAGCGGCTGGCATCATTATCCTCTCTCTGGCTTCCCACACTTCAGGTATTTGCAGCAAAGAAGAAGCAAAGTCCCTCTTTTATCTAGCCCAGCAAATGGCACTGCCCAGCAAGCCTTTGGTGGCAGGGGCTGTGCAGGGTGGAGAGGGGGCCAGGGAGGGGGCAATTGCCAGGCTGCTTCTGGGAAGCGCAGGCAAGCTTGCCCTTGTCTGATGGAGCCAGTGCAGCTGGCCTTTGGAGCCTACAAAGTGTCTGCCTTGCAGTGCCACTTGGTACAGCTGCCCCCTCACTTTGCTGCCCTGTGCGCAACATGCAGCTGGGAAGGAAGCAAGATGGGCACTGAAGCAAGATTTGCTTTGCCTTAACAATAGGCAGGAAAGCAGCAAAACTGGCTGGCTTTGGTCCTATCTGGCATCTAAGTATGAAAAGAAACGTGAAGGCCGTCTGTGTGGAAAGGTAATTCCGTCAGCGTTCCTGTCTTAGAGGAATCCCCGAGTCTTTTGAGACAAACACTTAGCTTCTCCAAGGGAGCTGCAAGAGGGATGTAGAAATTCTGCATTCATGTGTGCTGCAGAAATGCCACTGTGCTGTCCCTGTGTGTGTGTGTGTGTGCCCATCATTTCCCCTGAGAAACATTCTGTTTCTCCAAGTTTCAGGGAAGGAATGATGAGGTGAGAGACCAGCTCAGAGGCCCAAGGAGGGAAAACATCAAGTGACATAATTGGGCACCAAAAGGAGATTTGACAAAGGGGGCAGCATGAATGCCTCCACTTTGAGAGGAAGCTTTGAAGTTGGCTCTCTGCTGAACAACTTGCACATTCCAGCTCCTCTCAGAGCTGGAGGAGAGCCTGTGGGAGGAGTCGTGCTGCTTCTCCAGGGCAGGAGATGAGCTCTGGGCCCTTGGACACAGCCAGCCTCCTGGGCACGTTCAGCTGGGGACACCTTGCAGAGAAGCAGCGAGGAGAGACACGCCTGTCCCTGCACTGCTTTTGCCCATCTCCTCAGACCACGCAGGTCAAAAGGCCAATGGCAAGGGTCTCAGAGCAAGCTTGCAGCAGCAGAAGTAAAAGGGGCAAAGGTAGCCCATGCCTGTTTGTGTGCCATGGCTCCCCTGGGCTTCTACATGGAATGTTGGGCTGTGCCCATGGCAACTGTCGTTGTCTCCTGCTCCTGCGGCCGTTGGTGGAACGCTGCTGGAGCAGCACTGGAGCAGCAGCTGCAGGATCAGCTCCTGGGCTGTCCCTGAGCAGCCGCCTCCTGCACTCAGCGCCACACCCGGCCTCTGCACCCACATCCTCGTCTCCCCGCCTGCCTCCAGGCATCCCCACAGCACTTGGGCACCGTCAAAGGTAAGAAAATCCCCGTTTGCCCTCAAAGCACTAACACAAGGCCACCAGGCTCCAGCTGCCTCTCCCACCAACCACGACACACAGCCTGCGTGCTCACTTTCCCCACACCAGCTTCCATGTCAAAGCGGGCTGCACCTTGCCAAGGAATCGTCTTGCCTCCCGGGCAAACACAGACACTTCCATAGAGGATGCAGAGAGCTGTCACAGTGCACTTGCAGATCCTCCTCCACAGATCACCTGCTTCAAAGTTCTTGGCACCCATTGCACTCCTAAACCCAGCTTTTGGTGACCCCAAAACAAATTGTTCATGGCTGAGGAGTTCAGGCCTTCAGTGTCAACAAATCCCTTTTATGCCCCGACTCAGCTCACACCTGCTCCAAAGCTGCAAAAACAAGAATGATGGCACTTCTCCTCTGGGACCCCTGTCATTCAGGCCATGCAAGCATTTGACCGGCCTTGTCCTCAAGCACAGGTGTTCAACTTCAAAAATCATCTGCTATCAGCAATCCTTATGTGCTTGCATAGTTACGTCTCTGATAGGAACATTCTCTTTTCCTATCGTATAGATACTTTCTTGCAATGCATGTAGGGCTGGTTCCGCCTCATGCTTAGGGGCAACTGGGAAATGCCATCTTCTCAAGAACACAATCACAGTATCAGAGAATTTTCTGGCTTGGAAGGGATTCTCAAAGATCACTGAGCCCAACTGCGGGGCAGCCTCAACAATCACACCCTGTGCCCAAGAGCGCTGTCCAAACAATTTTGGAGCTCCGTCAGCCTTGGTGCTGGGACCCCTTCCCTGGAGAGCCTGTTCCAGTGGCCAAGCACCCTCTGGCTGAAGAGCCTTTTCCTTCTATCCACCCTAAGCCTGCACTGGCACATCTTGCAGGCCATTCTCTTGGGTGTTCCCAGTGGCTCCAGGACTGAAGAGAGTAGTGCATGGCCTTCTGCTTCCCCTCCTCAGGAAGCTGCTGACTGCTAGAGGCTCCTGCCTAGGCAATTCCACCTCAAAAACATGGCAATGACAGCAAACAGAAAGGAGCTGGGACAGAGGAGCTCAGGCTTTGCAACCATGAGGATCAGAAGGAAGGCTACTGACACATCCTTGGCAGAACCATTTTTAACTGGAGCATTGTTTGGACCTTTTTCAGGTGGAAAGGAGAGGAACAATGAAAAGGAAAGCAAGAGCCAACAATCAGCCGTGAGTTTTGGCCTAGGGTTAAAGGGCAGCAAACTGGAGGAATGGCCAGGAGGAGAACTGCTCTTTCACACTCACGCTGGGATGGCTTCAAGCCTGTGCAGCCACAGGAAGGCTCTCTCGAGCACTTGCCTTTCTTACCTCCACCTCCTTCTTCCTTCAGACACATCAATGTTGGCAGCGACTTTCAGGCTGAGCTCCCAGAGCTGCAGAGCAGAGCACCAAGTGAGGATGAAGAGCCTGCAACCCTGGTCTGGAAGCCCTGGGGGGAAGATGACTCTGACATGGAAAAACCTGACAGAGGTAGCTTCTCTTCAAGCTTTTCTTCCACCCCTGACATACTTGGGTCTTTCAAAAGCTCCTTTTGCATAGAAAGGCAGCTTTTTGCAGCCTCTGCTTCTCTCCCTGTCTCGCCCATCTTCCCATCTACAAGTGTTAGAGGCAAGGAGAATGCTCTGCTTCTGCAGCAGAGCAGGAAAAAGAGCAAGCATCTTGCTCTCCAAATTGCTCAGGCCCATTTGCCACTGCAAGAGGGGAGATTGGCCTCCACTTCTTCTTACAGAAGCTGCTTTGAAGGGAGAGCCAGCACTGCGGGGGCCCTCGCTTCAGCTGGCCCTGCCTTTGCTCTCCTTTTCATGCTCTCCAAGCTGCTGCATTTAGCTCCCGGCCTTTCCTTGCGCCTTGCATGGCAACCTTTGCCCTTGCTGGCCTCAAGGCTGACTTTGGCTGGGTTTTTGTTGTGCTTGCAGTAAGAGAACTGCTGGACATGGCCAGCTCCCGTGGCATTCCCGGGGCAGCAGCTGACCTGGAGCGCGCCCTGCACTGCCTGCACCAGGCACGCGGCAGCGTTGCGGTAAGAAGCGGCTCTGTGGGCGCACACAAGAGGGCACAGGGAATGCACAAGGCCCGCCCACTGGGACAGCCTTTCCTGCCTGCTCCTTCAAGGAGTGTCTTTCTAGGGAGCAGAGCACTGGCTGCCTGCTGTGTCTCCTCCAGCTGCGTCAGGGCTGAGCCCAAAGGGCTCCAGCAGGGACAATCTCCCTCCTGCAGGCGGCGGCGCAAGGCCCTGCAGCCTGCTGCCTTGGAAATGGCCTGCCCGTCTGGGTTCTCTAAGACATTTGGAGGGGAAATTCCCACAAGCCTCAGTCAGCTGAGGCCATTCTGGCTGCAGCAGGAGCAAAATCATTACGTTGGTGAGCAAAATGTCACTCTTGGGGACCAGGATCAAAGGGCTGGGCAGCAAAAACTAGGCACTGGCATCAAATCCCAGGCTCTCACCCACATGGCATACAGTTGCTTGAATGTCTGAAGAGGCAAAGTAGCTGAAAGGCAGCATCTCTGATTTTTGGCTCATTTTGGATGTGGTGCGGTGGCTAAAGCCTTTTCCCCTTGGATCTTGCAGGAGGCTCTGGAGATGTTGCTCTCAGGGGGGCCTGCGACAACTCAAGGCCATCCCTTGGCCGATTATCATTACGCAGGTAAGCAAAGCAGAGCTTCTTCCTTCACTGGCAGATGCTGCCGTCCCCTTCATTGTTGTGGCAAGCATTTCTGCTTTAACAAATTGGGCTTAACACCAGCACAAGGTCTTGTCTTCTCGGCGGGTGGGGAAAGCACCAGCATCTAGTCCTTCAGCTTGACTTGTTTTCCAGTCCTTTTCCCTGGGCAATGCCTGCTCTTGTCTTCATCACCTTCTCAGGGAGCAGACATGTACTCACACGTCAATGATGGCCTGCTACCATTTGCTTTTTGTGGCCACTGGGATCTACCTCATGTGGATCCAGGGATCCATTTACCTGCTGCTTTTTATTGCCAGGCTCTGACAGATGGACACCTGAGGAGAAGGACTCCTTCCAAAAGGCTTTCCACACCTATGGCAAGGATTTCCATCTCATCCAGAAGCAGGTAAAGCCGCAGGACATTCTTTACCTGAGCAGATCATCACCAGCAAAGCTTGCTTATGTCTGCTAACAAGCACTGGCCTTCAGTCTCTCTCTTCTCAAGTACCAAAACTGTTCAAGTAGTAACAAAACAGGACATCAAAGGCCTGTGTGAAAAGGATGATCCTGTCTCTCCAGCCCTTTTCTCCAAGCTCTTTTGGAAGATAAAGCTTTATTCTCTCAGACTTTTTGCGCAATTCTGCTGCTGCTTCCACAAGACATTGTGCTGGCATGACTGCAGTGAAGCCGGGAAAGAAGAGCTGTGCTAGATGCATTTCTTGTTGATCTGTGCATTACGTCTGTTGCCACGTAGCATGATACACGGTTTACTACATTGCATGATGCCTCTCTTTCTCCATGTTGATTTCATTTTACACCCTCCTCCATTTACTTCATGATTTTACTTCCTAGTTTACTCCATCTTCTACTTTTTCCCCAATGCACCTTACCAAGGAATTTTAGATTCCTTCTTTTTCCCTTCCCAACAGATCCAGACTAAGACCGTGGCACAGTGTGTGGAGTACTACTACACCTGGAAAAAGGAGCATCCAGTTGCCAGCACTCTTGCTCAGGTGAGGGGGAAGAAAATCCAGGCGTGCCAGGAGGGTGGAGAAACTGGGAGAAGGGGACAAAACCTGCTGGCGAGCCATGCCAGACACCGCTTTGCCAGGATCACATCAGCCCGTGCGCTGGCAAAGGCGCAGCAGATGCTGCCCAGGCCTTCCTTCTGCTGCTGCCCTGAAATACGCCATTCTGGGGCCTAACTTTGAGCCAAGAAAGCCCCACCACCACCCAAATGGGCTTTGGCTCTCTACGGATGGTTTTCTCAAGGGCTGCCACCTTAGCTGACTCCAATCAGACCCTTCCTTCCCCGCTTAATTCCCCCTGACATCAGCAATCCCTGTGTTCAGGGAGATGCTGCAAACATTCAGGCAGATTTTGTACATTCCCACCATACTCCCCAGGAAGGAGCTGCCAGTGCTGTGGCTCCCCTCACACTTTCCTTAACAGCAAAGAGCAATTGGGTTGGCAATAGTGAGAGAGAGAGAGGGAGAGACTATTCTGGGTTGTATAAAGTGTCTAACCATGTGTCTTCTCGAATTTGACTGAATTTCCATCCCATTCCCAAGACATTTCTGGAGGAAAACCAGAGGGAAATAGATGTTAGGCAGAGAGGTAGAAATAAGAAATGTCGAATTCTAGAGAGCCACACATTTATGCCACCCCTTTGGCCTGTGGAAAAGAGGAGCATTTCCCTCCAAGCTCTGCCTTGGCAGCCCGCCGCAGCCCACTGGCAAAGGCAGCCGTTTGCTCAGCTCTTGAGGCTTTGGAAGGATTTCCTTAGGCCGATAGATTTTTGTGCTGGATGCAGGCATTTCCAGCTTTCTGAGGGGAAGGAAACATTGAAACAGGATTCTTTGATTTCCAGGGCGTGGGCAAAGCCAAGAGGAGCAAAAGCCCCCCCAGAAAGGAGGAGGGGCAGACAGGGAAGAGAAGCCGCAAGAGGGCTGGCAGCGCCGAGTGTCCCTGCTGCCAACCGCGCCAGCCGCCCCGTTCGGCGGGAGGCCCCTTTCCCTGCGGCCAGTGCAAACGGTGCGCAACTTCCTGCTCCTTCTGCTCCAACCTGCGCCTTTGCACTAAAACAGGCTGACCCTTTGCAAAGGCGCCGCAGGGCAAGCTCACGCCACTTGCACCATCGCCCCTCGCAGCCCTGCTCAAGCGTACAACCCACCTCAAACCCAAACAGCTCCCTTCAAACCCAGCCTTCACAATCAAACCTTGCCATGCCCCAACCAGACACACTGCATCCAAGTAGCAGCAGATGCATCAAAGCTTCCTTTGATGCTGCTGATCAAATTCCAAATAGGATGCAACAAAAGGAGGAAGACATTTCAAGGCATTGAAACAAGAAAGGTTGGACTCATGGGCTGATCAATTCACAATGTGCCACTGCCCAAAAAGACAGAAATTTGGACTTAAACGGAGATCTTGGCGCTTGCTTCAATGGTGTGTACTAAATTGACCAATGTACTAAATTGACCAAATTTGTTTCCTATCTTCCAGGGTGTTTGAAACCATCAAGGAAAGGAACAAACACAGGAGAAGACATCGGCCTCGCAAGGAAGCAGAGCCTCTCCCCAAGAAGAAAAGACCAAATTAGACAAGGCTGCGGCTTGTCCAGGCCTAGCAAGGCTTAGGCGTCAATAGGACTAGTTAGGAATAGGACTGATTTTTACGCTTTTAGACTTGTTGAAATTCTACTTAGTTAGTTTACATGATAGGAATCTCCTTCATTTCTTAGTTAAGTTACATGCATATTATTCAAGATTCTTTAGTAGTATTAGATTTATCAGTACCTGCAAGACATTTAGTGTTAGTTACGATCCGTCTTTTACCATTTCACCTTTATTGAGACAGAATCTGTTTTTATCATTAAACCGTGTTTGTTCCACTTTGTCTTTTGGTCTGTGTGAAATCACTCCAGCAACGTTTGTTCCATTTGCCTGCTGTTGCAAACACAGCACACTCCCTGACAGGAGAATCTGGGCACGCACCACCTCCCCCAGGCACAGCCCCTTGCTCAGCTGGCAGGACTGGCAAAGTTGTGTCTCCTTTACTGCCAGGGAAAGAACGCGGGCGCTTCATCCTTTGACTACTAAACATCTCAGCTGCCAGTGGAAAGGGAGGCTTTGTTTAATTCAATCAATTGGATCTAAATGACAGCTCTGCTCTCACCATCTTTTCTGCCTCAAAGCAACGGCTTTAGTCATTTTGTAGCCCAGCAACATAACTTTGTTTCATTTTGGGGGACTGATGGACCTGACCACCTTGGAGCACGTTTCTAGAACCCCTCCGATTCTATCACATTCATAACCACATGCACCACAAAGGTATCAGTAGTCCAGTTTCAGTTTCTCTTGAAAGGAACACTCTCCCGCCCTGGGCCTCCACCAATCTCCTCAGCTAAAGCAGAGCGGCTGGCATCATTATCCTCTCTCTGGCTTCCCACACTTCAGGTATTTGCAGCAAAGAAGAAGCAAAGTCCCTCTTTTATCTAGCCCAGCAAATGGCACTGCCCAGCAAGCCTTTGGTGGCAGGGGCTGTGCAGGGTGGAGAGGGGGCCAGGGAGGGGGCAATTGCCAGGCTGCTTCTGGGAAGCGCAGGCAAGCTTGCCCTTGTCTGATGGAGCCAGTGCAGCTGGCCTTTGGAGCCTACAAAGTGTCTGCCTTGCAGTGCCACTTGGTACAGCTGCCCCCTCACTTTGCTGCCCTGTGCGCAACATGCAGCTGGGAAGGAAGCAAGATGGGCACTGAAGCCAGATTTGCTTTGCCTTAACAATAGGCAGGAAAGCAGCAAAACTGGCTGGCTTTGGTCCTATCTGGCATCTAAGTATGAAAAGAAACGTGAAGGCCGTCAGTGTGGAAAGGTAATTCCGTCAGCGTTCCTGTCTTAGAGGAATCCCCGAGTCTTTTGAGACAAACACCTAGCTTCTCCAAGGGAGCTGCAAGAGGGATGTAGAAATTCTGCATTCATGTGTGCTGCAGAAATGCCACTGTGCTGTTCCTGTGTGTGTGTGTGTGTGCCCATCATTTCCCCTGAGAAACATTCTGTTTCTCCAAGTTTCAGGGAAGGAATGATGAGGTGAGAGACCAGCTCAGAGGCCCAAGGAGGGAAAACATCAAGTGACATAATTGGGCACCAAAAGGAGATTTGACAAAGGGGGCAGCATGAATGCCTCCACTTTGAGAGGAAGCTTTGAAGTTGGCTCTCTGCTGAACAACTTGCACATTCCAGCTCCTCTCAGAGCTGGAGGAGAGCCTGTGGGAGGAGTCGTGCTGCTTCTCCAGGGCAGGAGATGAGCTCTGGGCCCTTGGACACAGCCAGCCTCCTGGGCACGTTCAGCTGGGGACACCTTGCAGAGAAGCAGCGAGGAGAGACACGCCTGTCCCTGCACTGCTTTTGCCCGTCTCCTCAGACCACGCAGGTCAAAAGGCCAATGGCAAGGGTCTCAGAGCAAGCTTGCAGCAGCAGAAGTAAAAGGGGCAAAGGTAGCCCATGCCTGTTTGTGTGCCATGGCTCCCCTGGGGTTCTACATGGAATGTTGGGCTGTGCCCATGGCAACTGTCGTTGTCTCCTGCTCCTGCGGCCGTTGGTGGAACGCTGCTGGAGCAGCACTGGAGCAGCAGCTGCAGGATCAGCTCCTGGGCTGTCCCTGAGCAGCCGCCTCCTGCACTCAGCGCCACACCCGGCCTCTGCACCCACATCCTCGTCTCCCCGCCTGCCTCCAGGCATCCCCACAGCACTTGGGCACCGTCAAAGGTAAGAAAATCCCCGTTTGCCCTCAAAGCACTAACACAAGGCCACCAGGCTCCAGCTGCCTCTCCCACCAACCACGACACACAGCCTGCGTGCTCACTTTCCCCACACCAGCTTCCATGTCAAAGCGGGCTGCACCTTGCCAAGGAATCGTCTTGCCTCCCGGGCAAACACAGACACTTCCATAGAGGATGCAGAGAGCTGTCACAGTGCACTTGCAGATCCTCCTCCACAGATCACCTGCTTCAAAGTTCTTGGCACCCATTGCACTCCTAAACCCAGCTTTTGGTGACCCCAAAACAAATTGTTCATGGCTGAGGAGTTCAGGCCTTCAGTGTCAACAAATCCCATTTTGCCCTGACTCAGCTCACACCTGCTCCAAAGCTGCAAAAACAAGAATGATGGCACTTCTCCTCTGGGACCCCTGTCATTCAGGCCATGCAAGCATTTGACCGGCCTTGTCCTCAAGCACAGGTGTTCAACTTCAAAAATCATCTGCTATCAGCAATCCTTATGTGCTTGCATAGTTACGTCTCTGATAGGAACATTCTCTTTTCCTATCGTATAGATACTTTTTTGCAATGCATGTAGGGCTGGTTCCGCCTCATGCTCAGGGGCAACTGGGAAATGCCGTCTTCTCAAGAACACACTCACAGTATCAGAGAATTTTCTGGCTTGGAAGGGATTCTCAAAGATCACTGAGCCCAACTGCGGGGCAGCCTCAACAATCACACCCTGTGCCCAAGAGCGCTGTCCAAACAATTTTGGAGCTCCGTCAGCCTTGGTGCTGGGACCTCTTCCCTGGAGAGCCTCTTCCAGTGGCCAAGCACCCTCTGGCTCTGAAGAGCCTTTTCCTTCTATCCACCCTAAGCCTGCACTGGCACATCTTGCAGGCCATTCTCTTGGGTGTTCCCAGTGGCTCCAGGACTGAAGAGAGTAGTGCATGGCCTTCTGCTTCCCCTCCTCAGGAAGCTGCTGACTGCTAGAGGCTCCTGCCTAGGCAATTCCACCTCAAAAACATGGCAATGACAGCAAACAGAAAGGAGCTGGGACAGAGGAGCTCAGGCTTTGCAACCATGAGGATCAGAAGGAAGGCTACTGACACATCCTTGGCAGAACCATTTTTAACTGGAGCATTGTTTGGACCTTTTTCAGGTGGAAAGGAGAGGAACAATGAAAAGGAAAGCAAGAGCCAACAATCAGCCGTGAGTTTTGGCCTAGGGTTAAAGGGCAGCAAACTGGAGGAATGGCCAGGAGGAGAACTGCTCTTTCACACTCACGCTGGGATGGCTTCAAGCCTGTGCAGCCACAGGAAGGCTCTCTCGAGCACTTGCCTTTCTTACCTCCACCTCCTTCTTCCTTCAGACACATCAATGTTGGCAGCGACTTTCAGGCTCAGCTCCCAGAGCTGCAGAGCAGAGCACCAAGTGAGGATGAAGAGCCTGCAACCCTGCTCTGGAAGCCCTGGGGGGAAGATGACTCTGACATGGAAAAACCTGACAGAGGTAGCTTCTCTTCAAGCTTTTCTTCCAACCCTGACATACTTGGGTCTTTCAAAAGCTCCTTTTGCATAGAAAGGCAGCTTTTTGCAGCCTCTGCTTCTCTCCCTGTCTCGCCCATCTTCCCATCTACAAGTGTTAGAGGCAAGGAGAATGCTCTGCTTCTGCAGCAGAGCAGGAAAAAGAGCAAGCATCTTGCTCTCCAAATTGCTCAGGCCCATTTGCCACTGCAAGAGGGGAGATTGGCCTCCACTTCTTCTTACAGAAGCTGCTTTGAAGGGAGAGCCAGCACTGCGGGGGCCCTCGCTTCAGCTGGCCCTGCCTTTGCTCTCCTTTTCATGCTCTCCAAGCTGCTGCATTTAGCTCCCGGCCTTTCCTTGCGCCTTGCATGGCAACCTTTGCCCTTGCTGGCCTCAAGGCTGACTTTGGCTGGGTTTTTGTTGTGCTTGCAGTAAGAGAACTGCTGGACATGGCCAGCTCCCGTGGCATTCCCGGGGCAGCAGCTGACCTGGAGCGCGCCCTGCACTGCCTGCACCAGGCACGCGGCAGCGTTGCGGTAAGAAGCGGCTCTGTGGGCGCACACAAGAGGGCACAGGGAATGCACAAGGCCCGCCCACTGGGACAGCCTTTCCTGCCTGCTCCTTCAAGGAGTGTCTTTCTAGGGAGCAGAGCACTGGCTGCCTGCTGTGTCTCCTCCAGCTGCGTCAGGGCTGAGCCCAAAGGGCTCCAGCAGGGACAATCTCCCTCCTGCAGGCGGCGGCGCAAGGCCCTGCAGCCTGCTGCCTTGGAAATGGCCTGCCCGTCTGGGTTCTCTAAGACATTTGGAGGGGAAATTCCCACAAGCCTCAGTCAGCTGAGGCCATTCTGGCTGCAGCAGGAGCAAAATCATTACGTTGGTGAGCAAAATGTCACTCTTGGGGACCAGGATCAAAGGGCTGGGCAGCAAAAACTAGGCACTGGCATCAAATCCCAGGCTCTCACCCACATGGCATACAGTTGCTTGAATGTCTGAAGAGGCAAAGTAGCTGAAAGGCAGCATCTCTGATTTTTGGCTCATTTTGGATGTGGTGCGGTGGCTAAAGCCTTTTCCCCTTGGATCTTGCAGGAGGCTCTGGAGATGTTGCTCTCAGGGGGGCCTGCGACAACTCAAGGCCATCCCTTGGCCGATTATCATTACGCAGGTAAGCAAAGCAGAGCTTCTTCCTTCACTGGCAGATGCTGCCGTCCCCTTCATTGTTGTGGCAAGCGTTTCTGCTTTAACAAATTGGGCTTAACACCAGCACAAGGTCTTGTCTTCTCGGCGGGTGGGGAAAGCACCAGCATCTAGTTCTTCAGCTTGACTTGTTTTCCAGTCCTTTTCCCTGGGCAATGCCTGCTCTTGTCTTCATCACCTTCTCAGGGAGCAGACATGTACTCACACGTCAATGATGGCCTGCTACCATTTGCTTTTTGTGGCCACTGGGATCTACTTCATGTGGATCCAGGGATCCATTTACCTGCTGCTTTTTATTGCCAGGCTCTGACAGATGGACACCTGAGGAGAAGGACTCCTTCCAAAAGGCTTTCCACACCTATGGCAAGGATTTCCATCTCATCCAGAAGCAGGTAAAGCCGCAGGACATTCTTTACCTGAGCAGATCATCACCAGCAAAGCTTGCTTATGTCTGCTAACAAGCACTGGCCTTCAGTCTCTCTCTTCTCAAGTACCAAAACTGTTCAAGTAGTAACAAAACAGGACATCAAAGGCCTGTGTGAAAAGGATGATCCTGTCTCTCCAGCCCTTTTCTCCAAGCTCTTTTGGAAGATAAAGCTTTATTCTCTCAGACTTTTTGCGCAATTCTGCTGCTGCTTCCACAAGACATTGTGCTGGCATGACTGCAGTGAAGCCGGGAAAGAAGAGCTGTGCTAGATGCATTTCTTGTTGATCTGTGCATTACGTCTGTTGCCACGTAGCATGATACACGGTTTACTACATTGCATGATGCCTCTCTTTCTCCATGTTGATTTCATTTTACACCCTCCTCCATTTACTTCATGATTTTACTTCCTAGTTTACTCCATCTTCTACTTTTTCCCCAATGCACCCTACCAAGGAATTTTAGATTCCTTCTTTTTCCCTTCCCAACAGATCCAGACTAAGACCGTGGCACAGTGTGTGGAGTACTACTACACCTGGAAAAAGGAGCATCCAGTTGCCAGCACTCTTGCTCAGGTGAGGGGGAAGAAAATCCAGGCGTGCCAGGAGGGTGGAGAAACTGGGAGAAGGGGACAAAACCTGCTGGCGAGCCATGCCAGACACCGCTTTGCCAGGATCACATCAGCCCGTGCGCTGGCAAAGGCGCAGCAGATGCTGCCCAGGCCTTCCTTCTGCTGCTGCCCTGAAATACGCCATTCTGGAGCCTAACTTTGAGCCAAGAAAGCCGCACCACCACCCAAATGGGCTTTGGCTCTCTACGGATGGTTTTCTCAAGGGCTGCCACCTTAGCTGACTCCAATCAGACCCTTCCTTCCCCGCTTAATTCCCCCTGACATCAGCAATCCCTGTGTTCAGGGAGATGCTGCAAACATTCAGGCAGATTTTGTACATTCCCACCATACTCCCCAGGAAGGAGCTGCCAGTGCTGTGGCTCCCCTCACACTTTCCTTAACAGCAAAGAGCAATTGGGTTGGCAATAGTGAGAGAGAGAGAGGGAGAGACTATTCTGGGTTGTATAAAGTGTCTAACCATGTGTCTTCTCGAATTTGACTGAATTTCCATCCCATTCCCAAGACATTTCTGGAGGAAAACCAGAGGGAAATAGATGTTAGGCAGAGAGGTAGAAATAAGAAATGTCGAATTCTAGAGAGCCACACATTTATGCCACCCCTTTGGCCTGTGGAAAAGAGGAGCATTTCCCTCCAAGCTCTGCCTTGGCAGCCCGCCGCAGCCCACTGGCAAAGGCAGCCGTTTGCTCAGCTCTTGAGGCTTTGGAAGGATTTCCTTAGGCCGATAGATTTTTGTGCTGGATGCAGGCATTTCCAGCTTTCTGAGGGGAAGGAAACATTGAAACAGGATTCTTTGATTTCCAGGGCGTGGGCAAAGCCAAGAGGAGCAAAAGCCCCCCCAGAAAGGAGGAGGGGCAGACAGGGAAGAGAAGCCGCAAGAGGGCTGGCAGCGCCGAGTGTCCCTGCTGCCAACCGCGCCAGCCGCCCCGTTCGGCGGGAGGCCCCTTTCCCTGCGGCCAGTGCAAACGGTGCGCAACTTCCTGCTCCTTCTGCTCCAACCTGCGCCTTTGCACTAAAACAGGCTGACCCTTTGCAAAGGCGCCGCAGGGCAAGCTCACGCCACTTGCACCATCGCCCCTCGCAGCCCTGCTCAAGCGTACAACCCACCTCAAACCCAAACAGCTCCCTTCAAACCCAGCCTTCACAATCAAACCTTGCCATGCCCCAACCAGACACACTGCATCCAAGTAGCAGCAGATGCATCAAAGCTTCCTTTGATGCTGCTGATCAAATTCCAAATAGGATGCAACAAAAGGAGGAAGACATTTCAAGGCATTGAAACAAGAAAGGTTGGACTCATGGGCTGATCAATTCACAATGTGCCACTGCCCAAAAAGACAGAAATTTGGACTTAAACGGAGATCTTGGCGCTTGCTTCAATGGTGTGTACTAAATTGACCAATGTACTAAATTGACCAAATTTGTTTCCTATCTTCCAGGGTGTTTGAAACCATCAAGGAAAGGAACAAACACAGGAGAAGACATCGGCCTCGCAAGGAAGCAGAGCCTCTCCCCAAGAAGAAAAGACCAAATTAGACAAGGCTGCGGCTTGTCCAGGCCTAGCAAGGCTTAGGCGTCAATAGGACTAGTTAGGAATAGGACTGATTTTTACGCTTTTAGACTTGTTGAAATTCTACTTAGTTAGTTTACATGATAGGAATCTCCTTCATTTCTTAGTTAAGTTACATGCATATTATTCAAGATTCTTTAGTAGTATTAGATTTATCAGTACCTGCAAGACATTTAGTGTTAGTTACGATCCGTCTTTTACCATTTCACCTTTATTGAGACAGAATCTGTTTTTATCATTAAACCGTGTTTGTTCCACTTTGTCTTTTGGTCTGTGTGAAATCACTCCAGCAACGTTTGTTCCATTTGCCTGCTGTTGCAAACACAGCACACTCCCTGACAGGAGAATCTGGGCACGCACCACCTCCCCCAGGCACAGCCCCTTGCTCAGCTGGCAGGACTGGCAAAGTTGTGTCTCCTTTACTGCCAGGGAAAGAACGCGGGCGCTTCATCCTTTGACTACTAAACATCTCAGCTGCCAGTGGAAAGGGAGGCTTTGTTTAATTCAATCAATTGGATCTAAATGACAGCTCTGCTCTCACCATCTTTTCTGCCTCAAAGCAACGGCTTTAGTCATTTTGTAGCCCAGCAACATAACTTTGTTTCATTTTGGGGGACTGATGGACCTGACCACCTTGGAGCACGTTTCTAGAACCCCTCCGATTCTATCACATTCATAACCACATGCACCACAAAGGTATCAGTAGTCCAGTTTCAGTTTCTCTTGAAAGGAACACTCTCCCGCCCTGGGCCTCCACCAATCTCCTCAGCTAAAGCAGAGCGGCTGGCATCATTATCCTCTCTCTGGCTTCCCACACTTCAGGTATTTGCAGCAAAGAAGAAGCAAAGTCCCTCTTTTATCTAGCCCAGCAAATGGCACTGCCCAGCAAGGCTTTGGTGGCAGGGGCTGTGCAGGGTGGAGAGGGGGCCAGGGAGGGGGCAATTGCCAGGCTGCTTCTGGGAAGCGCAGGCAAGCTTGCCCTTGTCTGATGGAGCCAGTGCAGCTGGCCTTTGGAGCCTACAAAGTGTCTGCCTTGCAGTGCCACTTGGTACAGCTGCCCCCTCACTTTGCTGCCCTGTGCGCAACATGCAGCTGGGAAGGAAGCAAGATGGGCACTGAAGCAAGATTTGCTTTGCCTTAACAATAGGCAGGAAAGCAGCAAAACTGGCTGGCTTTGGTCCTATCTGGCATCTAAGTATGAAAAGAAACGTGAAGGCCGTCAGTGTGGAAAGGTAATTCCGTCAGCGTTCCTGTCTTAGAGGAATCCCCGAGTCTTTTGAGACAAACACCTAGCTTCTCCAAGGGAGCTGCAAGAGGGATGTAGAAATTCTGCATTCATGTGTGCTGCAGAAATGCCACTGTGCTGTCCCTGTGTGTGTGTGTGTGTGCCCATCATTTCCCCTGAGAAACATTCTGTTTCTCCAAGTTTCAAGGAAGGAATGATGAGGTGAGAGACCAGCTCAGAGGCCCAAGGAGGGAAAACATCAAGTGACATAATTGGGCACCAAAAGGAGATTTGACAAAGGGGGCAGCATGAATGCCTCCACTTTGAGAGGAAGCTTTGAAGTTGGCTCTCTGCTGAACAACTTGCACATTCCAGCTCCTCTCAGAGCTGGAGGAGAGCCTGTGGGAGGAGTCGTGCTGCTTCTCCAGGGCAGGAGATGAGCTCTGGGCCCTTGGACACAGCCAGCCTCCTGGGCACGTTCAGCTGGGGACACCTTGCAGAGAAGCAGCGAGGAGAGACACGCCTGTCCCTGCACTGCTTTTGCCCGTCTCCTCAGACCACGCAGGTCAAAAGGCCAATGGCAAGGGTCTCAGAGCAAGCTTGCAGCAGCAGAAGTAAAAGGGGCAGAGGTAGCCCATGCCTGTTTGTGTGCCATGGCTCCCCTGGGGTTCTACATGGAATGTTGGGCTGTGCCCATGGCAACTGTCGTTGTCTCCTGCTCCTGCGGCCGTTGGTGGAACGCTGCTGGAGCAGCACTGGAGCAGCAGCTGCAGGATCAGCTCCTGGGCTGTCCCTGAGCAGCCGCCTCCTGCACTCAGCGCCACACCCGGCCTCTGCACCCACATCCTCGTCTCCCCGCCTGCCTCCAGGCATCCCCACAGCACTTGGGCACCGTCAAAGGTAAGAAAATCCCCGTTTGCCCTCAAAGCACTAACACAAGGCCACCAGGCTCCAGCTGCCTCTCCCACCAACCACGACACACAGCCTGCGTGCTCACTTTCCCCACACCAGCTTCCATGTCAAAGCGGGCTGCACCTTGCCAAGGAATCGTCTTGCCTCCCGGGCAAACACAGACACTTCCATAGAGGATGCAGAGAGCTGTCACAGTGCACTTGCAGATCCTCCTCCACAGATCACCTGCTTCAAAGTTCTTGGCACCCATTGCACTCCTAAACCCAGCTTTTGGTGACCCCAAAACAAATTGTTCATGGCTGAGGAGTTCAGGCCTTCAGTGTCAACAAATCCCATTATGCCCCGACTCAGCTCACACCTGCTCCAAAGCTGCAAAAACAAGAATGATGGCACTTCTCCTCCGGGACCCCTGTCATTCAGGCCATTCAAGCATTTGACCGGCCTTGTCCTCCAGCACAGGTGTTCAACTTCAAAAATCATCTGCTATCAGCAATCCTTATGTGCTTGCATAGTTACGTCTCTGATAGGAACATTCTCTTTTCCTATCGTATAGATACTTTCTTGCAATGCATGTAGGGCTGGTTCCGCCTCATGCTTAGGGGCAACTGGGAAATGCCATCTTCTCAAGAACACAATCACAGTATCAGAGAATTTTCTGGCTTGGAAGGGATTCTCAAAGATCACTGAGCCCAACTGCGGGGCAGCCTCAACAATCACACCCTGTGCCCAAGAGCGCTGTCCAAACAATTTTGGAGCTCAGTCAGCCTTGGTGCTGGGACCCCTTCCCTGGACAGCCTGTTCCAGTGGCCAAGCACCCTCTGGCTGAAGAGCCTTTTCCTTCTATCCACCCTAAGCCTGCACTGGCACATCTTGCAGGCCATTCTCTTGGGTGTTCCCAGTGGCTCCAGGACTGAAGAGAGTAGTGCATGGCCTTCTGCTTCCCCTCCTCAGGAAGCTGCTGACTGCTAGAGGCTCCTGCCTAGGCAATTCCACCTCAAAAACATGGCAATGACAGCAAACAGAAAGGAGCTGGGACAGAGGAGCTCAGGCTTTGCAACCATGAGGATCAGAAGGAAGGCTACTGACACATCCTTGGCAGAACCATTTTTAACTGGATCATTGTTTGGACCTTTTTCAGGTGGAAAGGAGAGGAACAATGAAAAGGAAAGCAAGAGCCAACAATCAGCCGTGAGTTTTGGCCTAGGGTTAAAGGGCAGCAAACTGGAGGAATGGCCAGGAGGAGAACTGCTCTTTCACACTCACGCTGGGATGGCTTCAAGCCTGTGCAGCCACAGGAAGGCTCTCTCGAGCACTTGCCTTTCTTACCTCCACCTCCTTCTTCCTTCAGACACATCAATGTTGGCAGCGACTTTCAGGCTGAGCTCCCAGAGCTGCAGAGCAGAGCACCAAGTGAGGATGAAGAGCCTGCAACCCTGCTCTGGAAGCCCTGGGGGGAAGATGACTCTGACATGGAAAAACCTGACAGAGGTAGCTTCTCTTCAAGCTTTTCTTCCACCCCTGACATACTTGGGTCTTTCAAAAGCTCCTTTTGCATAGAAAGGCAGCTTTTTGCAGCCTCTGCTTCTCTCCCTGTCTCGCCCATCTTCCCATCTACAAGTGTTAGAGGCAAGGAGAATGCTCTGCTTCTGCAGCAGAGCAGGAAAAAGAGCAAGCATCTTGCTCTCCAAATTGCTCAGGCCCATTTGCCACTGCAAGAGGGGAGATTGGCCTCCACTTCTTCTTACAGAAGCTGCTTTGAAGGGAGAGCCAGCACTGCGGGGGCCCTCGCTTCAGCTGGCCCTGCCTTTGCTCTCCTTTTCATGCTCTCCAAGCTGCTGCATTTAGCTCCCGGCCTTTCCTTGCGCCTTGCATGGCAACCTTTGCCCTTGCTGGCCTCAAGGCTGACTTTGGCTGGGTTTTTGTTGTGCTTGCAGTAAGAGAACTGCTGGACATGGCCAGCTCCCGTGGCATTCCCGGGGCAGCAGCTGACCTGGAGCGCGCCCTGCACTGCCTGCACCAGGCACGCGGCAGCGTTGCGGTAAGAAGCGGCTCTGTGGGCGCACACAAGAGGGCACAGGGAATGCACAAGGCCCGCCCACTGGGACAGCCTTTCCTGCCTGCTCCTTCAAGGAGTGTCTTTCTAGGGAGCAGAGCACTGGCTGCCTGCTGTGTCTCCTCCAGCGGCGTCAGGGCTGAGCCCAAAGGGCTCCAGCAGGGACAATCTCCCTCCTGCAGGCGGCGGCGCAAGGCCCTGCAGCCTGCTGCCTTGGAAATGGCCTGCCCGTCTGGGTTCTCTAAGACATTTGGAGGGGAAATTCCCACAAGCCTCAGTCAGCTGAGGCCATTCTGGCTGCAGCAGGAGCAAAATCATTACGTTGGTGAGCAAAATGTCACTCTTGGGGACCAGGATCAAAGGGCTGGGCAGCAAAAACTAGGCACTGGCATCAAATCCCAGGCTCTCACCCACATGGCATACAGTTGCTTGAATGTCTGAAGAGGCAAAGTAGCTGAAAGGCAGCATCTCTGATTTTTGGCTCATTTTGGATGTGGTGCGGTGGCTAAAGCCTTTTCCCCTTGGATCTTGCAGGAGGCTCTGGAGATGTTGCTCTCAGGGGGGCCTGCGACAACTCAAGGCCATCCCTTGGCCGATTATCATTACGCAGGTAAGCAAAGCAGAGCTTCTTCCTTCACTGGCAGATGCTGCCGTCCCCTTCATTGTTGTGGCAAGCGTTTCTGCTTTAACAAATTGGGCTTAACACCAGCACAAGGTCTTGTCTTCTCGGCGGGTGGGGAAAGCACCAGCATCTAGTCCTTCAGCTTGACTTGTTTTCCAGTCCTTTTCCCTGGGCAATGCCTGCTCTTGTCTTCATCACCTTCTCAGGGAGCAGACATGTACTCACACGTCAATGATGGCCTGCTACCATTTGCTTTTTGTGGCCACTGGGATCCACTTCATGTGGATCCAGGGATCCATTTACTTGCTGCTTTTTATTGCCAGGCTCTGACAGATGGACACCTGAGGAGAAGGACTCCTTCCAAAAGGCTTTCCACACCTATGGCAAGGATTTCCATCTCATCCAGAAGCAGGTAAAGCCGCAGGACATTCTTTACCTGAGCAGATCATCACCAGCAAAGCTTGCTTATGTCTGCTAACAAGCACTGGCCTTCAGTCTCTCTCTTCTCAAGTACCAAAACTGTTCAAGTAGTAACAAAACAGGACATCAAAGGCCTGTGTGAAAAGGATGATCCTGTCTCTCCAGCCCTTTTCTCCAAGCTCTTTTGGAAGATAAAGCTTTATTCTCTCAGACTTTTTGCGCAATTCTGCTGCTGCTTCCACAAGACATTGTGCTGGCATGACTGCAGTGAAGCCGGGAAAGAAGAGCTGTGCTGGATGCATTTCTTGTTGATCTGTGCATTACGTCTGTTGCCACGTAGCATGATACACAGTTTACTACATTGCATGATGCCTCTCTTTCTCCATGTTGATTTCATTTTACACCCTCCTCCATTTACTTCATGATTTTACTTCCTAGTTTACTCCATCTTCTACTTTTTCCCCAATGCACCCTACCAAGGAATTTTAGATTCCTTCTTTTTCCCTTCCCAACAGATCCAGACTAAGACCGTGGCACAGTGTGTGGAGTACTACTACACCTGGAAAAAGGAGCATCCAGTTGCCAGCACTCTTGCTCAGGTGAGGGGGAAGAAAATCCAGGCGTGCCAGGAGGGTGGAGAAACTGGGAGAAGGGGACAAAACCTGCTGGCGAGCCATGCCAGACACCGCTTTGCCAGGATCACATCAGCCCGTGCGCTGGCAAAGGCGCAGCAGATGCTGCCCAGGCCTTCCTTCTGCTGCTGCCCTGAAATACGCCATTCTGGGGCCTAACTTTGGGCCAAGAAAGCCCCACCACCACCCAAATGGGCTTTGGCTCTCTACGGATGCGTTTCTCAAGGGCTGCCACCTTAGCTGACTCCAATCAGACCCTTCCTTCCCCGCTTAATTCCCCCTGACATCAGCAATCCCTGTGTTCAGGGAGATGCTGCAAACATTCAGGCAGATTTTGTACATTCCCACCATACTCCCCAGGAAGGAGCTGCCAGTGCTGTGGCTCCCCTCACACTTTCCTTAACAGCAAAGAGCAATTGGGTTGGCAATAGTGAGAGAGAGAGAGGGAGAGACTATTCTGGGTTGTATAAAGTGTCTAACCATGTGTCTTCTCAAATTTGACTGAATTTCCATCCCATTCCCAAGACATTTCTGGAGGAAAACCAGAGGGAAATAGATGTTAGGCAGAGAGGTAGAAATAAGAAATGTCGAATTCTAGAGAGCCACACATTTATGCCACCCCTTTGGCCTGTAGAAAAGAGGAGCATTTCCCTCCAAGCTCTGCCTTGGCAGCCCGCCGCAGCCCACTGGCAAAGGCAGCCGTTTGCTCAGCTCTTGAGGCTTTGGAAGGATTTCCTTAGGCCGATAGATTTTTGTGCTGGATGCAGGCATTTCCAGCTTTCTGAGGGGAAGGAAACATTGAAACAGGATTCTTTGATTTCCAGGCCGTGGGCAAAGCCAAGAGGAGCAAAAGCCCCCCCAGAAAGGAGGAGGGGCAGACAGGGAAGAGAAGCCGCAAGAGGGCTGGCAGCGCCGAGTGTCCCTGCTGCCAACCGCGCCAGCCGCCCCGTTCGGCGGGAGGCCCCTTTCCCTGCGGCCAGTGCAAACGGTGCGCAACTTCCTGCTCCTTCTGCTCCAACCTGCGCCTTTGCACTAAAACAGGCTGACCCTTTGCAAAGGCGCCGCAGGGCAAGCTCACGCCACTTGCACCATCGCCCCTCGCAGCCCTGCTCAAGCGTACAACCCACCTCAAACCCAAACAGCTCCCTTCAAACCCAGCCTTCACAATCAAACCTTGCCATGCCCCAACCAGACACACTGCATCCAAGTAGCAGCAGATGCATCAAAGCTTCCTTTGATGCTGCTGATCAAATTCCAAATAGGATGCAACAAAAGGAGGAAGACATTTCAAGGCATTGAAACAAGAAAGGTTGGACTCATGGGCTGATCAATTCACAATGTGCCACTGCCCAAAAAGACAGAAATTTGGACTTAAACGGAGATCTTGGCGCTTGCTTCAATGGTGTGTACTAAATTGACCAATGTACTAAATTGACCAAATTTGTTTCCTATCTTCCAGGGTGTTTGAAACCATCAAGGAAAGGAACAAACACAGGAGAAGACATCGGCCTCGCAAGGAAGCAGAGCCTCTCCCCAAGAAGAAAAGACCAAATTAGACAAGGCTGCGGCTTGTCCAGGCCTAGCAAGGCTTAGGCGTCAATAGGACTAGTTAGGAATAGGACTGATTTTTACGCTTTTAGACTTGTTGAAATTCTACTTAGTTAGTTTACATGATAGGAATCTCCTTCATTTCTTAGTTAAGTTACATGCATATTATTCAAGATTCTTTAGTAGTATTAGATTTATCAGTACCTGCAAGACATTTAGTGTTAGTTACGATCCGTCTTTTACCATTTCACCTTTATTGAGACAGAATCTGTTTTTATCATTAAACCGTGTTTGTTCCACTTTGTCTTTTGGTCTGTGTGAAATCACTCCAGCAACGTTTGTTCCATTTGCCTGCTGTTGCAAACACAGCACACTCCCTGACAGGAGAATCTGGGCACGCACCACCTCCCCCAGGCACAGCCCCTTGCTCAGCTGGCAGGACTGGCAAAGTTGTGTCTCCTTTACTGCCAGGGAAAGAACGCGGGCGCTTCATCCTTTGACTACTAAACATCTCAGCTGCCAGTGGAAAGGGAGGCTTTGTTTAATTCAATCAATTGGATCTAAATGACAGCTCTGCTCTCACCATCTTTTCTGCCTCAAAGCAACGGCTTTAGTCATTTTGTAGCCCAGCAACATAACTTTGTTTCATTTTGGGGGACTGATGGACCTGACCACCTTGGAGCACGTTTCTAGAACCCCTCCGATTCTATCACATTCATAACCACATGCACCACAAAGGTATCAGTAGTCCAGTTTCAGTTTCTCTTGAAAGGAACACTCTCCCGCCCTGGGCCTCCACCAATCTCCTCAGCTAAAGCAGAGCGGCTGGCATCATTATCCTCTCTCTGGCTTCCCACACTTCAGGTATTTGCAGCAAAGAAGAAGGAAAGTCCCTCTTTTATCTAGCCCAGTAAATGGCACTGCCCAGCAAGGCTTTGGTGGCAGGGGCTGTGCAGGGTGGAGAGGGGGCCAGGGAGGGGGCAATTGCCAGGCTGCTTCTGGGAAGCGCAGGCAAGCTTGCCCTTGTCTGATGGAGCCAGTGCAGCTGGCCTTTGGAGCCTACAAAGTGTCTGCCTTGCAGTGCCACTTGGTACAGCTGCCCCCTCACTTTGCTGCCCTGTGCGCAACATGCAGCTGGGAAGGAAGCAAGATGGGCACTGAAGCAAGATTTGCTTTGCCTTAACAATAGGCAGGAAAGCAGCAAAACTGGCTGGCTTTGGTCCTATCTGGCATCTAAGTATGAAAAGAAACGTGAAGGCCGTCAGTGTGGAAAGGTAATTCCGTCAGCGTTCCTGTCTTAGAGGAATCCCCGAGTCTTTTGAGACAAACACTTAGCTTCTCCAAGGGAGCTGCAAGAGGGATGTAGAAATTCTGCATTCATGTGTGCTGCAGAAATGCCACTGTGCTGTCCCTGTGTGTGTGTGTGTGTGTCCCCATCATTTCCCCTGAGAAACATTCTGTTTCTCCAAGTTTCAAGGAAGGAATGATGAGGTGAGAGACCAGCTCAGAGGCCCAAGGAGGGAAAACATCAAGTGACATAATTGGGCACCAAACGGAGATTTGACAAAGGGGGCAGCATGAACGCCTCCACTTTGAGAAGAAGCTTTGAAGTTGGCTCTCTGCTGAACAACTTGCACATTCCAGCTCCTCTCAGAGCTGGAGGAGAGCCTGTGGGAGGAGTCGTGCTTCTTCTCCAGGGCAGGAGATGAGCTCTGGGCCCTTGGACACAGCCAGCCTCCTGGGCACGTTCAGCTGGGGACACCTTGCAGAGAAGCAGTGAGGAGAGCCACGCCTGTCCCTGCACTGCTTTTGCCCGTCTCCTCAGACCACGCAGGTCAAAAGGCCAATGGCAAGGGTCTCAGAGCAAGCTTGCAGCAGCAGAAGTAAAAGGGGCAGAGGTAGCCCATGCCTGTTTGTGTGCCATGGCTCCCCTGGGCTTCTACATGGAATGTTGGGCTGTGCCCATGGCAACTGTCGTTGTCTCCTGCTCCTGCGGCCGTTGGTGGAACGCTGCTGGAGCAGCACTGGAGCAGCAGCTGCAGGATCAGCTCCTGGGCTGTCCCTGAGCAGCCGCCTCCTGCACTCAGCGCCACACCCGGCCTCTGCACCCACATCCTCGTCTCCCCGCCTGCCTCCAGGCATCCCCACAGCACTTGGGCACCGTCAAAGGTAAGAAAATCCCCGTTTGCCCTCAAAGCACTAACACAAGGCCACCAGGCTCCAGCTGCCTCTCCCACCAACCACGACACACAGCCTGCGTGCTCACTTTCCCCACACCAGCTTCCATGTCAAAGCGGGCTGCACCTTGCCAAGGAATCGTCTTGCCTCCCGGGCAAACACAGACACTTCCATAGAGGATGCAGAGAGCTGTCACAGTGCACTTGCAGATCCTCCTCCACAGATCACCTGCTTCAAAGTTCTTGGCACCCATTGCACTCCTAAACCCAGCTTTTGGTGACCCCAAAACAAATTGTTCATGGCTGAGGAGTTCAGGCCTTCAGTGTCAACAAATCCCATTATGCCCTGACTCAGCTCACACCTGCTCCAAAGCTGCAAAAACAAGAATGATGGCACTTCTCCTCTGGGACCCCTGTCATTCAGGCCATGCAAGCATTTGACCGGCCTTGTCCTCAAGCACAGGTGTTCAACTTCAAAAATCATCTGCTATCAGCAATCCTTATGTGCTTGCATAGTTACGTCTCTGATAGGAACATTCTCTTTTCCTATCGTATAGATACTTTCTTGCAATGCATGTAGGGCTGGTTCCGCCTCATGCTTAGGGGCAACTGGGAAATGCCATCTTCTCAAGAACAAAATCACAGTATCAGAGAATTTTCTGGCTTGGAAGGGATTCTCAAAGATCACTGAGCCCAACTGCGGGGCAGCCTCAACAATCACACCCTGTGCCCAAGAGCGCTGTCCAAACAATTTTGGAGCTCAGTCAGCCTTGGTGCTGGGACCCCTTCCCTGGACAGCCTGTTCCAGTGGCCAAGCACCCTCTGGCTGAAGAGCCTTTTCCTTCTATCCACCCTAAGCCTGCACTGGCACATCTTGCAGGCCATTCTCTAGGGTGTTCCCAGTGGCTCCAGGACTGAAGAGAGTAGTGCATGGCCTTCTGCTTCCCCTCCTCAGGAAGCTGCTGACTGCTAGAGGCTCCTGCCTAGGCAATTCCACCTCAAAAACATGGCAATGACAGCAAACAGAAAGGAGCTGGGACAGAGGAGCTCAGGCTTTGCAACCATGAGGATCAGAAGGAAGGCTACTGACACATCCTTGGCAGAACCATTTTTAACTGGAGCATTGTTTGGACCTTTTTCAGGTGGAAAGGAGAGGAACAATGAAAAGGAAAGCAAGAGCCAACAATCAGCCGTGAGTTTTGGCCTAGGGTTAAAGGGCAGCAAACTGGAGGAATGGCCAGGAGGAGAACTGCTCTTTCACACTCACGCTGGGATGGCTTCAAGCCTGTGCAGCCACAGGAAGGCTCTCTCGAGCACTTGCCTTTCTTACCTCCACCTCCTTCTTCCTTCAGACACATCAATGTTGGCAGCGACTTTCAGGCTGAGCTCCCAGAGCTGCAGAGCAGAGCACCAAGTGAGGATGAAGAGCCTGCAACCCTGGTCTGGAAGCCCTGGGGGGAAGATGACTCTGACATGGAAAAACCTGACAGAGGTAGCTTCTCTTCAAGCTTTTCTTCCACCCCTGACATACTTGGGTCTTTCAAAAGCTCCTTTTGCATAGAAAGGCAGCTTTTTGCAGCCTCTGCTTCTCTCCCTGTCTCGCCCATCTTCCCATCTACAAGTGTTAGAGGCAAGGAGAATGCTCTGCTTCTGCAGCAGAGCAGGAAAAAGAGCAAGCATCTTGCTCTCCAAATTGCTCAGGCCCATTTGCCACTGCAAGAGGGGAGACTGGCCTCCACTTCTTCTTACAGAAGCTGCTTTGAAGGGAGAGCCAGCACTGCGGGGGCCCTCGCTTCAGCTGGCCCTGCCTTTGCTCTCCTTTTCATGCTCTCCAAGCTGCTGCATTTAGCTCCCGGCCTTTCCTTGCGCCTTGCATGGCAACCTTTGCCCTTGCTGGCCTCAAGGCTGACTTTGGCTGGGTTTTTGTTGTGCTTGCAGTAAGAGAACTGCTGGACATGGCCAGCTCCCGTGGCATTCCCGGGGCAGCAGCTGACCTGGAGCGCGCCCTGCACTGCCTGCACCAGGCACGCGGCAGCGTTGCGGTAAGAAGCGGCTCTGTGGGCGCACACAAGAGGGCACAGGGAATGCACAAGGCCCGCCCACTGGGACAGCCTTTCCTGCCTGCTCCTTCAAGGAGTGTCTTTCTAGGGAGCAGAGCACTGGCTGCCTGCTGTGTCTCCTCCAGCGGCGTCAGGGCTGAGCCCAAAGGGCTCCAGCAGGGACAATCTCCCTCCTGCAGGCGGCGGAACAAGGCCCTGCAGCCTGCTGCCTTGGAAATGGCCTGCCCGTCTGGGTTCTCTAAGACATTTGGAGGGGAAATTCCCACAAGCCTCAGTCAGCTGAGGCCATTCTGGCTGCAGCAGGAGCAAAATCATTACGTTGGTGAGCAAAATGTCACTCTTGGGGACCAGGATTAAAGGGCTGGGCAGTAAAAACTAGGCACTGGCATCAAATCCCAGGCTCTCACCCACACGGCATACAGTTGCTTGAATGTCTGAAGAGGCAAAGTAGCTGAAAGGCAGCATCTCTGATTTTTGGCTCATTTTGGATGTGGTGCGGTGGCTAAAGCCTTTTCCCCTTGGATCTTGCAGGAGGCTCTGGAGATGTTGCTCTCAGGGGGGCCTGCGACAACTCAAGGCCATCCCTTGGCCGATTATCATTACGCAGGTAAGCAAAGCAGAGCTTCTTCCTTCACTGGCAGATGCTGCCGTCCCCTTCATTGTTGTGGCAAGCGTTTCTGCTTTAACAAATTGGGCTTAACACCAGCACAAGGTCTTGTCTTCTCGGCGGGTGGGGAAAGCACCAGCATCTAGTCCTTCAGCTTGACTTGTTTTCCAGTCCTTTTCCCTGGGCAATGCCTGCTCTTGTCTTCATCACCTTCTCAGGGAGCAGACATGTACTCACACGTCAATGATGGCCTGCTACCATTTGCTTTTTGTGGCCACTGGGATCTACCTCATGTGGATCCAGGGATCCATTTTCCTGCTGCTTTTTATTGCCAGGCTCTGACAGATGGACACCTGAGGAGAAGGACTCCTTCCAAAAGGCTTTCCACACCTATGGCAAGGATTTCCATCTCATCCAGAAGCAGGTAAAGCCGCAGGACATTCTTTACCTGAGCAGATCATCACCAGCAAAGCTTGCTTATGTCTGCTAACAAGCACTGGCCTTCAGTCTCTCTCTTCTCAAGTACCAAAACTGTTCAAGTAGTAACAAAACAGGACATCAAAGGCCTGTGTGAAAAGGATGATCCTGTCTCTCCAGCCCTTTTCTCCAAGCTCTTTTGGAAGATAAAGCTTTATTCTCTCAGACTTTTTGCGCAATTCTGCTGCTGCTTCCACAAGACATTGTGCTGGCATGACTGCAGTGAAGCCGGGAAAGAAGAGCTGTGCTAGATGCATTTCTTGTTGATCTGTGCATTACGTCTGTTGCCACGTAGCATGATACACGGTTTACTACATTGCATGATGCCTCTCTTTCTCCATGTTGATTTCATTTTACACCCTCCTCCATTTACTTCATGATTTTACTTCCTAGTTTACTCCATCTTCTACTTTTTCCCCAATGCACCCTACCAAGGAATTTTAGATTCCTTCTTTTTCCCTTCCCAACAGATCCAGACTAAGACCGTGGCACAGTGTGTGGAGTACTACTACACCTGGAAAAAGGAGCATCCAGTTGCCAGCACTCTTGCTCAGGTGAGGGGGAAGAAAATCCAGGCGTGCCAGGAGGGTGGAGAAACTGGGAGAAGGGGACAAAACCTGCTGGCGAGCCATGCCAGACACCGCTTTGCCAGGATCACATCAGCCCGTGCGCTGGCAAAGGCGCAGCAGATGCTGCCCAGGCCTTCCTTCTGCTGCTGCCCTGAAATACGCCATTCTGGAGCCTAACTTTGGGCCAAGAAAGCCCCACCACCACCCAAATGGGCTTTGGCTCTCTACGGATGCGTTTCTCAAGGGCTGCCACCTTAGCTGACTCCAATCAGACCCTTCCTTCCCCGCTTAATTCCCCCTGACATCAGCAATCCCTGTGTTCAGGGAGATGCTGCAAACATTCAGGCAGATTTTGTACATTCCCACCATACTCCCCAGGAAGGAGCTGCCAGTGCTGTTGCTCCCCTCAGACTTTCCTTAACAGCAAAGAGCAATTGGGTTGGCAATAGTGAGAGAGAGAGAGGGAGAGACTATTCTGGGTTGTATAAAGTGTCTAACAATGTGTCTTCTCGAATTTGACTGAATTTCCATCCCATTCCCAAGACATTTCTGGAGGAAAACCAGAGGGAAATAGATGTTAGGCAGAGAGGTAGAAATAAGAAATGTCGAATTCTAGAGAGCCACACATTTATGCCACCCCTTTGGCCTGTAGAAAAGAGGAGCATTTCCCTCCAAGCTCTGCCTTGGCAGCCCGCCGCAGCCCACTGGCAAAGGCAGCCGTTTGCTCAGCTCTTGAGGCTTTGGAAGGATTTCCTTAGGCCGATAGATTTTTGTGCTGGATGCAGGCATTTCCAGCTTTCTGAGGGGAAGGAAACATTGAAACAGGATTCTTTGATTTCCAGGCCGTGGGCAAAGCCAAGAGGAGCAAAAGCCCCCCCAGAAAGGAGGAGGGGCAGACAGGGAAGAGAAGCCGCAAGAGGGCTGGCAGCGCCGAGTGTCCCTGCTGCCAACCGCGCCAGCCGCCCCGTTCGGCGGGAGGCCCCTTTCCCTGCGGCCAGTGCAAACGGTGCGCAACTTCCTGCTCCTTCTGCTCCAACCTGCGCCTTTGCACTAAAACAGGCTGACCCTTTGCAAAGGCGCCGCAGGGCAAGCTCACGCCACTTGCACCATCGCCCCTCGCAGCCCTGCTCAAGCGTACAACCCACCTCAAACCCAAACAGCTCCCTTCAAACCCAGCCTTCACAATCAAACCTTGCCATGCCCCAACCAGACACACTGCATCCAAGTAGCAGCAGATGCATCAAAGCTTCCTTTGATGCTGCTGATCAAATTCCAAATAGGATGCAACAAAAGGAGGAAGACATTTCAAGGCATTGAAACAAGAAAGGTTGGACTCATGGGCTGATCAATTCACAATGTGCCACTGCCCAAAAAGACAGAAATTTGGACTTAAACGGAGATCTTGGCGCTTGCTTCAATGGTGTGTACTAAATTGACCAATGTACTAAATTGACCAAATTTGTTTCCTATCTTCCAGGGTGTTTGAAACCATCAAGGAAAGGAACAAACACAGGAGAAGACATCGGCCTCGCAAGGAAGCAGAGCCTCTCCCCAAGAAGAAAAGACCAAATTAGACAAGGCTGCGGCTTGTCCAGGCCTAGCAAGGCTTAGGCGTCAATAGGACTAGTTAGGAATAGGACTGATTTTTACGCTTTTAGACTTGTTGAAATTCTACTTAGTTAGTTTACATGATAGGAATCTCCTTCATTTCTTAGTTAAGTTACATGCATATTATTCAAGATTCTTTAGTAGTATTAGATTTATCAGTACCTGCAAGACATTTAGTGTTAGTTACGATCCGTCTTTTACCATTTCACCTTTATTGAGACAGAATCTGTTTTTATCATTAAACCGTGTTTGTTCCACTTTGTCTTTTGGTCTGTGTGAAATCACTCCAGCAACGTTTGTTCCATTTGCCTGCTGTTGCAAACACAGCACACTCCCTGACAGGAGAATCTGGGCACGCACCACCTCCCCCAGGCACAGCCCCTTGCTCAGCTGGCAGGACTGGCAAAGTTGTGTCTCCTTTACTGCCAGGGAAAGAACGCGGGCGCTTCATCCTTTGACTACTAAACATCTCAGCTGCCAGTGGAAAGGGAGGCTTTGTTTAATTCAATCAATTGGATCTAAATGACAGCTCTGCTCTCACCATCTTTTCTGCCTCAAAGCAACGGCTTTAGTCATTTTGTAGCCCAGCAACATAACTTTGTTTCATTTTGGGGGACTGATGGACCTGACCACCTTGGAGCACGTTTCTAGAACCCCTCCGATTCTATCACATTCATAACCACATGCACCACAAAGGTATCAGTAGTCCAGTTTCAGTTTCTCTTGAAAGGAACACTCTCCCGCCCTGGGCCTCCACCAATCTCCTCAGCTAAAGCAGAGCGGCTGGCATCATTATCCTCTCTCTGGCTTCCCACACTTCAGGTATTTGCAGCAAAGAAGAAGCAAAGTCCCTCTTTTATCTAGCCCAGCAAATGGCACTGCCCAGCAAGCCTTTGGTGGCAGGGGCTGTGCAGGGTGGAGAGGGGGCCAGGGAGGGGGCAATTGCCAGGCTGCTTCTGGGAAGCCCAGGCAAGCTTGCCCTTGTCTGATGGAGCCAGTGCAGCTGGCCTTTGGAGCCTACAAAGTGTCTGCCTTGCAGTGCCACTTGGTACAGCTGCCCCCTCACTTTGCTGCCCTGTGCGCAACATGCAGCTGGGAAGGAAGCAAGATGGGCACTGAAGCAAGATTTGCTTTGCCTTAACAATAGGCAGGAAAGCAGCAAAACTGGCTGGCTTTGGTCCTATCTGGCATCTAAGTATGAAAAGAAACGTGAAGGCCGTCTGTGTGGAAAGGTAATTCCGTCAGCGTTCCTGTCTTAGAGGAATCCCCGAGTCTTTTGAGACAAACACTTAGCTTCTCCAAGGGAGCTGCAAGAGGGATGTAGAAATTCTGCATTCATGTGTGCTGCAGAAATGCCACTGTGCTGTCCCTGTGTGTGTGTGTGTGTGTGCCCATCATTTCCCCTGAGAAACATTCTGTTTCTCCAAGTTTCAGGGAAGGAATGATGAGGTGAGAGACCAGCTCAGAGGCCCAAGGAGGGAAAACATCAAGTGACATAATTGGGCACCAAAAGGAGATTTGACAAAGGGGGCAGCATGAATGCCTCCACTTTGAGAGGAAGCTTTGAAGTTGGCTCTCTGCTGAACAACTTGCACATTCCAGCTCCTCTCAGAGCTGGAGGAGAGCCTGTGGGAGGAGTCGTGCTGCTTCTCCAGGGCAGGAGATGAGCTCTGGGCCCTTGGACACAGCCAGCCTCCTGGGCACGTTCAGCTGGGGACACCTTGCAGAGAAGCAGCGAGGAGAGACACGCCTGTCCCTGCACTGCTTTTGCCCGTCTCCTCAGACCACGCAGGTCAAAAGGCCAATGGCAAGGGTCTCAGAGCAAGCTTGCAGCAGCAGAAGTAAAAGGGGCAGAGGTAGCCCATGCCTGTTTGTGTGCCATGGCTCCCCTGGGCTTCTACATGGAATGTTGGGCTGTGCCCATGGCAACTGTCGTTGTCTCCTGCTCCTGCGGCCGTTGGTGGAACGCTGCTGGAGCAGCACTGGAGCAGCAGCTGCAGGATCAGCTCCTGGGCTGTCCCTGACCAGCCGCCTCCTGCACTCAGCGCCACACCCGGCCTCTGCACCCACATCCTCGTCTCCCCGCCTGCCTCCAGGCATCCCCACAGCACTTGGGCACCGTCAAAGGTAAGAAAATCCCCGTTTGCCCTCAAAGCACTAACACAAGGCCACCAGGCTCCAGCTGCCTCTCCCACCAACCACGACACACAGCCTGCGTGCTCACTTTCCCCACACCAGCTTCCATGTCAAAGCGGGCTGCACCTTGCCAAGGAATCGTCTTGCCTCCCGGGCAAACACAGACACTTCCATAGAGGATGCAGAGAGCTGTCACAGTGCACTTGCAGATCCTCCTCCACAGATCACCTGCTTCAAAGTTCTTGGCACCCATTGCACTCCTAAACCCAGCTTTTGGTGACCCCAAAACAAATTGTTCATGGCTGAGGAGTTCAGGCCTTCAGTGTCAACAAATCCCATTATGCCCTGACTCAGCTCACACCTGCTCCAAAGCTGCAAAAACAAGAATGATGGCACTTCTCCTCTGGGACCCCTGTCATTCAGGCCATGCAAGCATTTGACCGGCCTTGTCCTCAACCACAGGTGTTCAACTTCAAAAATCATCTGCTATCAGCAATCCTTATGTGCTTGCATAGTTACGTCTCTGATAGGAACATTCTCTTTTCCTATCGTATAGATACTTTCTTGCAATGCATGTAGGGCTGGTTCCGCCTCATGCTTAGGGGCAACTGGGAAATGCCATCTTCTCAAGAACAAAATCACAGTATCAGAGAATTTTCTGGCTTGGAAGGGATTCTCAAAGATCACTGAGCCCAACTGCGGGGCAGCCTCAACAATCACACCCTGTGCCCAAGAGCGCTGTCCAAACAATTTTGGAGCTCAGTCAGCCTTGGTGCTGGGACCCCTTCCCTGGACAGCCTGTTCCAGTGGCCAAGCACCCTCTGGCTGAAGAGCCTTTTCCTTCTATCCACCCTAAGCCTGCACTGGCACATCTTGCAGGCCATTCTCTAGGGTGTTCCCAGTGGCTCCAGGACTGAAGAGAGTAGTGCATGGCCTTCTGCTTCCCCTCCTCAGGAAGCTGCTGACTGCTAGAGGCTCCTGCCTAGGCAATTCCACCTCAAAAACATGGCAATGACAGCAAACAGAAAGGAGCTGGGACAGAGGAGCTCAGGCTTTGCAACCATGAGGTTCAGAAGGAAGGCTACTGACACATCCTTGGCAGAACCATTTTTAACTGGAGCATTGTTTGGACCTTTTTCAGGTGGAAAGGAGAGGAACAATGAAAAGGAAAGCAAGAGCCAACAATCAGCCGTGAGTTTTGGCCTAGGGTTAAAGGGCAGCAAACTGGAGGAATGGCCAGGAGGAGAACTGCTCTTTCACACTCACGCTGGGATGGCTTCAAGCCTGTGCAGCCACAGGAAGGCTCTCTCGAGCACTTGCCTTTCTTACCTCCACCTCCTTCTTCCTTCAGACACATCAATGTTGGCAGCGACTTTCAGGCTGAGCTCCCAGAGCTGCAGAGCAGAGCACCAAGTGAGGATGAAGAGCCTGCAACCCTGGTCTGGAAGCCCTGGGGGGAAGATGACTCTGACATGGAAAAACCTGACAGAGGTAGCTTCTCTTCAAGCTTTTCTTCCACCCCTGACATACTTGGGTCTTTCAAAAGCTCCTTTTGCATAGAAAGGCAGCTTTTTGCAGCCTCTGCTTCTCTCCCTGTCTCGCCCATCTTCCCATCTACAAGTGTTAGAGGCAAGGAGAATGCTCTGCTTCTGCAGCAGAGCAGGAAAAAGAGCAAGCATCTTGCTCTCCAAATTGCTCAGGCCCATTTGCCACTGCAAGAGGGGAGACTGGCCTCCACTTCTTCTTACAGAAGCTGCTTTGAAGGGAGAGCCAGCACTGCGGGGGCCCTCGCTTCAGCTGGCCCTGCCTTTGCTCTCCTTTTCATGCTCTCCAAGCTGCTGCATTTAGCTCCCGGCCTTTCCTTGCGCCTTGCATGGCAACCTTTGCCCTTGCTGGCCTCAAGGCTGACTTTGGCTGGGTTTTTGTTGTGCTTGCAGTAAGAGAACTGCTGGACATGGCCAGCTCCCGTGGCATTCCCGGGGCAGCAGCTGACCTGGAGCGCGCCCTGCACTGCCTGCACCAGGCACGCGGCAGCGTTGCGGTAAGAAGCGGCTCTGTGGGCGCACACAAGAGGGCACAGGGAATGCACAAGGCCCGCCCACTGGGACAGCCTTTCCTGCCTGCTCCTTCAAGGAGTGTCTTTCTAGGGAGCAGAGCACTGGCTGCCTGCTGTGTCTCCTCCAGCGGCGTCAGGGCTGAGCCCAAAGGGCTCCAGCAGGGACAATCTCCCTCCTGCAGGCGGCGGCGCAAGGCCCTGCAGCCTGCTGCCTTGGAAATGGCCTGCCCGTCTGGGTTCTCTAAGACATTTGGAGGGGAAATTCCCACAAGCCTCAGTCAGCTGAGGCCATTCTGGCTGCAGCAGGAGCAAAATCATTACGTTGGTGAGCAAAATGTCACTCTTGGGGACCAGGATCAAAGGGCTGGGCAGCAAAAACTAGGCACTGGCATCAAATCCCAGGCTCTCACCCACATGGCATACAGTTGCTTGAATGTCTGAAGAGGCAAAGTAGCTGAAAGGCAGCATCTCTGATTTTTGGCTCATTTTGGATGTGGTGCGGTGGCTAAAGCCTTTTCCCCTTGGATCTTGCAGGAGGCTCTGGAGATGTTGCTCTCAGGGGGGCCTGCGACAACTCAAGGCCATCCCTTGGCCGATTATCATTACGCAGGTAAGCAAAGCAGAGCTTCTTCCTTCACTGGCAGATGCTGCCGTCCCCTTCATTGTGGTGGCAAGCGTTTCTGCTTTAACAAATTGGGCTTAACACCAGCACAAGGTCTTGTCTTCTCGGCGGGTGGGGAAAGCACCAGCATCTAGTTCTTCAGCTTGACTTGTTTTCCAGTCCTTTTCCCTGGGCAATGCCTGCTCTTGTCTTCATCACCTTCTCAGGGAGCAGACATGTACTCACACGTCAATGATGGCCTGCTACCATTTGCTTTTTGTGGCCACTGGGATCTACTTCATGTGGATCCAGGGATCCATTTACCTGCTGCTTTTTATTGCCAGGCTCTGACAGATGGACACCTGAGGAGAAGGACTCCTTCCAAAAGGCTTTCCACACCTATGGCAAGGATTTCCATCTCATCCAGAAGCAGGTAAAGCCGCAGGACATTCTTTACCTGAGCAGATCATCACCAGCAAAGCTTGCTTATGTCTGCTAACAAGCACTGGCCTTCAGTCTCTCTCTTCTCAAGTACCAAAACTGTTCAAGTAGTAACAAAACAGGACATCAAAGGCCTGTGTGAAAAGGATGATCCTGTCTCTCCAGCCCTTTTCTCCAAGCTCTTTTGGAAGATAAAGCTTTATTCTCTCAGACTTTTTGCGCAATTCTGCTGCTGCTTCCACAAGACATTGTGCTGGCATGACTGCAGTGAAGCCGGGAAAGAAGAGCTGTGCTAGATGCATTTCTTGTTGATCTGTGCATTACGTCTGTTGCCACGTAGCATGATACACGGTTTACTACATTGCATGATGCCTCTCTTTCTCCATGTTGATTTCATTTTACACCCTCCTCCATTTACTTCATGATTTTACTTCCTAGTTTACTCCATCTTCTACTTTTTCCCCAATGCACCCTACCAAGGAATTTTAGATTCCTTCTTTTTCCCTTCCCAACAGATCCAGACTAAGACCGTGGCACAGTGTGTGGAGTACTACTACACCTGGAAAAAGGAGCATCCAGTTGCCAGCACTCTTGCTCAGGTGAGGGGGAAGAAAATCCAGGCGTGCCAGGAGGGTGGAGAAACTGGGAGAAGGGGACAAAACCTGCTGGCGAGCCATGCCAGACACCGCTTTGCCAGGATCACATCAGCCCGTGCGCTGGCAAAGGCGCAGCAGATGCTGCCCAGGCCTTCCTTCTGCTGCTGCCCTGAAATACGCCATTCTGGAGCCTAACTTTGAGCCAAGAAAGCCGCACCACCACCCAAATGGGCTTTGGCTCTCTACGGATGGTTTTCTCAAGGGCTGCCACCTTAGCTGACTCCAATCAGACCCTTCCTTCCCCGCTTAATTCCCCCTGACATCAGCAATCCCTGTGTTCAGGGAGATGCTGCAAACATTCAGGCAGATTTTGTACATTCCCACCATACTCCCCAGGAAGGAGCTGCCAGTGCTGTGGCTCCCCTCACACTTTCCTTAACAGCAAAGAGCAATTGGGTTGGCAATAGTGAGAGAGAGAGAGGGAGAGACTATTCTGGGTTGTATAAAGTGTCTAACCATGTGTCTTCTCGAATTTGACTGAATTTCCATCCCATTCCCAAGACATTTCTGGAGGAAAACCAGAGGGAAATAGATGTTAGGCAGAGAGGTAGAAATAAGAAATGTCGAATTCTAGAGAGCCACACATTTATGCCACCCCTTTGGCCTGTGGAAAAGAGGAGCATTTCCCTCCAAGCTCTGCCTTGGCAGCCCGCCGCAGCCCACTGGCAAAGGCAGCCGTTTGCTCAGCTCTTGAGGCTTTGGAAGGATTTCCTTAGGCCGATAGATTTTTGTGCTGGATGCAGGCATTTCCAGCTTTCTGAGGGGAAGGAAACATTGAAACAGGATTCTTTGATTTCCAGGGCGTGGGCAAAGCCAAGAGGAGCAAAAGCCCCCCCAGAAAGGAGGAGGGGCAGACAGGGAAGAGAAGCCGCAAGAGGGCTGGCAGCGCCGAGTGTCCCTGCTGCCAACCGCGCCAGCCGCCCCGTTCGGCGGGAGGCCCCTTTCCCTGCGGCCAGTGCAAACGGTGCGCAACTTCCTGCTCCTTCTGCTCCAACCTGCGCCTTTGCACTAAAACAGGCTGACCCTTTGCAAAGGCGCCGCAGGGCAAGCTCACGCCACTTGCACCATCGCCCCTCGCAGCCCTGCTCAAGCGTACAACCCACCTCAAACCCAAACAGCTCCCTTCAAACCCAGCCTTCACAATCAAACCTTGCCATGCCCCAACCAGACACACTGCATCCAAGTAGCAGCAGATGCATCAAAGCTTCCTTTGATGCTGCTGATCAAATTCCAAATAGGATGCAACAAAAGGAGGAAGACATTTCAAGGCATTGAAACAAGAAAGGTTGGACTCATGGGCTGATCAATTCACAATGTGCCACTGCCCAAAAAGACAGAAATTTGGACTTAAACGGAGATCTTGGCGCTTGCTTCAATGGTGTGTACTAAATTGACCAATGTACTAAATTGACCAAATTTGTTTCCTATCTTCCAGGGTGTTTGAAACCATCAAGGAAAGGAACAAACACAGGAGAAGACATCGGCCTCGCAAGGAAGCAGAGCCTCTCCCCAAGAAGAAAAGACCAAATTAGACAAGGCTGCGGCTTGTCCAGGCCTAGCAAGGCTTAGGCGTCAATAGGACTAGTTAGGAATAGGACTGATTTTTACGCTTTTAGACTTGTTGAAATTCTACTTAGTTAGTTTACATGATAGGAATCTCCTTCATTTCTTAGTTAAGTTACATGCATATTATTCAAGATTCTTTAGTAGTATTAGATTTATCAGTACCTGCAAGACATTTAGTGTTAGTTACGATCCGTCTTTTACCATTTCACCTTTATTGAGACAGAATCTGTTTTTATCATTAAACCGTGTTTGTTCCACTTTGTCTTTTGGTCTGTGTGAAATCACTCCAGCAACGTTTGTTCCATTTGCCTGCTGTTGCAAACACAGCACACTCCCTGACAGGAGAATCTGGGCACGCACCACCTCCCCCAGGCACAGCCCCTTGCTCAGCTGGCAGGACTGGCAAAGTTGTGTCTCCTTTACTGCCAGGGAAAGAACGCGGGCGCTTCATCCTTTGACTACTAAACATCTCAGCTGCCAGTGGAAAGGGAGGCTTTGTTTAATTCAATCAATTGGATCTAAATGACAGCTCTGCTCTCACCATCTTTTCTGCCTCAAAGCAACGGCTTTAGTCATTTTGTAGCCCAGCAACATAACTTTGTTTCATTTTGGGGGACTGATGGACCTGACCACCTTGGAGCACGTTTCTAGAACCCCTCCGATTCTATCACATTCATAACCACATGCACCACAAAGGTATCAGTCGTTCAGTTTCAGTTTCTCTTGAAAGGAACACTCTCCCGCCCTGGGCCTCCACCAATCTCCTCAGCTAAAGCAGAGCGGCTGGCATCATTATCCTCTCTCTGGCTTCCCACACTTCAGGTATTTGCAGCAAAGAAGAAGGAAAGTCCCTCTTTTATCTAGCCCAGTAAATGGCACTGCCCAGCAAGGCTTTGGTGGCAGGGGCTGTGCAGGGTGGAGAGGGGGCCAGGGAGGGGGCAATTGCCAGGCTGCTTCTGGGAAGCGCAGGCAAGCTTGCCCTTGTCTGATGGAGCCAGTGCAGCTGGCCTTTGGAGCCTACAAAGTGTCTGCCTTGCAGTGCCACTTGGTACAGCTGCCCCCTCACTTTGCTGCCCTGTGCGCAACATGCAGCTGGGAAGGAAGCAAGATGGGCACTGAAGCAAGATTTGCTTTGCCTTAACAATAGGCAGGAAAGCAGCAAAACTGGCTGGCTTTGGTCCTATCTGGCATCTAAGTATGAAAAGAAACGTGAAGGCCGTCTGTGTGGAAAGGTAATTCCGTCAGCGTTCCTGTCTTAGAGGAATCCCCGAGTCTTTTGAGACAAACACTTAGCCTCTCCAAGGGAGCTGCAAGAGGGATGTAGAAATTCTGCATTCATGTGTGCTGCAGAAATGCCACTGTGCTGTCCCTGTGTGTGTGTGTGTGTGTCCCCATCATTTCCCCTGAGAAACATTCTGTTTCTCCAAGTTTCAAGGAAGGAATGATGAGGTGAGAGACCAGCTCAGAGGCCCAAGGAGGGAAAACATCAAGTGACATAATTGGGCACCAAACGGAGATTTGACAAAGGGGGCAGCATGAACGCCTCCACTTTGAGAAGAAGCTTTGAAGTTGGCTCTCTGCTGAACAACTTGCACATTCCAGCTCCTCTCAGAGCTGGAGGAGAGCCTGTGGGAGGAGTCGTGCTTCTTCTCCAGGGCAGGAGATGAGCTCTGGGCCCTTGGACACAGCCAGCCTCCTGGGCACGTTCAGCTGGGGACACCTTGCAGAGAAGCAGTGAGGAGAGCCACGCCTGTCCCTGCACTGCTTTTGCCCGTCTCCTCAGACCACGCAGGTCAAAAGGCCAATGGCAAGGGTCTCAGAGCAAGCTTGCAGCAGCAGAAGTAAAAGGGGCAAAGGTAGCCCATGCCTGTTTGTGTGCCATGGCTCCCCTGGGCTTCTACATGGAATGTTGGGCTGTGCCCATGGCAACTGTCGTTGTCTCCTGCTCCTGCGGCCGTTGGTGGAACGCTGCTGGAGCAGCACTGGAGCAGCAGCTGCAGGATCAGCTCCTGGGCTGTCCCTGAGCAGCCGCCTCCTGCACTCAGCGCCACACCCGGCCTCTGCACCCACATCCTCGTCTCCCCGCCTGCCTCCAGGCATCCCCACAGCACTTGGGCACCGTCAAAGGTAAGAAAATCCCCGTTTGCCCTCAAAGCACTAACACAAGGCCACCAGGCTCCAGCTGCCTCTCCCACCAACCACGACACACAGCCTGCGTGCTCACTTTCCCCACACCAGCTTCCATGTCAAAGCGGGCTGCACCTTGCCAAGGAATCGTCTTGCCTCCCGGGCAAACACAGACACTTCCATAGAGGATGCAGAGAGCTGTCACAGTGCACTTGCAGATCCTCCTCCACAGATCACCTGCTTCAAAGTTCTTGGCACCCATTGCACTCCTAAACCCAGCTTTTGGTGACCCCAAAACAAATTGTTCATGGCTGAGGAGTTCAGGCCTTCAGTGTCAACAAATCCCATTATGCCCTGACTCAGCTCACACCTGCTCCAAAGCTGCAAAAACAAGAATGATGGCACTTCTCCTCTGGGACCCCTGTCATTCAGGCCATGCAAGCATTTGACCGGCCTTGTCCTCAAGCACAGGTGTTCAACTTCAAAAATCATCTGCTATCAGCAATCCTTATGTGCTTGCATAGTTACGTCTCTGATAGGAACATTCTCTTTTCCTATCGTATAGATACTTTCTTGCAATGCATGTAGGGCTGGTTCCGCCTCATGCTCAGGGGCAACTGGGAAATGCCATCTTCTCAAGAACAAAATCACAGTATCAGAGAATTTTCTGGCTTGGAAGGGATTCTCAAAGATCACTGAGCCCAACTGCGGGGCAGCCTCAACAATCACACCCTGTGCCCAAGAGCGCTGTCCAAACAATTTTGGAGCTCAGTCAGCCTTGGTGCTGGGACCCCTTCCCTGGACAGCCTGTTCCAGTGGCCAAGCACCCTCTGGCTGAAGAGCCTTTTCCTTCTATCCACCCTAAGCCTGCACTGGCACATCTTGCAGGCCATTCTCTAGGGTGTTCCCAGTGGCTCCAGGACTGAAGAGAGTAGTGCATGGCCTTCTGCTTCCCCTCCTCAGGAAGCTGCTGACTGCTAGAGGCTCCTGCCTAGGCAATTCCACCTCAAAAACATGGCAATGACAGCAAACAGAAAGGAGCTGGGACAGAGGAGCTCAGGCTTTGCAACCATGAGGATCAGAAGGAAGGCTACTGACACATCCTTGGCAGAACCATTTTTAACTGGAGCATTGTTTGGACCTTTTTCAGGTGGAAAGGAGAGGAACAATGAAAAGGAAAGCAAGAGCCAACAATCAGCCGTGAGTTTTGGCCTAGGGTTAAAGGGCAGCAAACTGGAGGAATGGCCAGGAGGAGAACTGCTCTTTCACACTCACGCTGGGATGGCTTCAAGCCTGTGCAGCCACAGGAAGGCTCTCTCGAGCACTTGCCTTTCTTACCTCCACCTCCTTCTTCCTTCAGACACATCAATGTTGGCAGCGACTTTCAGGCTGAGCTCCCAGAGCTGCAGAGCAGAGCACCAAGTGAGGATGAAGAGCCTGCAACCCTGGTCTGGAAGCCCTGGGGGGAAGATGACTCTGACATGGAAAAACCTGACAGAGGTAGCTTCTCTTCAAGCTTTTCTTCCACCCCTGACATACTTGGGTCTTTCAAAAGCTCCTTTTGCATAGAAAGGCAGCTTTTTGCAGCCTCTGCTTCTCTCCCTGTCTCGCCCATCTTCCCATCTACAAGTGTTAGAGGCAAGGAGAATGCTCTGCTTCTGCAGCAGAGCAGGAAAAAGAGCAAGCATCTTGCTCTCCAAATTGCTCAGGCCCATTTGCCACTGCAAGAGGGGAGACTGGCCTCCACTTCTTCTTACAGAAGCTGCTTTGAAGGGAGAGCCAGCACTGCGGGGGCCCTCGCTTCAGCTGGCCCTGCCTTTGCTCTCCTTTTCATGCTCTCCAAGCTGCTGCATTTAGCTCCCGGCCTTTCCTTGCGCCTTGCATGGCAACCTTTGCCCTTGCTGGCCTCAAGGCTGACTTTGGCTGGGTTTTTGTTGTGCTTGCAGTAAGAGAACTGCTGGACATGGCCAGCTCCCGTGGCATTCCCGGGGCAGCAGCTGACCTGGAGCGCGCCCTGCACTGCCTGCACCAGGCACGCGGCAGCGTTGCGGTAAGAAGCGGCTCTGTGGGCGCACACAAGAGGGCACAGGGAATGCACAAGGCCCGCCCACTGGGACAGCCTTTCCTGCCTGCTCCTTCAAGGAGTGTCTTTCTAGGGAGCAGAGCACTGGCTGCCTGCTGTGTCTCCTCCAGCGGCGTCAGGGCTGAGCCCAAAGGGCTCCAGCAGGGACAATCTCCCTCCTGCAGGCGGCGGAACAAGGCCCTGCAGCCTGCTGCCTTGGAAATGGCCTGCCCGTCTGGGTTCTCTAAGACATTTGGAGGGGAAATTCCCACAAGCCTCAGTCAGCTGAGGCCATTCTGGCTGCAGCAGGAGCAAAATCATTACGTTGGTGAGCAAAATGTCACTCTTGGGGACCAGGATTAAAGGGCTGGGCAGTAAAAACTAGGCACTGGCATCAAATCCCAGGCTCTCACCCACACGGCATACAGTTGCTTGAATGTCTGAAGAGGCAAAGTAGCTGAAAGGCAGCATCTCTGATTTTTGGCTCATTTTGGATGTGGTGCGGTGGCTAAAGCCTTTTCCCCTTGGATCTTGCAGGAGGCTCTGGAGATGTTGCTCTCAGGGGGGCCTGCGACAACTCAAGGCCATCCCTTGGCCGATTATCATTACGCAGGTAAGCAAAGCAGAGCTTCTTCCTTCACTGGCAGATGCTGCCGTCCCCTTCATTGTTGTGGCAAGCGTTTCTGCTTTAACAAATTGGGCTTAACACCAGCACAAGGTCTTGTCTTCTCGGCGGGTGGGGAAAGCACCAGCATCTAGTCCTTCAGCTTGACTTGTTTTCCAGTCCTTTTCCCTGGGCAATGCCTGCTCTTGTCTTCATCACCTTCTCAGGGAGCAGACATGTACTCACACGTCAATGATGGCCTGCTACCATTTGCTTTTTGTGGCCACTGGGATCTACCTCATGTGGATCCAGGGATCCATTTTCCTGCTGCTTTTTATTGCCAGGCTCTGACAGATGGACACCTGAGGAGAAGGACTCCTTCCAAAAGGCTTTCCACACCTATGGCAAGGATTTCCATCTCATCCAGAAGCAGGTAAAGCCGCAGGACATTCTTTACCTGAGCAGATCATCACCAGCAAAGCTTGCTTATGTCTGCTAACAAGCACTGGCCTTCAGTCTCTCTCTTCTCAAGTACCAAAACTGTTCAAGTAGTAACAAAACAGGACATCAAAGGCCTGTGTGAAAAGGATGATCCTGTCTCTCCAGCCCTTTTCTCCAAGCTCTTTTGGAAGATAAAGCTTTATTCTCTCAGACTTTTTGCGCAATTCTGCTGCTGCTTCCACAAGACATTGTGCTGGCATGACTGCAGTGAAGCCGGGAAAGAAGAGCTGTGCTAGATGCATTTCTTGTTGATCTGTGCATTACGTCTGTTGCCACGTAGCATGATACACGGTTTACTACATTGCATGATGCCTCTCTTTCTCCATGTTGATTTCATTTTACACCCTCCTCCATTTACTTCATGATTTTACTTCCTAGTTTACTCCATCTTCTACTTTTTCCCCAATGCACCCTACCAAGGAATTTTAGATTCCTTCTTTTTCCCTTCCCAACAGATCCAGACTAAGACCGTGGCACAGTGTGTGGAGTACTACTACACCTGGAAAAAGGAGCATCCAGTTGCCAGCACTCTTGCTCAGGTGAGGGGGAAGAAAATCCAGGCGTGCCAGGAGGGTGGAGAAACTGGGAGAAGGGGACAAAACCTGCTGGCGAGCCATGCCAGACACCGCTTTGCCAGGATCACATCAGCCCGTGCGCTGGCAAAGGCGCAGCAGATGCTGCCCAGGCCTTCCTTCTGCTGCTGCCCTGAAATACGCCATTCTGGAGCCTAACTTTGGGCCAAGAAAGCCCCACCACCACCCAAATGGGCTTTGGCTCTCTACGGATGCGTTTCTCAAGGGCTGCCACCTTAGCTGACTCCAATCAGACCCTTCCTTCCCCGCTTAATTCCCCCTGACATCAGCAATCCCTGTGTTCAGGGAGATGCTGCAAACATTCAGGCAGATTTTGTACATTCCCACCATACTCCCCAGGAAGGAGCTGCCAGTGCTGTTGCTCCCCTCAGACTTTCCTTAACAGCAAAGAGCAATTGGGTTGGCAATAGTGAGAGAGAGAGAGGGAGAGACTATTCTGGGTTGTATAAAGTGTCTAACAATGTGTCTTCTCGAATTTGACTGAATTTCCATCCCATTCCCAAGACATTTCTGGAGGAAAACCAGAGGGAAATAGATGTTAGGCAGAGAGGTAGAAATAAGAAATGTCGAATTCTAGAGAGCCACACATTTATGCCACCCCTTTGGCCTGTAGAAAAGAGGAGCATTTCCCTCCAAGCTCTGCCTTGGCAGCCCGCCGCAGCCCACTGGCAAAGGCAGCCGTTTGCTCAGCTCTTGAGGCTTTGGAAGGATTTCCTTAGGCCGATAGATTTTTGTGCTGGATGCAGGCATTTCCAGCTTTCTGAGGGGAAGGAAACATTGAAACAGGATTCTTTGATTTCCAGGCCGTGGGCAAAGCCAAGAGGAGCAAAAGCCCCCCCAGAAAGGAGGAGGGGCAGACAGGGAAGAGAAGCCGCAAGAGGGCTGGCAGCGCCGAGTGTCCCTGCTGCCAACCGCGCCAGCCGCCCCGTTCGGCGGGAGGCCCCTTTCCCTGCGGCCAGTGCAAACGGTGCGCAACTTCCTGCTCCTTCTGCTCCAACCTGCGCCTTTGCACTAAAACAGGCTGACCCTTTGCAAAGGCGCCGCAGGGCAAGCTCACGCCACTTGCACCATCGCCCCTCGCAGCCCTGCTCAAGCGTACAACCCACCTCAAACCCAAACAGCTCCCTTCAAACCCAGCCTTCACAATCAAACCTTGCCATGCCCCAACCAGACACACTGCATCCAAGTAGCAGCAGATGCATCAAAGCTTCCTTTGATGCTGCTGATCAAATTCCAAATAGGATGCAACAAAAGGAGGAAGACATTTCAAGGCATTGAAACAAGAAAGGTTGGACTCATGGGCTGATCAATTCACAATGTGCCACTGCCCAAAAAGACAGAAATTTGGACTTAAACGGAGATCTTGGCGCTTGCTTCAATGGTGTGTACTAAATTGACCAATGTACTAAATTGACCAAATTTGTTTCCTATCTTCCAGGGTGTTTGAAACCATCAAGGAAAGGAACAAACACAGGAGAAGACATCGGCCTCGCAAGGAAGCAGAGCCTCTCCCCAAGAAGAAAAGACCAAATTAGACAAGGCTGCGGCTTGTCCAGGCCTAGCAAGGCTTAGGCGTCAATAGGACTAGTTAGGAATAGGACTGATTTTTACGCTTTTAGACTTGTTGAAATTCTACTTAGTTAGTTTACATGATAGGAATCTCCTTCATTTCTTAGTTAAGTTACATGCATATTATTCAAGATTCTTTAGTAGTATTAGATTTATCAGTACCTGCAAGACATTTAGTGTTAGTTACGATCCGTCTTTTACCATTTCACCTTTATTGAGACAGAATCTGTTTTTATCATTAAACCGTGTTTGTTCCACTTTGTCTTTTGGTCTGTGTGAAATCACTCCAGCAACGTTTGTTCCATTTGCCTGCTGTTGCAAACACAGCACACTCCCTGACAGGAGAATCTGGGCACGCACCACCTCCCCCAGGCACAGCCCCTTGCTCAGCTGGCAGGACTGGCAAAGTTGTGTCTCCTTTACTGCCAGGGAAAGAACGCGGGCGCTTCATCCTTTGACTACTAAACATCTCAGCTGCCAGTGGAAAGGGAGGCTTTGTTTAATTCAATCAATTGGATCTAAATGACAGCTCTGCTCTCACCATCTTTTCTGCCTCAAAGCAACGGCTTTAGTCATTTTGTAGCCCAGCAACATAACTTTGTTTCATTTTGGGGGACTGATGGACCTGACCACCTTGGAGCACGTTTCTAGAACCCCTCCGATTCTATCACATTCATAACCACATGCACCACAAAGGTATCAGTCGTTCAGTTTCAGTTTCTCTTGAAAGGAACACTCTCCCGCCCTGGGCCTCCACCAATCTCCTCAGCTAAAGCAGAGCGGCTGGCATCATTATCCTCTCTCTGGCTTCCCACACTTCAGGTATTTGCAGCAAAGAAGAAGCAAAGTCCCTCTTTTATCTAGCCCAGCAAATGGCACTGCCCAGCAAGGCTTTGGTGGCAGGGGCTGTGCAGGGTGGAGAGGGGGCCAGGGAGGGGGCAATTGCCAGGCTGCTTCTGGGAAGCGCAGGCAAGCTTGCCCTTGTCTGATGGAGCCAGTGCAGCTGGCCTTTGGAGCCTACAAAGTGTCTGCCTTGCAGTGCCACTTGGTACAGCTGCCCCCTCACTTTGCTGCCCTGTGCGCAACATGCAGCTGGGAAGGAAGCAAGATGGGCACTGAAGCAAGATTTGCTTTGCCTTAACAATAGGCAGGAAAGCAGCAAAACTGGCTGGCTTTGGTCCTATCTGGCATCTAAGTATGAAAAGAAACGTGAAGGCCGTCTGTGTGGAAAGGTAATTCCGTCAGCGTTCCTGTCTTAGAGGAATCCCCGAGTCTTTTGAGACAAACACCTAGCTTCTCCAAGGGAGCTGCAAGAGGGATGTAGAAATTCTGCATTCATGTGTGCTGCAGAAATGCCACTGTGCTGTCCCTGTGTGTGTGTGTGTGTGTGCCCATCATTTCCCCTGAGAAACATTCTGTTTCTCCAAGTTTCAGGGAAGGAATGATGAGGTGAGAGACCAGCTCAGAGGCCCAAGGAGGGAAAACATCAAGTGACATAATTGGGCACCAAAAGGAGATTTGACAAAGGGGGCAGCATGAATGCCTCCACTTTGAGAGGAAGCTTTGAAGTTGGCTCTCTGCTGAACAACTTGCACATTCCAGCTCCTCTCAGAGCTGGAGGAGAGCCTGTGGGAGGAGTCGTGCTGCTTCTCCAGGGCAGGAGATGAGCTCTGGGCCCTTGGACACAGCCAGCCTCCTGGGCACGTTCAGCTGGGGACACCTTGCAGAGAAGCAGCGAGGAGAGACACGCCTGTCCCTGCACTGCTTTTGCCCGTCTCCTCAGACCACGCAGGTCAAAAGGCCAATGGCAAGGGTCTCAGAGCAAGCTTGCAGCAGCAGAAGTAAAAGGGGCAAAGGTAGCCCATGCCTGTTTGTGTGCCATGGCTCCCCTGGGGTTCTACATGGAATGTTGGGCTGTGCCCATGGCAACTGTCGTTGTCTCCTGCTCCTGCGGCCGTTGGTGGAACGCTGCTGGAGCAGCACTGGAGCAGCAGCTGCAGGATCAGCTCCTGGGCTGTCCCTGAGCAGCCGCCTCCTGCACTCAGCGCCACACCCGGCCTCTGCACCCACATCCTCGTCTCCCCGCCTGCCTCCAGGCATCCCCACAGCACTTGGGCACCGTCAAAGGTAAGAAAATCCCCGTTTGCCCTCAAAGCACTAACACAAGGCCACCAGGCTCCAGCTGCCTCTCCCACCAACCACGACACACAGCCTGCGTGCTCACTTTCCCCACACCAGCTTCCATGTCAAAGCGGGCTGCACCTTGCCAAGGAATCGTCTTGCCTCCCGGGCAAACACAGACACTTCCATAGAGGATGCAGAGAGCTGTCACAGTGCACTTGCAGATCCTCCTCCACAGATCACCTGCTTCAAAGTTCTTGGCACCCATTGCACTCCTAAACCCAGCTTTTGGTGACCCCAAAACAAATTGTTCATGGCTGAGGAGTTCAGGCCTTCAGTGTCAACAAATCCCATTATGCCCTGACTCAGCTCACACCTGCTCCAAAGCTGCAAAAACAAGAATGATGGCACTTCTCCTCTGGGACCCCTGTCATTCAGGCCATGCAAGCATTTGACCGGCCTTGTCCTCAAGCACAGGTGTTCAACTTCAAAAATCATCTGCTATCAGCAATCCTTATGTGCTTGCATAGTTACGTCTCTGATAGGAACATTCTCTTTTCCTATCGTATAGATACTTTCTTGCAATGCATGTAGGGCTGGTTCCGCCTCATGCTTAGGGGCAACTGGGAAATGCCATCTTCTCAAGAACACACTCACAGTATCAGAGAATTTTCTGGCTTGGAAGGGATTCTCAAAGATCACTGAGCCCAACTGCGGGGCAGCCTCAACAATCACACCCTGTGCCCAAGAGCGCTGTCCAAACAATTTTGGAGCTCAGTCAGCCTTGGTGCTGGGACCCCTTCCCTGGACAGCCTGTTCCAGTGGCCAAGCACCCTCTGGCTGAAGAGCCTTTTCCTTCTATCCACCCTAAGCCTGCACTGGCACATCTTGCAGGCCATTCTCTAGGGTGTTCCCAGTGGCTCCAGGACTGAAGAGAGTAGTGCATGGCCTTCTGCTTCCCCTCCTCAGGAAGCTGCTGACTGCTAGAGGCTCCTGCCTAGGCAATTCCACCTCAAAAACATGGCAATGACAGCAAACAGAAAGGAGCTGGGACAGAGGAGCTCAGGCTTTGCAACCATGAGGATCAGAAGGAAGGCTACTGACACATCCTTGGCAGAACCATTTTTAACTGGAGCATTGTTTGGACCTTTTTCAGGTGGAAAGGAGAGGAACAATGAAAAGGAAAGCAAGAGCCAACAATCAGCCGTGAGTTTTGGCCTAGGGTTAAAGGGCAGCAAACTGGAGGAATGGCCAGGAGGAGAACTGCTCTTTCACACTCACGCTGGGATGGCTTCAAGCCTGTGCAGCCACAGGAAGGCTCTCTCGAGCACTTGCCTTTCTTACCTCCACCTCCTTCTTCCTTCAGACACATCAATGTTGGCAGCGACTTTCAGGCTGAGCTCCCAGAGCTGCAGAGCAGAGCACCAAGTGAGGATGAAGAGCCTGCAACCCTGGTCTGGAAGCCCTGGGGGGAAGATGACTCTGACATGGAAAAACCTGACAGAGGTAGCTTCTCTTCAAGCTTTTCTTCCACCCCTGACATACTTGGGTCTTTCAAAAGCTCCTTTTGCATAGAAAGGCAGCTTTTTGCAGCCTCTGCTTCTCTCCCTGTCTCGCCCATCTTCCCATCTACAAGTGTTAGAGGCAAGGAGAATGCTCTGCTTCTGCAGCAGAGCAGGAAAAAGAGCAAGCATCTTGCTCTCCAAATTGCTCAGGCCCATTTGCCACTGCAAGAGGGGAGACTGGCCTCCACTTCTTCTTACAGAAGCTGCTTTGAAGGGAGAGCCAGCACTGCGGGGGCCCTCGCTTCAGCTGGCCCTGCCTTTGCTCTCCTTTTCATGCTCTCCAAGCTGCTGCATTTAGCTCCCGGCCTTTCCTTGCGCCTTGCATGGCAACCTTTGCCCTTGCTGGCCTCAAGGCTGACTTTGGCTGGGTTTTTGTTGTGCTTGCAGTAAGAGAACTGCTGGACATGGCCAGCTCCCGTGGCATTCCCGGGGCAGCAGCTGACCTGGAGCGCGCCCTGCACTGCCTGCACCAGGCACGCGGCAGCGTTGCGGTAAGAAGCGGCTCTGTGGGCGCACACAAGAGGGCACAGGGAATGCACAAGGCCCGCCCACTGGGACAGCCTTTCCTGCCTGCTCCTTCAAGGAGTGTCTTTCTAGGGAGCAGAGCACTGGCTGCCTGCTGTGTCTCCTCCAGCGGCGTCAGGGCTGAGCCCAAAGGGCTCCAGCAGGGACAATCTCCCTCCTGCAGGCGGCGGAACAAGGCCCTGCAGCCTGCTGCCTTGGAAATGGCCTGCCCGTCTGGGTTCTCTAAGACATTTGGAGGGGAAATTCCCACAAGCCTCAGTCAGCTGAGGCCATTCTGGCTGCAGCAGGAGCAAAATCATTACGTTGGTGAGCAAAATGTCACTCTTGGGGACCAGGATTAAAGGGCTGGGCAGTAAAAACTAGGCACTGGCATCAAATCCCAGGCTCTCACCCACACGGCATACAGTTGCTTGAATGTCTGAAGAGGCAAAGTAGCTGAAAGGCAGCATCTCTGATTTTTGGCTCATTTTGGATGTGGTGCGGTGGCTAAAGCCTTTTCCCCTTGGATCTTGCAGGAGGCTCTGGAGATGTTGCTCTCAGGGGGGCCTGCGACAACTCAAGGCCATCCCTTGGCCGATTATCATTACGCAGGTAAGCAAAGCAGAGCTTCTTCCTTCACTGGCAGATGCTGCCGTCCCCTTCATTGTTGTGGCAAGCGTTTCTGCTTTAACAAATTGGGCTTAACACCAGCACAAGGTCTTGTCTTCTCGGCGGGTGGGGAAAGCACCAGCATCTAGTCCTTCAGCTTGACTTGTTTTCCAGTCCTTTTCCCTGGGCAATGCCTGCTCTTGTCTTCATCACCTTCTCAGGGAGCAGACATGTACTCACACGTCAATGATGGCCTGCTACCATTTGCTTTTTGTGGCCACTGGGATCTACCTCATGTGGATCCAGGGATCCATTTTCCTGCTGCTTTTTATTGCCAGGCTCTGACAGATGGACACCTGAGGAGAAGGACTCCTTCCAAAAGGCTTTCCACACCTATGGCAAGGATTTCCATCTCATCCAGAAGCAGGTAAAGCCGCAGGACATTCTTTACCTGAGCAGATCATCACCAGCAAAGCTTGCTTATGTCTGCTAACAAGCACTGGCCTTCAGTCTCTCTCTTCTCAAGTACCAAAACTGTTCAAGTAGTAACAAAACAGGACATCAAAGGCCTGTGTGAAAAGGATGATCCTGTCTCTCCAGCCCTTTTCTCCAAGCTCTTTTGGAAGATAAAGCTTTATTCTCTCAGACTTTTTGCGCAATTCTGCTGCTGCTTCCACAAGACATTGTGCTGGCATGACTGCAGTGAAGCCGGGAAAGAAGAGCTGTGCTAGATGCATTTCTTGTTGATCTGTGCATTACGTCTGTTGCCACGTAGCATGATACACGGTTTACTACATTGCATGATGCCTCTCTTTCTCCATGTTGATTTCATTTTACACCCTCCTCCATTTACTTCATGATTTTACTTCCTAGTTTACTCCATCTTCTACTTTTTCCCCAATGCACCCTACCAAGGAATTTTAGATTCCTTCTTTTTCCCTTCCCAACAGATCCAGACTAAGACCGTGGCACAGTGTGTGGAGTACTACTACACCTGGAAAAAGGAGCATCCAGTTGCCAGCACTCTTGCTCAGGTGAGGGGGAAGAAAATCCAGGCGTGCCAGGAGGGTGGAGAAACTGGGAGAAGGGGACAAAACCTGCTGGCGAGCCATGCCAGACACCGCTTTGCCAGGATCACATCAGCCCGTGCGCTGGCAAAGGCGCAGCAGATGCTGCCCAGGCCTACTTCTGCTGCTGCCCTGAAATACGCCATTCTGGAGCCTAACTTTGGGCCAAGAAAGCCCCACCACCACCCAAATGGGCTTTGGCTCTCTACGGATGCGTTTCTCAAGGGCTGCCACCTTAGCTGACTCCAATCAGACCCTTCCTTCCCCGCTTAATTCCCCCTGACATCAGCAATCCCTGTGTTCAGGGAGATGCTGCAAACATTCAGGCAGATTTTGTACATTCCCACCATACTCCCCAGGAAGGAGCTGCCAGTGCTGTTGCTCCCCTCAGACTTTCCTTAACAGCAAAGAGCAATTGGGTTGGCAATAGTGAGAGAGAGAGAGGGAGAGACTATTCTGGGTTGTATAAAGTGTCTAACAATGTGTCTTCTCGAATTTGACTGAATTTCCATCCCATTCCCAAGACATTTCTGGAGGAAAACCAGAGGGAAATAGATGTTAGGCAGAGAGGTAGAAATAAGAAATGTCGAATTCTAGAGAGCCACACATTTATGCCACCCCTTTGGCCTGTAGAAAAGAGGAGCATTTCCCTCCAAGCTCTGCCTTGGCAGCCCGCCGCAGCCCACTGGCAAAGGCAGCCGTTTGCTCAGCTCTTGAGGCTTTGGAAGGATTTCCTTAGGCCGATAGATTTTTGTGCTGGATGCAGGCATTTCCAGCTTTCTGAGGGGAAGGAAACATTGAAACAGGATTCTTTGATTTCCAGGGCGTGGGCAAAGCCAAGAGGAGCAAAAGCCCCCCCAGAAAGGAGGAGGGGCAGACAGGGAAGAGAAGCCGCAAGAGGGCTGGCAGCGCCGAGTGTCCCTGCTGCCAACCGCGCCAGCCGCCCCGTTCGGCGGGAGGCCCCTTTCCCTGCGGCCAGTGCAAACGGTGCGCAACTTCCTGCTCCTTCTGCTCCAACCTGCGCCTTTGCACTAAAACAGGCTGACCCTTTGCAAAGGCGCCGCAGGGCAAGCTCACGCCACTTGCACCATCGCCCCTCGCAGCCCTGCTCAAGCGTACAACCCACCTCAAACCCAAACAGCTCCCTTCAAACCCAGCCTTCACAATCAAACCTTGCCATGCCCCAACCAGACACACTGCATCCAAGTAGCAGCAGATGCATCAAAGCTTCCTTTGATGCTGCTGATCAAATTCCAAATAGGATGCAACAAAAGGAGGAAGACATTTCAAGGCATTGAAACAAGAAAGGTTGGACTCATGGGCTGATCAATTCACAATGTGCCACTGCCCAAAAAGACAGAAATTTGGACTTAAACGGAGATCTTGGCGCTTGCTTCAATGGTGTGTACTAAATTGACCAATGTACTAAATTGACCAAATTTGTTTCCTATCTTCCAGGGTGTTTGAAACCATCAAGGAAAGGAACAAACACAGGAGAAGACATCGGCCTCGCAAGGAAGCAGAGCCTCTCCCCAAGAAGAAAAGACCAAATTAGACAAGGCTGCGGCTTGTCCAGGCCTAGCAAGGCTTAGGCGTCAATAGGACTAGTTAGGAATAGGACTGATTTTTACGCTTTTAGACTTGTTGAAATTCTACTTAGTTAGTTTACATGATAGGAATCTCCTTCATTTCTTAGTTAAGTTACATGCATATTATTCAAGATTCTTTAGTAGTATTAGATTTATCAGTACCTGCAAGACATTTAGTGTTAGTTACGATCCGTCTTTTACCATTTCACCTTTATTGAGACAGAATCTGTTTTTATCATTAAACCGTGTTTGTTCCACTTTGTCTTTTGGTCTGTGTGAAATCACTCCAGCAACGTTTGTTCCATTTGCCTGCTGTTGCAAACACAGCACACTCCCTGACAGGAGAATCTGGGCACGCACCACCTCCCCCAGGCACAGCCCCTTGCTCAGCTGGCAGGACTGGCAAAGTTGTGTCTCCTTTACTGCCAGGGAAAGAACGCGGGCGCTTCATCCTTTGACTACTAAACATCTCAGCTGCCAGTGGAAAGGGAGGCTTTGTTTAATTCAATCAATTGGATCTAAATGACAGCTCTGCTCTCACCATCTTTTCTGCCTCAAAGCAACGGCTTTAGTCATTTTGTAGCCCAGCAACATAACTTTGTTTCATTTTGGGGGACTGATGGACCTGACCACCTTGGAGCACGTTTCTAGAACCCCTCCGATTCTATCACATTCATAACCACATGCACCACAAAGGTATCAGTAGTCCAGTTTCAGTTTCTCTTGAAAGGAACACTCTCCCGCCCTGGGCCTCCACCAATCTCCTCAGCTAAAGCAGAGCGGCTGGCATCATTATCCTCTCTCTGGCTTCCCACACTTCAGGTATTTGCAGCAAAGAAGAAGCAAAGTCCCTCTTTTATCTAGCCCAGCAAATGGCACTGCCCAGCAAGGCTTTGGTGGCAGGGGCTGTGCAGGGTGGAGAGGGGGCCAGGGAGGGGGCAATTGCCAGGCTGCTTCTGGGAAGCGCAGGCAAGCTTGCCCTTGTCTGATGGAGCCAGTGCAGCTGGCCTTTGGAGCCTACAAAGTGTCTGCCTTGCAGTGCCACTTGGTACAGCTGCCCCCTCACTTTGCTGCCCTGTGCGCAACATGCAGCTGGGAAGGAAGCAAGATGGGCACTGAAGCAAGATTTGCTTTGCCTTAACAATAGGCAGGAAAGCAGCAAAACTGGCTGGCTTTGGTCCTATCTGGCATCTAAGTATGAAAAGAAACGTGAAGGCCGTCTGTGTGGAAAGGTAATTCCGTCAGCGTTCCTGTCTTAGAGGAATCCCCGAGTCTTTTGAGACAAACACCTAGCTTCTCCAAGGGAGCTGCAAGAGGGATGTAGAAATTCTGCATTCATGTGTGCTGCAGAAATGCCACTGTGCTGTCCCTGTGTGTGTGTGTGTGTGTGCCCATCATTTCCCCTGAGAAACATTCTGTTTCTCCAAGTTTCAGGGAAGGAATGATGAGGTGAGAGACCAGCTCAGAGGCCCAAGGAGGGAAAACATCAAGTGACATAATTGGGCACCAAAAGGAGATTTGACAAAGGGGGCAGCATGAATGCCTCCACTTTGAGAGGAAGCTTTGAAGTTGGCTCTCTGCTGAACAACTTGCACATTCCAGCTCCTCTCAGAGCTGGAGGAGAGCCTGTGGGAGGAGTCGTGCTGCTTCTCCAGGGCAGGAGATGAGCTCTGGGCCCTTGGACACAGCCAGCCTCCTGGGCACGTTCAGCTGGGGACACCTTGCAGAGAAGCAGCGAGGAGAGACACGCCTGTCCCTGCACTGCTTTTGCCCGTCTCCTCAGACCACGCAGGTCAAAAGGCCAATGGCAAGGGTCTCAGAGCAAGCTTGCAGCAGCAGAAGTAAAAGGGGCAAAGGTAGCCCATGCCTGTTTGTGTGCCATGGCTCCCCTGGGCTTCTACATGGAATGTTGGGCTGTGCCCATGGCAACTGTCGTTGTCTCCTGCTCCTGCGGCCGTTGGTGGAACGCTGCTGGAGCAGCACTGGAGCAGCAGCTGCAGGATCAGCTCCTGGGCTGTCCCTGAGCAGCCGCCTCCTGCACTCAGCGCCACACCCGGCCTCTGCACCCACATCCTCGTCTCCCCGCCTGCCTCCAGGCATCCCCACAGCACTTGGGCACCGTCAAAGGTAAGAAAATCCCCGTTTGCCCTCAAAGCACTAACACAAGGCCACCAGGCTCCAGCTGCCTCTCCCACCAACCACGACACACAGCCTGCGTGCTCACTTTCCCCACACCAGCTTCCATGTCAAAGCGGGCTGCACCTTGCCAAGGAATCGTCTTGCCTCCCGGGCAAACACAGACACTTCCATAGAGGATGCAGAGAGCTGTCACAGTGCACTTGCAGATCCTCCTCCACAGATCACCTGCTTCAAAGTTCTTGGCACCCATTGCACTCCTAAACCCAGCTTTTGGTGACCCCAAAACAAATTGTTCATGGCTGAGGAGTTCAGGCCTTCAGTGTCAACAAATCCCATTATGCCCTGACTCAGCTCACACCTGCTCCAAAGCTGCAAAAACAAGAATGATGGCACTTCTCCTCTGGGACCCCTGTCATTCAGGCCATGCAAGCATTTGACCGGCCTTGTCCTCAAGCACAGGTGTTCAACTTCAAAAATCATCTGCTATCAGCAATCCTTATGTGCTTGCATAGTTACGTCTCTGATAGGAACATTCTCTTTTCCTATCGTATAGATACTTTCTTGCAATGCATGTAGGGCTGGTTCCGCCTCATGCTTAGGGGCAACTGGGAAATGCCATCTTCTCAAGAACACACTCACAGTATCAGAGAATTTTCTGGCTTGGAAGGGATTCTCAAAGATCACTGAGCCCAACTGCGGGGCAGCCTCAACAATCACACCCTGTGCCCAAGAGCGCTGTCCAAACAATTTTGGAGCTCAGTCAGCCTTGGTGCTGGGACCCCTTCCCTGGACAGCCTGTTCCAGTGGCCAAGCACCCTCTGGCTGAAGAGCCTTTTCCTTCTATCCACCCTAAGCCTGCACTGGCACATCTTGCAGGCCATTCTCTAGGGTGTTCCCAGTGGCTCCAGGACTGAAGAGAGTAGTGCATGGCCTTCTGCTTCCCCTCCTCAGGAAGCTGCTGACTGCTAGAGGCTCCTGCCTAGGCAATTCCACCTCAAAAACATGGCAATGACAGCAAACAGAAAGGAGCTGGGACAGAGGAGCTCAGGCTTTGCAACCATGAGGATCAGAAGGAAGGCTACTGACACATCCTTGGCAGAACCATTTTTAACTGGAGCATTGTTTGGACCTTTTTCAGGTGGAAAGGAGAGGAACAATGAAAAGGAAAGCAAGAGCCAACAATCAGCCGTGAGTTTTGGCCTAGGGTTAAAGGGCAGCAAACTGGAGGAATGGCCAGGAGGAGAACTGCTCTTTCACACTCACGCTGGGATGGCTTCAAGCCTGTGCAGCCACAGGAAGGCTCTCTCGAGCACTTGCCTTTCTTACCTCCACCTCCTTCTTCCTTCAGACACATCAATGTTGGCAGCGACTTTCAGGCTGAGCTCCCAGAGCTGCAGAGCAGAGCACCAAGTGAGGATGAAGAGCCTGCAACCCTGGTCTGGAAGCCCTGGGGGGAAGATGACTCTGACATGGAAAAACCTGACAGAGGTAGCTTCTCTTCAAGCTTTTCTTCCACCCCTGACATACTTGGGTCTTTCAAAAGCTCCTTTTGCATAGAAAGGCAGCTTTTTGCAGCCTCTGCTTCTCTCCCTGTCTCGCCCATCTTCCCATCTACAAGTGTTAGAGGCAAGGAGAATGCTCTGCTTCTGCAGCAGAGCAGGAAAAAGAGCAAGCATCTTGCTCTCCAAATTGCTCAGGCCCATTTGCCACTGCAAGAGGGGAGACTGGCCTCCACTTCTTCTTACAGAAGCTGCTTTGAAGGGAGAGCCAGCACTGCGGGGGCCCTCGCTTCAGCTGGCCCTGCCTTTGCTCTCCTTTTCATGCTCTCCAAGCTGCTGCATTTAGCTCCCGGCCTTTCCTTGCGCCTTGCATGGCAACCTTTGCCCTTGCTGGCCTCAAGGCTGACTTTGGCTGGGTTTTTGTTGTGCTTGCAGTAAGAGAACTGCTGGACATGGCCAGCTCCCGTGGCATTCCCGGGGCAGCAGCTGACCTGGAGCGCGCCCTGCACTGCCTGCACCAGGCACGCGGCAGCGTTGCGGTAAGAAGCGGCTCTGTGGGCGCACACAAGAGGGCACAGGGAATGCACAAGGCCCGCCCACTGGGACAGCCTTTCCTGCCTGCTCCTTCAAGGAGTGTCTTTCTAGGGAGCAGAGCACTGGCTGCCTGCTGTGTCTCCTCCAGCGGCGTCAGGGCTGAGCCCAAAGGGCTCCAGCAGGGACAATCTCCCTCCTGCAGGCGGCGGAACAAGGCCCTGCAGCCTGCTGCCTTGGAAATGGCCTGCCCGTCTGGGTTCTCTAAGACATTTGGAGGGGAAATTCCCACAAGCCTCAGTCAGCTGAGGCCATTCTGGCTGCAGCAGGAGCAAAATCATTACGTTGGTGAGCAAAATGTCACTCTTGGGGACCAGGATTAAAGGGCTGGGCAGTAAAAACTAGGCACTGGCATCAAATCCCAGGCTCTCACCCACACGGCATACAGTTGCTTGAATGTCTGAAGAGGCAAAGTAGCTGAAAGGCAGCATCTCTGATTTTTGGCTCATTTTGGATGTGGTGCGGTGGCTAAAGCCTTTTCCCCTTGGATCTTGCAGGAGGCTCTGGAGATGTTGCTCTCAGGGGGGCCTGCGACAACTCAAGGCCATCCCTTGGCCGATTATCATTACGCAGGTAAGCAAAGCAGAGCTTCTTCCTTCACTGGCAGATGCTGCCGTCCCCTTCATTGTTGTGGCAAGCGTTTCTGCTTTAACAAATTGGGCTTAACACCAGCACAAGGTCTTGTCTTCTCGGCGGGTGGGGAAAGCACCAGCATCTAGTCCTTCAGCTTGACTTGTTTTCCAGTCCTTTTCCCTGGGCAATGCCTGCTCTTGTCTTCATCACCTTCTCAGGGAGCAGACATGTACTCACACGTCAATGATGGCCTGCTACCATTTGCTTTTTGTGGCCACTGGGATCTACCTCATGTGGATCCAGGGATCCATTTTCCTGCTGCTTTTTATTGCCAGGCTCTGACAGATGGACACCTGAGGAGAAGGACTCCTTCCAAAAGGCTTTCCACACCTATGGCAAGGATTTCCATCTCATCCAGAAGCAGGTAAAGCCGCAGGACATTCTTTACCTGAGCAGATCATCACCAGCAAAGCTTGCTTATGTCTGCTAACAAGCACTGGCCTTCAGTCTCTCTCTTCTCAAGTACCAAAACTGTTCAAGTAGTAACAAAACAGGACATCAAAGGCCTGTGTGAAAAGGATGATCCTGTCTCTCCAGCCCTTTTCTCCAAGCTCTTTTGGAAGATAAAGCTTTATTCTCTCAGACTTTTTGCGCAATTCTGCTGCTGCTTCCACAAGACATTGTGCTGGCATGACTGCAGTGAAGCCGGGAAAGAAGAGCTGTGCTAGATGCATTTCTTGTTGATCTGTGCATTACGTCTGTTGCCACGTAGCATGATACACGGTTTACTACATTGCATGATGCCTCTCTTTCTCCATGTTGATTTCATTTTACACCCTCCTCCATTTACTTCATGATTTTACTTCCTAGTTTACTCCATCTTCTACTTTTTCCCCAATGCACCCTACCAAGGAATTTTAGATTCCTTCTTTTTCCCTTCCCAACAGATCCAGACTAAGACCGTGGCACAGTGTGTGGAGTACTACTACACCTGGAAAAAGGAGCATCCAGTTGCCAGCACTCTTGCTCAGGTGAGGGGGAAGAAAATCCAGGCGTGCCAGGAGGGTGGAGAAACTGGGAGAAGGGGACAAAACCTGCTGGCGAGCCATGCCAGACACCGCTTTGCCAGGATCACATCAGCCCGTGCGCTGGCAAAGGCGCAGCAGATGCTGCCCAGGCCTTCCTTCTGCTGCTGCCCTGAAATACGCCATTCTGGGGCCTAACTTTGGGCCAAGAAAGCCCCACCACCACCCAAATGGGCTTTGGCTCTCTACGGATGCGTTTCTCAAGGGCTGCCACCTTAGCTGACTCCAATCAGACCCTTCCTTCCCCGCTTAATTCCCCCTGACATCAGCAATCCCTGTGTTCAGGGAGATGCTGCAAACATTCAGGCAGATTTTGTACATTCCCACCATACTCCCCAGGAAGGAGCTGCCAGTGCTGTGGCTCCCCTCACACTTTCCTTAACAGCAAAGAGCAATTGGGTTGGCAATAGTGAGAGAGAGAGAGGGAGAGACTATTCTGGGTTGTATAAAGTGTCTAACCATGTGTCTTCTCAAATTTGACTGAATTTCCATCCCATTCCCAAGACATTTCTGGAGGAAAACCAGAGGGAAATAGATGTTAGGCAGAGAGGTAGAAATAAGAAATGTCGAATTCTAGAGAGCCACACATTTATGCCACCCCTTTGGCCTGTAGAAAAGAGGAGCATTTCCCTCCAAGCTCTGCCTTGGCAGCCCGCCGCAGCCCACTGGCAAAGGCAGCCGTTTGCTCAGCTCTTGAGGCTTTGGAAGGATTTCCTTAGGCCGATAGATTTTTGTGCTGGATGCAGGCATTTCCAGCTTTCTGAGGGGAAGGAAACATTGAAACAGGATTCTTTGATTTCCAGGGCGTGGGCAAAGCCAAGAGGAGCAAAAGCCCCCCCAGAAAGGAGGAGGGGCAGACAGGGAAGAGAAGCCGCAAGAGGGCTGGCAGCGCCGAGTGTCCCTGCTGCCAACCGCGCCAGCCGCCCCGTTCGGCGGGAGGCCCCTTTCCCTGCGGCCAGTGCAAACGGTGCGCAACTTCCTGCTCCTTCTGCTCCAACCTGCGCCTTTGCACTAAAACAGGCTGACCCTTTGCAAAGGCGCCGCAGGGCAAGCTCACGCCACTTGCACCATCGCCCCTCGCAGCCCTGCTCAAGCGTACAACCCACCTCAAACCCAAACAGCTCCCTTCAAACCCAGCCTTCACAATCAAACCTTGCCATGCCCCAACCAGACACACTGCATCCAAGTAGCAGCAGATGCATCAAAGCTTCCTTTGATGCTGCTGATCAAATTCCAAATAGGATGCAACAAAAGGAGGAAGACATTTCAAGGCATTGAAACAAGAAAGGTTGGACTCATGGGCTGATCAATTCACAATGTGCCACTGCCCAAAAAGACAGAAATTTGGACTTAAACGGAGATCTTGGCGCTTGCTTCAATGGTGTGTACTAAATTGACCAATGTACTAAATTGACCAAATTTGTTTCCTATCTTCCAGGGTGTTTGAAACCATCAAGGAAAGGAACAAACACAGGAGAAGACATCGGCCTCGCAAGGAAGCAGAGCCTCTCCCCAAGAAGAAAAGACCAAATTAGACAAGGCTGCGGCTTGTCCAGGCCTAGCAAGGCTTAGGCGTCAATAGGACTAGTTAGGAATAGGACTGATTTTTACGCTTTTAGACTTGTTGAAATTCTACTTAGTTAGTTTACATGATAGGAATCTCCTTCATTTCTTAGTTAAGTTACATGCATATTATTCAAGATTCTTTAGTAGTATTAGATTTATCAGTACCTGCAAGACATTTAGTGTTAGTTACGATCCGTCTTTTACCATTTCACCTTTATTGAGACAGAATCTGTTTTTATCATTAAACCGTGTTTGTTCCACTTTGTCTTTTGGTCTGTGTGAAATCACTCCAGCAACGTTTGTTCCATTTGCCTGCTGTTGCAAACACAGCACACTCCCTGACAGGAGAATCTGGGCACGCACCACCTCCCCCAGGCACAGCCCCTTGCTCAGCTGGCAGGACTGGCAAAGTTGTGTCTCCTTTACTGCCAGGGAAAGAACGCGGGCGCTTCATCCTTTGACTACTAAACATCTCAGCTGCCAGTGGAAAGGGAGGCTTTGTTTAATTCAATCAATTGGATCTAAATGACGGCTCTGCTCTCACCATCTTTTCTGCCTCAAAGCAACGGCTTTAGTCATTTTGTAGCCCAGCAACATAACTTTGTTTCATTTTGGGGGACTGATGGACCTGACCACCTTGGAGCACGTTTCTAGAACCCCTCCGATTCTATCACATTCATAACCACATGCACCACAAAGGTATCAGTCGTTCAGTTTCAGTTTCTCTTGAAAGGAACACTCTCCCGCCCTGGGCCTCCACCAATCTCCTCAGCTAAAGCAGAGCGGCTGGCATCATTATCCTCTCTCTGGCTTCCCACACTTCAGGTATTTGCAGCAAAGAAGAAGCAAAGTCCCTCTTTTATCTAGCCCAGCAAATGGCACTGCCCAGCAAGGCTTTGGTGGCAGGGGCTGTGCAGGGTGGAGAGGGGGCCAGGGAGGGGGCAATTGCCAGGCTGCTTCTGGGAAGCGCAGGCAAGCTTGCCCTTGTCTGATGGAGCCAGTGCAGCTGGCCTTTGGAGCCTACAAAGTGTCTGCCTTGCAGTGCCACTTGGTACAGCTGCCCCCTCACTTTGCTGCCCTGTGCGCAACATGCAGCTGGGAAGGAAGCAAGATGGGCACTGAAGCAAGATTTGCTTTGCCTTAACAATAGGCAGGAAAGCAGCAAAACTGGCTGGCTTTGGTCCTATCTGGCATCTAAGTATGAAAAGAAACGTGAAGGCCGTCAGTGTGGAAAGGTAATTCCGTCAGCGTTCCTGTCTTAGAGGAATCCCCGAGTCTTTTGAGACAAACACCTAGCTTCTCCAAGGGAGCTGCAAGAGGGATGTAGAAATTCTGCATTCATGTGTGCTGCAGAAATGCCACTGTGCTGTCCCTGTGTGTGTGTGTGTGTGTCCCCATCATTTCCCCTGAGAAACATTCTGTTTCTCCAAGTTTCAAGGAAGGAATGATGAGGTGAGAGACCAGCTCAGAGGCCCAAGGAGGGAAAACATCAAGTGACATAACTGGGCACCAAACGGAGATTTGACAAAGGGGGCAGCATGAACGCCTCCACTTTGAGAAGAAGCTTTGAAGTTGGCTCTCTGCTGAACAACTTGCACATTCCAGCTCCTCTCAGAGCTGGAGGAGAGCCTGTGGGAGGAGTCGTGCTTCTTCTCCAGGGCAGGAGATGAGCTCTGGGCCCTTGGACACAGCCAGCCTCCTGGGCACGTTCAGCTGGGGACACCTTGCAGAGAAGCAGTGAGGAGAGCCACGCCTGTCCCTGCACTGCTTTTGCCCGTCTCCTCAGACCACGCAGGTCAAAAGGCCAATGGCAAGGGTCTCAGAGCAAGCTTGCAGCAGCAGAAGTAAAAGGGGCAAAGGTAGCCCATGCCTGTTTGTGTGCCATGGCTCCCCTGGGCTTCTACATGGAATGTTGGGCTGTGCCCATGGCAACTGTCGTTGTCTCCTGCTCCTGCGGCCGTTGGTGGAACGCTGCTGGAGCAGCACTGGAGCAGCAGCTGCAGGATCAGCTCCTGGGCTGTCCCTGAGCAGCCGCCTCCTGCACTCAGCACCACACCCGGCCTCTGCACCCACATCCTCGTCTCCCCGCCTGCCTCCAGGCATCCCCACAGCACTTGGGCACCGTCAAAGGTAAGAAAATCCCCGTTTGCCCTCAAAGCACTAACACAAGGCCACCAGGCTCCAGCTGCCTCTCCCACCAACCACGACACACAGCCTGCGTGCTCACTTTCCCCACACCAGCTTCCATGTCAAAGCGGGCTGCACCTTGCCAAGGAATCGTCTTGCCTCCCGGGCAAACACAGACACTTCCATAGAGGATGCAGAGAGCTGTCACAGTGCACTTGCAGATCCTCCTCCACAGATCACCTGCTTCAAAGTTCTTGGCACCCATTGCACTCCTAAACCCAGCTTTTGGTGACCCCAAAACAAATTGTTCATGGCTGAGGAGTTCAGGCCTTCAGTGTCAACAAATCCCATTATGCCCTGACTCAGCTCACACCTGCTCCAAAGCTGCAAAAACAAGAATGATGGCACTTCTCCTCTGGGACCCCTGTCATTCAGGCCATGCAAGCATTTGACCGGCCTTGTCCTCAACCACAGGTGTTCAACTTCAAAAATCATCTGCTATCAGCAATCCTTATGTGCTTGCATAGTTACGTCTCTGATAGGAACATTCTCTTTTCCTATCGTATAGATACTTTCTTGCAATGCATGTAGGGCTGGTTCCGCCTCATGCTTAGGGGCAACTGGGAAATGCCATCTTCTCAAGAACACACTCACAGTATCAGAGAATTTTCTGGCTTGGAAGGGATTCTCAAAGATCACTGAGCCCAACTGCGGGGCAGCCTCAACAATCACACCCTGTGCCCAAGAGCGCTGTCCAAACAATTTTGGAGCTCAGTCAGCCTTGGTGCTGGGACCCCTTCCCTGGACAGCCTGTTCCAGTGGCCAAGCACCCTCTGGCTGAAGAGCCTTTTCCTTCTATCCACCCTAAGCCTGCACTGGCACATCTTGCAGGCCATTCTCTTGGGTGTTCCCAGTGGCCCCAGGACTGAAGAGAGTAGTGCATGGCCTTCTGCTTCCCCTCCTCAGGAAGCTGCTGACTGCTAGAGGCTCCTGCCTAGGCAATTCCACCTCAAAAACATGGCAATGACAGCAAACAGAAAGGAGCTGGGACAGAGGAGCTCAGGCTTTGCAACCATGAGGATCAGAAGGAAGGCTACTGACACATCCTTGGCAGAACCATTTTTAACTGGAGCATTGTTTGGACCTTTTTCAGGTGGAAAGGAGAGGAACAATGAAAAGGAAAGCAAGAGCCAACAATCAGCCGTGAGTTTTGGCCTAGGGTTAAAGGGCAGCAAACTGGAGGAATGGCCAGGAGGAGAACTGCTCTTTCACACTCACGCTGGGATGGCTTCAAGCCTGTGCAGCCACAGGAAGGCTCTCTCGAGCACTTGCCTTTCTTACCTCCACCTCCTTCTTCCTTCAGACACATCAATGTTGGCAGCGACTTTCAGGCTGAGCTCCCAGAGCTGCAGAGCAGAGCACCAAGTGAGGATGAAGAGCCTGCAACCCTGGTCTGGAAGCCCTGGGGGGAAGATGACTCTGACATGGAAAAACCTGACAGAGGTAGCTTCTCTTCAAGCTTTTCTTCCACCCCTGACATACTTGGGTCTTTCAAAAGCTCCTTTTGCATAGAAAGGCAGCTTTTTGCAGCCTCTGCTTCTCTCCCTGTCTCGCCCATCTTCCCATCTACAAGTGTTAGAGGCAAGGAGAATGCTCTGCTTCTGCAGCAGAGCAGGAAAAAGAGCAAGCATCTTGCTCTCCAAATTGCTCAGGCCCATTTGCCACTGCAAGAGGGGAGACTGGCCTCCACTTCTTCTTACAGAAGCTGCTTTGAAGGGAGAGCCAGCACTGCGGGGGCCCTCGCTTCAGCTGGCCCTGCCTTTGCTCTCCTTTTCATGCTCTCCAAGCTGCTGCATTTAGCTCCCGGCCTTTCCTTGCGCCTTGCATGGCAACCTTTGCCCTTGCTGGCCTCAAGGCTGACTTTGGCTGGGTTTTTGTTGTGCTTGCAGTAAGAGAACTGCTGGACATGGCCAGCTCCCGTGGCATTCCCGGGGCAGCAGCTGACCTGGAGCGCGCCCTGCACTGCCTGCACCAGGCACGCGGCAGCGTTGCGGTAAGAAGCGGCTCTGTGGGCGCACACAAGAGGGCACAGGGAATGCACAAGGCCCGCCCACTGGGACAGCCTTTCCTGCCTGCTCCTTCAAGGAGTGTCTTTCTAGGGAGCAGAGCACTGGCTGCCTGCTGTGTCTCCTCCAGCTGCGTCAGGGCTGAGCCCAAAGGGCTCCAGCAGGGACAATCTCCCTCCTGCAGGCGGCGGCGCAAGGCCCTGCAGCCTGCTGCCTTGGAAATGGCCTGCCCGTCTGGGTTCTCTAAGACATTTGGAGGGGAAATTCCCACAAGCCTCAGTCAGCTGAGGCCATTCTGGCTGCAGCAGGAGCAAAATCATTACGTTGGTGAGCAAAATGCCACTCTTGGGGACCAGGATTAAAGGGCTGGGCAGTAAAAACTAGGCACTGGCATCAAATCCCAGGCTCTCACCCACACGGCATACAGTTGCTTGAATGTCTGAAGAGGCAAAGTAGCTGAAAGGCAGCATCTCTGATTTTTGGCTCATTTTGGATGTGGTGCGGTGGCTAAAGCCTTTTCCCCTTGGATCTTGCAGGAGGCTCTGGAGATGTTGCTCTCAGGGGGGCCTGCGACAACTCAAGGCCATCCCTTGGCCGATTATCATTACGCAGGTAAGCAAAGCAGAGCTTCTTCCTTCACTGGCAGATGCTGCCGTCCCCTTCATTGTTGTGGCAAGCGTTTCTGCTTTAACAAATTGGGCTTAACACCAGCACAAGGTCTTGTCTTCTCGGCGGGTGGGGAAAGCACCAGCATCTAGTCCTTCAGCTTGACTTGTTTTCCAGTCCTTTTCCCTGGGCAATGCCTGCTCTTGTCTTCATCACCTTCTCAGGGAGCAGACATGTACTCACACGTCAATGATGGCCTGCTACCATTTGCTTTTTGTGGCCACTGGGATCTACTTCATGTGGATCCAGGGATCCATTTTCCTGCTGCTTTTTATTGCCAGGCTCTGACAGATGGACACCTGAGGAGAAGGACTCCTTCCAAAAGGCTTTCCACACCTATGGCAAGGATTTCCATCTCATCCAGAAGCAGGTAAAGCCGCAGGACATTCTTTACCTGAGCAGATCATCACCAGCAAAGCTTGCTTATGTCTGCTAACAAGCACTGGCCTTCAGTCTCTCTCTTCTCAAGTACCAAAACTGTTCAAGTAGTAACAAAACAGGACATCAAAGGCCTGTGTGAAAAGGATGATCCTGTCTCTCCAGCCCTTTTCTCCAAGCTCTTTTGGAAGATAAAGCTTTATTCTCTCAGACTTTTTGCGCAATTCTGCTGCTGCTTCCACAAGACATTGTGCTGGCATGACTGCAGTGAAGCCGGGAAAGAAGAGCTGTGCTAGATGCATTTCTTGTTGATCTGTGCATTACGTCTGTTGCCACGTAGCATGATACACGGTTTACTACATTGCATGATGCCTCTCTTTCTCCATGTTGATTTCATTTTACACCCTCCTCCATTTACTTCATGATTTTACTTCCTAGTTTACTCCATCTTCTACTTTTTCCCCAATGCACCCTACCAAGGAACTTTAGATTCCTTCTTTTTCCCTTCCCAACAGATCCAGACTAAGACCGTGGCACAGTGTGTGGAGTACTACTACACCTGGAAAAAGGAGCATCCAGTTGCCAGCACTCTTGCTCAGGTGAGGGGGAAGAAAATCCAGGCGTGCCAGGAGGGTGGAGAAACTGGGAGAAGGGGACAAAACCTGCTGGCGAGCCATGCCAGACACCGCTTTGCCAGGATCACATCAGCCCGTGCGCTGGCAAAGGCGCAGCAGATGCTGCCCAGGCCTTCCTTCTGCTGCTGCCCTGAAATACGCCATTCTGGAGCCTAACTTTGGGCCAAGAAAGCCCCACCACCACCCAAATGGGCTTTGGCTCTCTACGGATGCGTTTCTCAAGGGCTGCCACCTTAGCTGACTCCAATCAGACCCTTCCTTCCCCGCTTAATTCCCCCTGACATCAGCAATCCCTGTGTTCAGGGAGATGCTGCAAACATTCAGGCAGATTTTGTACATTCCCACCATACTCCCCAGGAAGGAGCTGCCAGTGCTGTGGCTCCCCTCACACTTTCCTTAACAGCAAAGAGCAATTGGGTTGGCAATAGTGAGAGAGAGAGAGGGAGAGACTATTCTGGGTTGTATAAAGTGTCTAACCATGTGTCTTCTCGAATTTGACTGAATTTCCATCCCATTCCCAAGACATTTCTGGAGGAAAACCAGAGGGAAATAGATGTTAGGCAGAGAGGTAGAAATAAGAAATGTCGAATTCTAGAGAGCCACACATTTATGCCACCCCTTTGGCCTGTGGAAAAGAGGAGCATTTCCCTCCAAGCTCTGCCTTGGCAGCCCGCCGCAGCCCACTGGCAAAGGCAGCCGTTTGCTCAGCTCTTGAGGCTTTGGAAGGATTTCCTTAGGCCGATAGATTTTTGTGCTGGATGCAGGCATTTCCAGCTTTCTGAGGGGAAGGAAACATTGAAACAGGATTCTTTGATTTCCAGGGCGTGGGCAAAGCCAAGAGGAGCAAAAGCCCCCCCAGAAAGGAGGAGGGGCAGACAGGGAAGAGAAGCCGCAAGAGGGCTGGCAGCGCCGAGTGTCCCTGCTGCCAACCGCGCCAGCCGCCCCGTTCGGCGGGAGGCCCCTTTCCCTGCGGCCAGTGCAAACGGTGCGCAACTTCCTGCTCCTTCTGCTCCAACCTGCGCCTTTGCACTAAAACAGGCTGACCCTTTGCAAAGGCGCCGCAGGGCAAGCTCACGCCACTTGCACCATCGCCCCTCGCAGCCCTGCTCAAGCGTACAACCCACCTCAAACCCAAACAGCTCCCTTCAAACCCAGCCTTCACAATCAAACCTTGCCATGCCCCAACCAGACACACTGCATCCAAGTAGCAGCAGATGCATCAAAGCTTCCTTTGATGCTGCTGATCAAATTCCAAATAGGATGCAACAAAAGGAGGAAGACATTTCAAGGCATTGAAACAAGAAAGGTTGGACTCATGGGCTGATCAATTCACAATGTGCCACTGCCCAAAAAGACAGAAATTTGGACTTAAACGGAGATCTTGGCGCTTGCTTCAATGGTGTGTACTAAATTGACCAATGTACTAAATTGACCAAATTTGTTTCCTATCTTCCAGGGTGTTTGAAACCATCAAGGAAAGGAACAAACACAGGAGAAGACATCGGCCTCGCAAGGAAGCAGAGCCTCTCCCCAAGAAGAAAAGACCAAATTAGACAAGGCTGCGGCTTGTCCAGGCCTAGCAAGGCTTAGGCGTCAATAGGACTAGTTAGGAATAGGACTGATTTTTACGCTTTTAGACTTGTTGAAATTCTACTTAGTTAGTTTACATGATAGGAATCTCCTTCATTTCTTAGTTAAGTTACATGCATATTATTCAAGATTCTTTAGTAGTATTAGATTTATCAGTACCTGCAAGACATTTAGTGTTAGTTACGATCCGTCTTTTACCATTTCACCTTTATTGAGACAGAATCTGTTTTTATCATTAAACCGTGTTTGTTCCACTTTGTCTTTTGGTCTGTGTGAAATCACTCCAGCAACGTTTGTTCCATTTGCCTGCTGTTGCAAACACAGCACACTCCCTGACAGGAGAATCTGGGCACGCACCACCTCCCCCAGGCACAGCCCCTTGCTCAGCTGGCAGGACTGGCAAAGTTGTGTCTCCTTTACTGCCAGGGAAAGAACGCGGGCGCTTCATCCTTTGACTACTAAACATCTCAGCTGCCAGTGGAAAGGGAGGCTTTGTTTAATTCAATCAATTGGATCTAAATGAGTGCTCTGCTCTCACCATCTTTTCTGCCTCAAAGCAACGGCTTTAGTCATTTTGTAGCCCAGCAACATAACTTTGTTTCATTTTGGGGGACTGATGGACCTGACCACCTTGGAGCACGTTTCTAGAACCCCTCCGATTCTATCACATTCATAACCACATGCACCACAAAGGTATCAGTAGTCCAGTTTCAGTTTCTCTTGAAAGGAACACTCTCCCGCCCTGGGCCTCCACCAATCTCCTCAGCTAAAGCAGAGCGGCTGGCATCATTATCCTCTCTCTGGCTTCCCACACTTCAGGTATTTGCAGCAAAGAAGAAGCAAAGTCCCTCTTTTATCTAGCCCAGCAAATGGCACTGCCCAGCAAGGCTTTGGTGGCAGGGGCTGTGCAGGGTGGAGAGGGGGCCAGGGAGGGGGCAATTGCCAGGCTGCTTCTGGGAAGCGCAGGCAAGCTTGCCCTTGTCTGATGGAGCCAGTGCAGCTGGCCTTTGGAGCCTACAAAGTGTCTGCCTTGCAGTGCCACTTGGTACAGCTGCCCCCTCACTTTGCTGCCCTGTGTGCAACATGCAGCTGGGAAGGAAGCAAGATGGGCACTGAAGCAAGATTTGCTTTGCCTTAACAATAGGCAGGAAAGCAGCAAAACTGGCTGGCTTTGGTCCTATCTGGCATCTAAGTATGAAAAGAAACGTGAAGGCCGTCTGTGTGGAAAGGTAATTCCGTCAGCGTTCCTGTCTTAGAGGAATCCCCGAGTCTTTTGAGACAAACACCTAGCTTCTCCAAGGGAGCTGCAAGAGGGATGTAGAAATTCTGCATTCATGTGTGCTGCAGAAATGCCACTGTGCTGTCCCTGTGTGTGTGTGTGTGTGTGCCCATCATTTCCCCTGAGAAACATTCTGTTTCTCCAAGTTTCAGGGAAGGAATGATGAGGTGAGAGACCAGCTCAGAGGCCCAAGGAGGGAAAACATCAAGTGACATAATTGGGCACCAAAAGGAGATTTGACAAAGGGGGCAGCATGAATGCCTCCACTTTGAGAGGAAGCTTTGAAGTTGGCTCTCTGCTGAACAACTTGCACATTCCAGCTCCTCTCAGAGCTGGAGGAGAGCCTGTGGGAGGAGTCGTGCTGCTTCTCCAGGGCAGGAGATGAGCTCTGGGCCCTTGGACACAGCCAGCCTCCTGGGCACGTTCAGCTGGGGACACCTTGCAGAGAAGCAGCGAGGAGAGACACGCCTGTCCCTGCACTGCTTTTGCCCGTCTCCTCAGACCACGCAGGTCAAAAGGCCAATGGCAAGGGTCTCAGAGCAAGCTTGCAGCAGCAGAAGTAAAAGGGGCAGAGGTAGCCCATGCCTGTTTGTGTGCCATGGCTCCCCTGGGGTTCTACATGGAATGTTGGGCTGTGCCCATGGCAACTGTCGTTGTCTCCTGCTCCTGCGGCCGTTGGTGGAACGCTGCTGGAGCAGCACTGGAGCAGCAGCTGCAGGATCAGCTCCTGGGCTGTCCCTGAGCAGCCGCCTCCTGCACTCAGCGCCACACCCGGCCTCTGCACCCACATCCTCGTCTCCCCGCCTGCCTCCAGGCATCCCCACAGCACTTGGGCACCGTCAAAGGTAAGAAAATCCCCGTTTGCCCTCAAAGCACTAACACAAGGCCACCAGGCTCCAGCTGCCTCTCCCACCAACCACGACACACAGCCTGCGTGCTCACTTTCCCCACACCAGCTTCCATGTCAAAGCGGGCTGCACCTTGCCAAGGAATCGTCTTGCCTCCCGGGCAAACACAGACACTTCCATAGAGGATGCAGAGAGCTGTCACAGTGCACTTGCAGATCCTCCTCCACAGATCACCTGCTTCAAAGTTCTTGGCACCCATTGCACTCCTAAACCCAGCTTTTGGTGACCCCAAAACAAATTGTTCATGGCTGAGGAGTTCAGGCCTTCAGTGTCAACAAATCCCATTATGCCCTGACTCAGCTCACACCTGCTCCAAAGCTGCAAAAACAAGAATGATGGCACTTCTCCTCTGGGACCCCTGTCATTCAGGCCATGCAAGCATTTGACCGGCCTTGTCCTCAACCACAGGTGTTCAACTTCAAAAATCATCTGCTATCAGCAATCCTTATGTGCTTGCGTAGTTACGTCTCTGATAGGAACATTCTCTTTTCCTATCGTATAGATATTTTCTTGCAATGCATGTAGGGCTGGTTCCGCCTCATGCTCAGGGGCAACTGGGAAATGCCGTCTTCTCAAGAACACACTCACAGTATCAGAGAATTTTCTGGCTTGGAAGGGATTCTCAAAGATCACTGAGCCCAACTGCGGGGCAGCCTCAACAATCACACCCTGTGCCCAAGAGCGCTGTCCAAACAATTTTGGAGCTCCGTCAGCCTTGGTGCTGGGACCCCTTCCCTGGACAGCCTGTTCCAGTGGCCAAGCACCCTCTGGCTGAAGAGCCTTTTCCTTCTATCCACCCTAAGCCTGCACTGGCACATCTTGCAGGCCATTCTCTAGGGTGTTCCCAGTGGCTCCAGGACTGAAGAGAGTAGTGCATGGCCTTCTGCTTCCCCTCCTCAGGAAGCTGCTGACTGCTAGAGGCTCCTGCCTAGGCAATTCCACCTCAAAAACATGGCAATGACAGCAAACAGAAAGGAGCTGGGACAGAGGAGCTCAGGCTTTGCAACCATGAGGATCAGAAGGAAGGCTACTGACACATCCTTGGCAGAACCATTTTTAACTGGAGCATTGTTTGGACCTTTTTCAGGTGGAAAGGAGAGGAACAATGAAAAGGAAAGCAAGAGCCAACAATCAGCCGTGAGTTTTGGCCTAGGGTTAAAGGGCAGCAAACTGGAGGAATGGCCAGGAGGAGAACTGCTCTTTCACACTCACGCTGGGATGGCTTCAAGCCTGTGCAGCCACAGGAAGGCTCTCTCGAGCACTTGCCTTTCTTACCTCCACCTCCTTCTTCCTTCAGACACATCAATGTTGGCAGCGACTTTCAGGCTGAGCTCCCAGAGCTGCAGAGCAGAGCACCAAGTGAGGATGAAGAGCCTGCAACCCTGCTCTGGAAGCCCTGGGGGGAAGATGACTCTGACATGGAAAAACCTGACAGAGGTAGCTTCTCTTCAAGCTTTTCTTCCACCCCTGACATACTTGGGTCTTTCAAAAGCTCCTTTTGCATAGAAAGGCAGCTTTTTGCAGCCTCTGCTTCTCTCCCTGTCTCGCCCATCTTCCCATCTACAAGTGTTAGAGGCAAGGAGAATGCTCTGCTTCTGCAGCAGAGCAGGAAAAAGAGCAAGCATCTTGCTCTCCAAATTGCTCAGGCCCATTTGCCACTGCAAGAGGGGAGATTGGCCTCCACTTCTTCTTACAGAAGCTGCTTTGAAGGGAGAGCCAGCACTGCGGGGGCCCTCGCTTCAGCTGGCCCTGCCTTTGCTCTCCTTTTCATGCTCTCCAAGCTGCTGCATTTAGCTCCCGGCCTTTCCTTGCGCCTTGCATGGCAACCTTTGCCCTTGCTGGCCTCAAGGCTGACTTTGGCTGGGTTTTTGTTGTGCTTGCAGTAAGAGAACTGCTGGACATGGCCAGCTCCCGTGGCATTCCCGGGGCAGCAGCTGACCTGGAGCGCGCCCTGCACTGCCTGCACCAGGCACGCGGCAGCGTTGCGGTAAGAAGCGGCTCTGTGGGCGCACACAAGAGGGCACAGGGAATGCACAAGGCCCGCCCACTGGGACAGCCTTTCCTGCCTGCTCCTTCAAGGAGTGTCTTTCTAGGGAGCAGAGCACTGGCTGCCTGCTGTGTCTCCTCCAGCGGCGTCAGGGCTGAGCCCAAAGGGCTCCAGCAGGGACAATCTCCCTCCTGCAGGTGGCGGCGCAAGGCCCTGCAGCCTGCTGCCTTGGAAATGGCCTGCCCGTCTGGGTTCTCTAAGACATTTGGAGGGGAAATTCCCACAAGCCTCAGTCAGCTGAGGCCATTCTGGCTGCAGCAGGAGCAAAATCATTACGTTGGTGAGCAAAATGTCACTCTTGGGGACCAGGATCAAAGGGCTGGGCAGCAAAAACTAGGCACTGGCATCAAATCCCAGGCTCTCACCCACATGGCATACAGTTGCTTGAATGTCTGAAGAGGCAAAGTAGCTGAAAGGCAGCATCTCTGATTTTTGGCTCATTTTGGATGTGGTGCAGTGGCTAAAGCCTTTTCCCCTTGGATCTTGCAGGAGGCTCTGGAGATGTTGCTCTCAGGGGGGCCTGCGACAACTCAAGGCCATCCCTTGGCCGATTATCATTACGCAGGTAAGCAAAGCAGAGCTTCTTCCTTCACTGGCAGATGCTGCCGTCCCCTTCATTGTTGTGGCAAGCGTTTCTGCTTTAACAAATTGGGCTTAACACCAGCACAAGGTCTTGTCTTCTCGGCGGGTGGGGAAAGCACCAGCATCTAGTCCTTCAGCTTGACTTGTTTTCCAGTCCTTTTCCCTGGGCAATGCCTGCTCTTGTCTTCATCACCTTCTCAGGGAGCAGACATGTACTCACACGTCAATGATGGCCTGCTACCATTTGCTTTTTGTGGCCACTGGGATCTACTTCATGTGGATCCAGGGATCCATTTACCTGCTGCTTTTTATTGCCAGGCTCTGACAGATGGACACCTGAGGAGAAGGACTCCTTCCAAAAGGCTTTCCACACCTATGGCAAGGATTTCCATCTCATCCAGAAGCAGGTAAAGCCGCAGGACATTCTTTACCTGAGCAGATCATCACCAGCAAAGCTTGCTTATGTCTGCTAACAAGCACTGGCCTTCAGTCTCTCTCTTCTCAAGTACCAAAACTGTTCAAGTAGTAACAAAACAGGACATCAAAGGCCTGTGTGAAAAGGATGATCCTGTCTCTCCAGCCCTTTTCTCCAAGCTCTTTTGGAAGATAAAGCTTTATTCTCTCAGACTTTTTGCGCAATTCTGCTGCTGCTTCCACAAGACATTGTGCTGGCATGACTGCAGTGAAGCCGGGAAAGAAGAGCTGTGCTAGATGCATTTCTTGTTGATCTGTGCATTACGTCTGTTGCCACGTAGCATGATACACGGTTTACTACATTGCATGATGCCTCTCTTTCTCCATGTTGATTTCATTTTACACCCTCCTCCATTTACTTCATGATTTTACTTCCTAGTTTACTCCATCTTCTACTTTTTCCCCAATGCACCCTACCAAGGAATTTTAGATTCCTTCTTTTTCCCTTCCCAACAGATCCAGACTAAGACCGTGGCACAGTGTGTGGAGTACTACTACACCTGGAAAAAGGAGCATCCAGTTGCCAGCACTCTTGCTCAGGTGAGGGGGAAGAAAATCCAGGCGTGCCAGGAGGGTGGAGAAACTGGGAGAAGGGGACAAAACCTGCTGGCGAGCCATGCCAGACACCGCTTTGCCAGGATCACATCAGCCCGTGCGCTGGCAAAGGCGCAGCAGATGCTGCCCAGGCCTTCCTTCTGCTGCTGCCCTGAAATACGCCATTCTGGAGCCTAACTTTGAGCCAAGAAAGCCGCACCACCACCCAAATGGGCTTTGGCTCTCTACGGATGGTTTTCTCAAGGGCTGCCACCTTAGCTGACTCCAATCAGACCCTTCCTTCCCCGCTTAATTCCCCCTGACATCAGCAATCCCTGTGTTCAGGGAGATGCTGCAAACATTCAGGCAGATTTTGTACATTCCCACCATACTCCCCAGGAAGGAGCTGCCAGTGCTGTGGCTCCCCTCACACTTTCCTTAACAGCAAAGAGCAATTGGGTTGGCAATAGTGAGAGAGAGAGAGGGAGAGACTATTCTGGGTTGTATAAAGTGTCTAACCATGTGTCTTCTCGAATTTGACTGAATTTCCATCCCATTCCCAAGACATTTCTGGAGGAAAACCAGAGGGAAATAGATGTTAGGCAGAGAGGTAGAAATAAGAAATGTCGAATTCTAGAGAGCCACACATTTATGCCACCCCTTTGGCCTGTGGAAAAGAGGAGCATTTCCCTCCAAGCTCTGCCTTGGCAGCCCGCCGCAGCCCACTGGCAAAGGCAGCCGTTTGCTCAGCTCTTGAGGCTTTGGAAGGATTTCCTTAGGCCGATAGATTTTTGTGCTGGATGCAGGCATTTCCAGCTTTCTGAGGGGAAGGAAACATTGAAACAGGATTCTTTGATTTCCAGGGCGTGGGCAAAGCCAAGAGGAGCAAAAGCCCCCCCAGAAAGGAGGAGGGGCAGACAGGGAAGAGAAGCCGCAAGAGGGCTGGCAGTGCCGAGTGTCCCTGCTGCCAACCGCGCCAGCCGCCCCGTTCGGCGGGAGGCCCCTTTCCCTGCGGCCAGTGCAAACGGTGCGCAACTTCCTGCTCCTTCTGCTCCAACCTGCGCCTTTGCACTAAAACAGGCTGACCCTTTGCAAAGGCGCCGCAGGGCAAGCTCACGCCACTTGCACCATCGCCCCTCGCAGCCCTGCTCAAGCGTACAACCCACCTCAAACCCAAACAGCTCCCTTCAAACCCAGCCTTCACAATCAAACCTTGCCATGCCCCAACCAGACACACTGCATCCAAGTAGCAGCAGATGCATCAAAGCTTCCTTTGATGCTGCTGATCAAATTCCAAATAGGATGCAACAAAAGGAGGAAGACATTTCAAGGCATTGAAACAAGAAAGGTTGGACTCATGGGCTGATCAATTCACAATGTGCCACTGCCCAAAAAGACAGAAATTTGGACTTAAACGGAGATCTTGGCGCTTGCTTCAATGGTGTGTACTAAATTGACCAATGTACTAAATTGACCAAATTTGTTTCCTATCTTCCAGGGTGTTTGAAACCATCAAGGAAAGGAACAAACACAGGAGAAGACATCGGCCTCGCAAGGAAGCAGAGCCTCTCCCCAAGAAGAAAAGACCAAATTAGACAAGGCTGCGGCTTGTCCAGGCCTAGCAAGGCTTAGGCGTCAATAGGACTAGTTAGGAATAGGACTGATTTTTACGCTTTTAGACTTGTTGAAATTCTACTTAGTTAGTTTACATGATAGGAATCTCCTTCATTTCTTAGTTAAGTTACATGCATATTATTCAAGATTCTTTAGTAGTATTAGATTTATCAGTACCTGCAAGACATTTAGTGTTAGTTACGATCCGTCTTTTACCATTTCACCTTTATTGAGACAGGATCTGTTTTTATCATTAAACCGTGTTTGTTCCACTTTGTCTTTTGGTCTGTGTGAAATCACTCCAGCAACGTTTGTTCCATTTGCCTGCTGTTGCAAACACAGCACACTCCCTGACAGGAGAATCTGGGCACGCACCACCTCCCCCAGGCACAGCCCCTTGCTCAGCTGGCAGGACTGGCAAAGTTGTGTCTCCTTTACTGCCAGGGAAAGAACGCGGGCGCTTCATCCTTTGACTACTAAACATCTCAGCTGCCAGTGGAAAGGGAGGCTTTGTTTAATTCAATCAATTGGATCTAAATGAGTGCTCTGCTCTCACCATCTTTTCTGCCTCAAAGCAACGGCTTTAGTCATTTTGTAGCCCAGCAACATAACTTTGTTTCATTTTGGGGGACTGATGGACCTGACCACCTTGGAGCACGTTTCTAGAACCCCTCCGATTCTATCACATTCATAACCACATGCACCACAAAGGTATCAGTAGTCCAGTTTCAGTTTCTCTTGAAAGGAACACTCTCCCGCCCTGGGCCTCCACCAATCTCCTCAGCTAAAGCAGAGCGGCTGGCATCATTATCCTCTCTCTGGCTTCCCACACTTCAGGTATTTGCAGCAAAGAAGAAGCAAAGTCCCTCTTTTATCTAGCCCAGCAAATGGCACTGCCCAGCAAGCCTTTGGTGGCAGGGGCTGTGCAGGGTGGAGAGGGGGCCAGGGAGGGGGCAATTGCCAGGCTGCTTCTGGGAAGCGCAGGCAAGCTTGCCCTTGTCTGATGGAGCCAGTGCAGCTGGCCTTTGGAGCCTACAAAGTGTCTGCCTTGCAGTGCCACTTGGTACAGCTGCCCCCTCACTTTGCTGCCCTGTGCGCAACATGCAGCTGGGAAGGAAGCAAGATGGGCACTGAAGCAAGATTTGCTTTGCCTTAACAATAGGCAGGAAAGCAGCAAAACTGGCTGGCTTTGGTCCTATCTGGCATCTAAGTATGAAAAGAAACGTGAAGGCCGTCAGTGTGGAAAGGTAATTCCGTCAGCGTTCCTGTCTTAGAGGAATCCCCGAGTCTTTTGAGACAAACACCTAGCTTCTCCAAGGGAGCTGCAAGAGGGATGTAGAAATTCTGCATTCATGTGTGCTGCAGAAATGCCACTGTGCTGTCCCTGTGTGTGTGTGTGTGTGTGCCCATCATTTCCCCTGAGAAACATTCTGTTTCTCCAAGTTTCAGGGAAGGAATGATGAGGTGAGAGACCAGCTCAGAGGCCCAAGGAGGGAAAACATCAAGTGACATAATTGGGCACCAAAAGGAGATTTGACAAAGGGGGCAGCATGAATGCCTCCACTTTGAGAGGAAGCTTTGAAGTTGGCTCTCTGCTGAACAACTTGCACATTCCAGCTCCTCTCAGAGATGGAGGAGAGCCTGTGGGAGGAGTCGTGCTGCTTCTCCAGGGCAGGAGATGAGCTCTGGGCCCTTGGACACAGCCAGCCTCCTGGGCACGTTCAGCTGGGGACACCTTGCAGAGAAGCAGCGAGGAGAGACACGCCTGTCCCTGCACTGCTTTTGCCCGTCTCCTCAGACCACGCAGGTCAAAAGGCCAATGGCAAGGGTCTCAGAGCAAGCTTGCAGCAGCAGAAGTAAAAGGGGCAAAGGTAGCCCATGCCTGTTTGTGTGCCATGGCTCCCCTGGGCTTCTACATGGAATGTTGGGCTGTGCCCATGGCAACTGTCGTTGTCTCCTGCTCCTGCGGCCGTTGGTGGAACGCTGCTGGAGCAGCACTGGAGCAGCAGCTGCAGGATCAGCTCCTGGGCTGTCCCTGAGCAGCCGCCTCCTGCACTCAGCGCCACACCCGGCCTCTGCACCCACATCCTCGTCTCCCCGCCTGCCTCCAGGCATCCCCACAGCACTTGGGCACCGTCAAAGGTAAGAAAATCCCCGTTTGCCCTCAAAGCACTAACACAAGGCCACCAGGCTCCAGCTGCCTCTCCCACCAACCACGACACACAGCCTGCGTGCTCACTTTCCCCACACCAGCTTCCATGTCAAAGCGGGCTGCACCTTGCCAAGGAATCGTCTTGCCTCCCGGGCAAACACAGACACTTCCATAGAGGATGCAGAGAGCTGTCACAGTGCACTTGCAGATCCTCCTCCACAGATCACCTGCTTCAAAGTTCTTGGCACCCATTGCACTCCTAAACCCAGCTTTTGGTGACCCCAAAACAAATTGTTCATGGCTGAGGAGTTCAGGCCTTCAGTGTCAACAAATCCCATTATGCCCTGACTCAGCTCACACCTGCTCCAAAGCTGCAAAAACAAGAATGATGGCACTTCTCCTCTGGGACCCCTGTCATTCAGGCCATGCAAGCATTTGACCGGCCTTGTCCTCAACCACAGGTGTTCAACTTCAAAAATCATCTGCTATCAGCAATCCTTATGTGCTTGCATAGTTACGTCTCTGATAGGAACATTCTCTTTTCCTATCGTATAGATACTTTTTTGCAATGCATGTAGGGCTGGTTCCGCCTCATGCTCAGGGGCAACTGGGAAATGCCGTCTTCTCAAGAACACACTCACAGTATCAGAGAATTTTCTGGCTTGGAAGGGATTCTCAAAGATCACTGAGCCCAACTGCGGGGCAGCCTCAACAATCACACCCTGTGCCCAAGAGCGCTGTCCAAACAATTTTGGAGCTCCGTCAGCCTTGGTGCTGGGACCTCTTTCCTGGACAGCCTCTTCCAGTGGCCAAGCACCCTCTGGCTCTGAAGAGCCTTTTCCTTCTATCCACCCTAAGCCTGCACTGGCACATCTTGCAGGCCATTCTCTAGGGTGTTCCCAGTGGCTCCAGGACTGAAGAGAGTAGTGCATGGCCTTCTGCTTCCCCTCCTCAGGAAGCTGCTGACTGCTAGAGGCTCCTGCCTAGGCAATTCCACCTCAAAAACATGGCAATGACAGCAAACAGAAAGGAGCTGGGACAGAGGAGCTCAGGCTTTGCAACCATGAGGATCAGAAGGAAGGCTACTGACACATCCTTGGCAGAACCATTTTTAACTGGAGCATTGTTTGGACCTTTTTCAGGTGGAAAGGAGAGGAACAATGAAAAGGAAAGCAAGAGCCAACAATCAGCCGTGAGTTTTGGCCTAGGGTTAAAGGGCAGCAAACTGGAGGAATGGCCAGGAGGAGAACTGCTCTTTCACACTCACGCTGGGATGGCTTCAAGCCTGTGCAGCCACAGGAAGGCTCTCTCGAGCACTTGCCTTTCTTACCTCCACCTCCTTCTTCCTTCAGACACATCAATGTTGGCAGCGACTTTCAGGCTGAGCTCCCAGAGCTGCAGAGCAGAGCACCAAGTGAGGATGAAGAGCCTGCAACCCTGGTCTGGAAGCCCTGGGGGGAAGATGACTCTGACATGGAAAAACCTGACAGAGGTAGCTTCTCTTCAAGCTTTTCTTCCACCCCTGACATACTTGGGTCTTTCAAAAGCTCCTTTTGCATAGAAAGGCAGCTTTTTGCAGCCTCTGCTTCTCTCCCTGTCTCGCCCATCTTCCCATCTACAAGTGTTAGAGGCAAGGAGAATGCTCTGCTTCTGCAGCAGAGCAGGAAAAAGAGCAAGCATCTTGCTCTCCAAATTGCTCAGGCCCATTTGCCACTGCAAGAGGGGAGATTGGCCTCCACTTCTTCTTACAGAAGCTGCTTTGAAGGGAGAGCCAGCACTGCGGGGGCCCTCGCTTCAGCTGGCCCTGCCTTTGCTCTCCTTTTCATGCTCTCCAAGCTGCTGCATTTAGCTCCCGGCCTTTCCTTGCGCCTTGCATGGCAACCTTTGCCCTTGCTGGCCTCAAGGCTGACTTTGGCTGGGTTTTTGTTGTGCTTGCAGTAAGAGAACTGCTGGACATGGCCAGCTCCCGTGGCATTCCCGGGGCAGCAGCTGACCTGGAGCGCGCCCTGCACTGCCTGCACCAGGCACGCGGCAGCGTTGCGGTAAGAAGCGGCTCTGTGGGCGCACACAAGAGGGCACAGGGAATGCACAAGGCCCGCCCACTGGGACAGCCTTTCCTGCCTGCTCCTTCAAGGAGTGTCTTTCTAGGGAGCAGAGCACTGGCTGCCTGCTGTGTCTCCTCCAGCTGCGTCAGGGCTGAGCCCAAAGGGCTCCAGCAGGGACAATCTCCCTCCTGCAGGTGGCGGCGCAAGGCCCTGCAGCCTGCTGCCTTGGAAATGGCCTGCCCGTCTGGGTTCTCTAAGACATTTGGAGGGGAAATTCCCACAAGCCTCAGTCAGCTGAGGCCATTCTGGCTGCAGCAGGAGCAAAATCATTACGTTGGTGAGCAAAATGTCACTCTTGGGGACCAGGATCAAAGGGCTGGGCAGCAAAAACTAGGCACTGGCATCAAATCCCAGGCTCTCACCCACATGGCATACAGTTGCTTGAATGTCTGAAGAGGCAAAGTAGCTGAAAGGCAGCATCTCTGATTTTTGGCTCATTTTGGATGTGGTGCGGTGGCTAAAGCCTTTTCCCCTTGGATCTTGCAGGAGGCTCTGGAGATGTTGCTCTCAGGGGGGCCTGCGACAACTCAAGGCCATCCCTTGGCCGATTATCATTACGCAGGTAAGCAAAGCAGAGCTTCTTCCTTCACTGGCAGATGCTGCCGTCCCCTTCATTGTTGTGGCAAGCGTTTCTGCTTTAACAAATTGGGCTTAACACCAGCACAAGGTCTTGTCTTCTCGGCGGGTGGGGAAAGCACCAGCATCTAGTCCTTCAGCTTGACTTGTTTTCCAGTCCTTTTCCCTGGGCAATGCCTGCTCTTGTCTTCATCACCTTCTCAGGGAGCAGACATGTACTCACACGTCAATGATGGCCTGCTACCCTTTGCTTTTTGTGGCCACTGGGATCTACTTCATGTGGATCCAGGGATCCATTTACCTGCTGCTTTTTATTGCCAGGCTCTGACAGATGGACACCTGAGGAGAAGGACTCCTTCCAAAAGGCTTTCCACACCTATGGCAAGGATTTCCATCTCATCCAGAAGCAGGTAAAGCCGCAGGACATTCTTTACCTGAGCAGATCATTACCAGCAAAGCTTGCTTATGTCTGCTAACAAGCACTGGCCTTCAGTCTCTCTCTTCTCAAGTACCAAAACTGTTCAAGTAGTAACAAAACAGGACATCAAAGGCCTGTGTGAAAAGGATGATCCTGTCTCTCCAGCCCTTTTCTCCAAGCTCTTTTGGAAGATAAAGCTTTATTCTCTCAGACTTTTTGCGCAATTCTGCTGCTGCTTCCACAAGACATTGTGCTGGCATGACTGCAGTGAAGCCGGGAAAGAAGAGCTGTGCTAGATGCATTTCTTGTTGATCTGTGCATTACGTCTGTTGCCACGTAGCATGATACACGGTTTACTACATTGCATGATGCCTCTCTTTCTCCATGTTGATTTCATTTTACACCCTCCTCCATTTACTTCATGATTTTACTTCCTAGTTTACTCCATCTTCTACTTTTTCCCCAATGCACCCTACCAAGGAATTTTAGATTCCTTCTTTTTCCCTTCCCAACAGATCCAGACTAAGACCGTGGCACAGTGTGTGGAGTACTACTACACCTGGAAAAAGGAGCATCCAGTTGCCAGCACTCTTGCTCAGGTGAGGGGGAAGAAAATCCAGGCGTGCCAGGAGGGTGGAGAAACTGGGAGAAGGGGACAAAACCTGCTGGCGAGCCATGCCAGACACCGCTTTGCCAGGATCACATCAGCCCGTGCGCTGGCAAAGGCGCAGCAGATGCTGCCCAGGCCTTCCTTCTGCTGCTGCCCTGAAATACGCCATTCTGGAGCCTAACTTTGGGCCAAGAAAGCCCCACCACCACCCAAATGGGCTTTGGCTCTCTACGGATGCGTTTCTCAAGGGCTGCCACCTTAGCTGACTCCAATCAGACCCTTCCTTCCCCGCTTAATTCCCCCTGACATCAGCAATCCCTGTGTTCAGGGAGATGCTGCAAACATTCAGGCAGATTTTGTACATTCCCACCATACTCCCCAGGAAGGAGCTGCCAGTGCTGTGGCTCCCCTCACACTTTCCTTAACAGCAAAGAGCAATTGGGTTGGCAATAGTGAGAGAGAGAGAGGGAGAGACTATTCTGGGTTGTATAAAGTGTCTAACCATGTGTCTTCTCGAATTTGACTGAATTTCCATCCCATTCCCAAGACATTTCTGGAGGAAAACCAGAGGGAAATAGATGTTAGGCAGAGAGGTAGAAATAAGAAATGTCGAATTCTAGAGAGCCACACATTTATGCCACCCCTTTGGCCTGTAGAAAAGAGGAGCATTTCCCTCCAAGCTCTGCCTTGGCAGCCCGCCGCAGCCCACTGGCAAAGGCAGCCGTTTGCTCAGCTCTTGAGGCTTTGGAAGGATTTCCTTAGGCCGATAGATTTTTGTGCTGGATGCAGGCATTTCCAGCTTTCTGAGGGGAAGGAAACATTGAAACAGGATTCTTTGATTTCCAGGGCGTGGGCAAAGCCAAGAGGAGCAAAAGCCCCCCCAGAAAGGAGGAGGGGCAGACAGGGAAGAGAAGCCGCAAGAGGGCTGGCAGCGCCGAGTGTCCCTGCTGCCAACCGCGCCAGCCGCCCCGTTCGGCGGGAGGCCCCTTTCCCTGCGGCCAGTGCAAACGGTGCGCAACTTCCTGCTCCTTCTGCTCCAACCTGCGCCTTTGCACTAAAACAGGCTGACCCTTTGCAAAGGCGCCGCAGGGCAAGCTCACGCCACTTGCACCATCGCCCCTCGCAGCCCTGCTCAAGCGTACAACCCACCTCAAACCCAAACAGCTCCCTTCAAACCCAGCCTTCACAATCAAACCTTGCCATGCCCCAACCAGACACACTGCATCCAAGTAGCAGCAGATGCATCAAAGCTTCCTTTGATGCTGCTGATCAAATTCCAAATAGGATGCAACAAAAGGAGGAAGACATTTCAAGGCATTGAAACAAGAAAGGTTGGACTCATGGGCTGATCAATTCACAATGTGCCACTGCCCAAAAAGACAGAAATTTGGACTTAAACGGAGATCTTGGCGCTTGCTTCAATGGTGTGTACTAAATTGACCAATGTACTAAATTGACCAAATTTGTTTCCTATCTTCCAGGGTGTTTGAAACCATCAAGGAAAGGAACAAACACAGGAGAAGACATCGGCCTCGCAAGGAAGCAGAGCCTCTCCCCAAGAAGAAAAGACCAAATTAGACAAGGCTGCGGCTTGTCCAGGCCTAGCAAGGCTTAGGCGTCAATAGGACTAGTTAGGAATAGGACTGATTTTTACGCTTTTAGACTTGTTGAAATTCTACTTAGTTAGTTTACATGATAGGAATCTCCTTCATTTCTTAGTTAAGTTACATGCATATTATTCAAGATTCTTTAGTAGTATTAGATTTATCAGTACCTGCAAGACATTTAGTGTTAGTTACGATCCGTCTTTTACCATTTCACCTTTATTGAGACAGGATCTGTTTTTATCATTAAACCGTGTTTGTTCCACTTTGTCTTTTGGTCTGTGTGAAATCACTCCAGCAACGTTTGTTCCATTTGCCTGCTGTTGCAAACACAGCACACTCCCTGACAGGAGAATCTGGGCACGCACCACCTCCCCCAGGCACAGCCCCTTGCTCAGCTGGCAGGACTGGCAAAGTTGTGTCTCCTTTACTGCCAGGGAAAGAACGCGGGTGCTTCATCCTTTGACTACTAAACATCTCAGCTGCCAGTGGAAAGGGAGGCTTTGTTTAATTCAATCAATTGGATCTAAATGAGTGCTCTGCTCTCACCATCTTTTCTGCCTCAAAGCAACGGCTTTAGTCATTTTGTAGCCCAGCAACATAACTTTGTTTCATTTTGGGGGACTGATGGACCTGACCACCTTGGAGCACGTTTCTAGAACCCCTCCGATTCTATCACATTCATAACCACATGCACCACAAAGGTATCAGTAGTCCAGTTTCAGTTTCTCTTGAAAGGAACACTCTCCCGCCCTGGGCCTCCACCAATCTCCTCAGCTAAAGCAGAGCGGCTGGCATCATTATCCTCTCTCTGGCTTCCCACACTTCAGGTATTTGCAGCAAAGAAGAAGCAAAGTCCCTCTTTTATCTAGCCCAGCAAATGGCACTGCCCAGCAAGGCTTTGGTGGCAGGGGCTGTGCAGGGTGGAGAGGGGGCCAGGGAGGGGGCAATTGCCAGGCTGCTTCTGGGAAGCGCAGGCAAGCTTGCCCTTGTCTGATGGAGCCAGTGCAGCTGGCCTTTGGAGCCTACAAAGTGTCTGCCTTGCAGTGCCACTTGGTACAGCTGCCCCCTCACTTTGCTGCCCTGTGCGCAACATGCAGCTGGGAAGGAAGCAAGATGGGCACTGAAGCAAGATTTGCTTTGCCTTAACAATAGGCAGGAAAGCAGCAAAACTGGCTGGCTTTGGTCCTATCTGGCATCTAAGTATGAAAAGAAACGTGAAGGCCGTCTGTGTGGAAAGGTAATTCCGTCAGCGTTCCTGTCTTAGAGGAATCCCCGAGTCTTTTGAGACAAACACTTAGCTTCTCCAAGGGAGCTGCAAGAGGGATGTAGAAATTCTGCATTCATGTGTGCTGCAGAAATGCCACTGTGCTGTCCCTGTGTGTGTGTGTGTGTGCCCATCATTTCCCCTGAGAAACATTCTGTTTCTCCAAGTTTCAGGGAAGGAATGATGAGGTGAGAGACCAGCTCAGAGGCCCAAGGAGGGAAAACATCAAGTGACATAATTGGGCACCAAAAGGAGATTTGACAAAGGGGGCAGCATGAATGCCTCCACTTTGAGAGGAAGCTTTGAAGTTGGCTCTCTGCTGAACAACTTGCACATTCCAGCTCCTCTCAGAGCTGGAGGAGAGCCTGTGCAAGGAGTCGTGCTGCTTCTCCAGGGCAGGAGATGAGCTCTGGGCCCTTGGACACAGCCAGCCTCCTGGGCACGTTCAGCTGGGGACACCTTGCAGAGAAGCAGCGAGGAGAGACACGCCTGTCCCTGCACTGCTTTTGCCCGTCTCCTCAGACCACGCAGGTCAAAAGGCCAATGGCAAGGGTCTCAGAGCAAGCTTGCAGCAGCAGAAGTAAAAGGGGCAAAGGTAGCCCATGCCTGTTTGTGTGCCATGGCTCCCCTGGGCTTCTACATGGAATGTTGGGCTGTGCCCATGGCAACTGTCGTTGTCTCCTGCTCCTGCGGCCGTTGGTGGAACGCTGCTGGAGCAGCACTGGAGCAGCAGCTGCAGGATCAGCTCCTGGGCTGTCCCTGAGCAGCCGCCTCCTGCACTCAGCGCCACACCCGGCCTCTGCACCCACATCCTCGTCTCCCCGCCTGCCTCCAGGCATCCCCACAGCACTTGGGCACCGTCAAATGTAAGAAAATCCCCGTTTGCCCTCAAAGCACTAACACAAGGCCACCAGGCTCCAGCTGCCTCTCCCACCAACCACGACACACAGCCTGCGTGCTCACTTTCCCCACACCAGCTTCCATGTCAAAGCGGGCTGCACCTTGCCAAGGAATCGTCTTGCCTCCCGGGCAAACACAGACACTTCCATAGAGGATGCAGAGAGCTGTCACAGTGCACTTGCAGATCCTCCTCCACAGATCACCTGCTTCAAAGTTCTTGGCACCCATTGCACTCCTAAACCCAGCTTTTGGTGACCCCAAAACAAATTGTTCATGGCTGAGGAGTTCAGGCCTTCAGTGTCAACAAATCCCATTATGCCCTGACTCAGCTCACACCTGCTCCAAAGCTGCAAAAACAAGAATGATGGCACTTCTCCTCTGGGACCCCTGTCATTCAGGCCATGCAAGCATTTGACCGGCCTTGTCCTCAAGCACAGGTGTTCAACTTCAAAAATCATCTGCTATCAGCAATCCTTATGTGCTTGCATAGTTACGTCTCTGATAGGAACATTCTCTTTTCCTATCGTATAGATACTTTTTTGCAATGCATGTAGGGCTGGTTCCGCCTCATGCTCAGGGGCAACTGGGAAATGCCGTCTTCTCAAGAACACACTCACAGTATCAGAGAATTTTCTGGCTTGGAAGGGATTCTCAAAGATCACTGAGCCCAACTGCGGGGCAGCCTCAACAATCACACCCTGTGCCCAAGAGCGCTGTCCAAACAATTTTGGAGCTCCGTCAGCCTTGGTGCTGGGACCTCTTTCCTGGACAGCCTCTTCCAGTGGCCAAGCACCCTCTGGCTCTGAAGAGCCTTTTCCTTCTATCCACCCTAAGCCTGCACTGGCACATCTTGCAGGCCATTCTCTAGGGTGTTCCCAGTGGCTCCAGGACTGAAGAGAGTAGTGCATGGCCTTCTGCTTCCCCTCCTCAGGAAGCTGCTGACTGCTAGAGGCTCCTGCCTAGGCAATTCCACCTCAAAAACATGGCAATGACAGCAAACAGAAAGGAGCTGGGACAGAGGAGCTCAGGCTTTGCAACCATGAGGATCAGAAGGAAGGCTACTGACACATCCTTGGCAGAACCATTTTTAACTGGAGCATTGTTTGGACCTTTTTCAGGTGGAAAGGAGAGGAACAATGAAAAGGAAAGCAAGAGCCAACAATCAGCCGTGAGTTTTGGCCTAGGGTTAAAGGGCAGCAAACTGGAGGAATGGCCAGGAGGAGAACTGCTCTTTCACACTCACGCTGGGATGGCTTCAAGCCTGTGCAGCCACAGGAAGGCTCTCTCGAGCACTTGCCTTTCTTACCTCCACCTCCTTCTTCCTTCAGACACATCAATGTTGGCAGCGACTTTCAGGCTGAGCTCCCAGAGCTGCAGAGCAGAGCACCAAGTGAGGATGAAGAGCCTGCAACCCTGCTCTGGAAGCCCTGGGGGGAAGATGACTCTGACATGGAAAAACCTGACAGAGGTAGCTTCTCTTCAAGCTTTTCTTCCACCCCTGACATACTTGGGTCTTTCAAAAGCTCCTTTTGCATAGAAAGGCAGCTTTTTGCAGCCTCTGCTTCTCTCCCTGTCTCGCCCATCTTCCCATCTACAAGTGTTAGAGGCAAGGAGAATGCTCTGCTTCTGCAGCAGAGCAGGAAAAAGAGCAAGCATCTTGCTCTCCAAATTGCTCAGGCCCATTTGCCACTGCAAGAGGGGAGATTGGCCTCCACTTCTTCTTACAGAAGCTGCTTTGAAGGGAGAGCCAGCACTGCGGGGGCCCTCGCTTCAGCTGGCCCTGCCTTTGCTCTCCTTTTCATGCTCTCCAAGCTGCTGCATTTAGCTCCCGGCCTTTCCTTGCGCCTTGCATGGCAACCTTTGCCCTTGCTGGCCTCAAGGCTGACTTTGGCTGGGTTTTTGTTGTGCTTGCAGTAAGAGAACTGCTGGACATGGCCAGCTCCCGTGGCATTCCCGGGGCAGCAGCTGACCTGGAGCGCGCCCTGCACTGCCTGCACCAGGCACGCGGCAGCGTTGCGGTAAGAAGCGGCTCTGTGGGCGCACACAAGAGGGCACAGGGAATGCACAAGGCCCGCCCACTGGGACAGCCTTTCCTGCCTGCTCCTTCAAGGAGTGTCTTTCTAGGGAGCAGAGCACTGGCTGCCTGCTGTGTCTCCTCCAGCTGCGTCAGGGCTGAGCCCAAAGGGCTCCAGCAGGGACAATCTCCCTCCTGCAGGTGGCGGCGCAAGGCCCTGCAGCCTGCTGCCTTGGAAATGGCCTGCCCGTCTGGGTTCTCTAAGACATTTGGAGGGGAAATTCCCACAAGCCTCAGTCAGCTGAGGCCATTCTGGCTGCAGCAGGAGCAAAATCATTACGTTGGTGAGCAAAATGTCACTCTTGGGGACCAGGATCAAAGGGCTGGGCAGCAAAAACTAGGCACTGGCATCAAATCCCAGGCTCTCACCCACATGGCATACAGTTGCTTGAATGTCTGAAGAGGCAAAGTAGCTGAAAGGCAGCATCTCTGATTTTTGGCTCATTTTGGATGTGGTGCGGTGGCTAAAGCCTTTTCCCCTTGGATCTTGCAGGAGGCTCTGGAGATGTTGCTCTCAGGGGGGCCTGCGACAACTCAAGGCCATCCCTTGGCCGATTATCATTACGCAGGTAAGCAAAGCAGAGCTTCTTCCTTCACTGGCAGATGCTGCCGTCCCCTTCATTGTTGTGGCAAGCGTTTCTGCTTTAACAAATTGGGCTTAACACCAGCACAAGGTCTTGTCTTCTCGGCGGGTGGGGAAAGCACCAGCATCTAGTCCTTCAGCTTGACTTGTTTTCCAGTCCTTTTCCCTGGGCAATGCCTGCTCTTGTCTTCATCACCTTCTCAGGGAGCAGACATGTACTCACACGTCAATGATGGCCTGCTACCCTTTGCTTTTTGTGGCCACTGGGATCTACTTCATGTGGATCCAGGGATCCATTTACCTGCTGCTTTTTATTGCCAGGCTCTGACAGATGGACACCTGAGGAGAAGGACTCCTTCCAAAAGGCTTTCCACACCTATGGCAAGGATTTCCATCTCATCCAGAAGCAGGTAAAGCCGCAGGACATTCTTTACCTGAGCAGATCATTACCAGCAAAGCTTGCTTATGTCTGCTAACAAGCACTGGCCTTCAGTCTCTCTCTTCTCAAGTACCAAAACTGTTCAAGTAGTAACAAAACAGGACATCAAAGGCCTGTGTGAAAAGGATGATCCTGTCTCTCCAGCCCTTTTCTCCAAGCTCTTTTGGAAGATAAAGCTTTATTCTCTCAGACTTTTTGCGCAATTCTGCTGCTGCTTCCACAAGACATTGTGCTGGCATGACTGCAGTGAAGCCGGGAAAGAAGAGCTGTGCTAGATGCATTTCTTGTTGATCTGTGCATTACGTCTGTTGCCACGTAGCATGATACACGGTTTACTACATTGCATGATGCCTCTCTTTCTCCATGTTGATTTCATTTTACACCCTCCTCCATTTACTTCATGATTTTACTTCCTAGTTTACTCCATCTTCTACTTTTTCCCCAATGCACCTTACCAAGGAATTTTAGATTCCTTCTTTTTCCCTTCCCAACAGATCCAGACTAAGACCGTGGCACAGTGTGTGGAGTACTACTACACCTGGAAAAAGGAGCATCCAGTTGCCAGCACTCTTGCTCAGGTGAGGGGGAAGAAAATCCAGGCGTGCCAGGAGGGTGGAGAAACTGGGAGAAGGGGACAAAACCTGCTGGCGAGCCATGCCAGACACCGCTTTGCCAGGATCACATCAGCCCGTGCGCTGGCAAAGGCGCAGCAGATGCTGCCCAGGCCTTCCTTCTGCTGCTGCCCTGAAATACGCCATTCTGGAGCCTAACTTTGGGCCAAGAAAGCCCCACCACCACCCAAATGGGCTTTGGCTCTCTACGGATGCGTTTCTCAAGGGCTGCCACCTTAGCTGACTCCAATCAGACCCTTCCTTCCCCGCTTAATTCCCCCTGACATCAGCAATCCCTGTGTTCAGGGAGATGCTGCAAACATTCAGGCAGATTTTGTACATTCCCACCATACTCCCCAGGAAGGAGCTGCCAGTGCTGTGGCTCCCCTCACACTTTCCTTAACAGCAAAGAGCAATTGGGTTGGCAATAGTGAGAGAGAGAGAGGGAGAGACTATTCTGGGTTGTATAAAGTGTCTAACCATGTGTCTTCTCGAATTTGACTGAATTTCCATCCCATTCCCAAGACATTTCTGGAGGAAAACCAGAGGGAAATAGATGTTAGGCAGAGAGGTAGAAATAAGAAATGTCGAATTCTAGAGAGCCACACATTTATGCCACCCCTTTGGCCTGTAGAAAAGAGGAGCATTTCCCTCCAAGCTCTGCCTTGGCAGCCCGCCGCAGCCCACTGGCAAAGGCAGCCGTTTGCTCAGCTCTTGAGGCTTTGGAAGGATTTCCTTAGGCCGATAGATTTTTGTGCTGGATGCAGGCATTTCCAGCTTTCTGAGGGGAAGGAAACATTGAAACAGGATTCTTTGATTTCCAGGCCGTGGGCAAAGCCAAGAGGAGCAAAAGCCCCCCCAGAAAGGAGGAGGGGCAGACAGGGAAGAGAAGCCGCAAGAGGGCTGGCAGTGCCGAGTGTCCCTGCTGCCAACCGCGCCAGCCGCCCCGTTCGGCGGGAGGCCCCTTTCCCTGCGGCCAGTGCAAACGGTGCGCAACTTCCTGCTCCTTCTGCTCCAACCTGCGCCTTTGCACTAAAACAGGCTGACCCTTTGCAAAGGCGCCGCAGGGCAAGCTCACGCCACTTGCACCATCGCCCCTCGCAGCCCTGCTCAAGCGTACAACCCACCTCAAACCCAAACAGCTCCCTTCAAACCCAGCCTTCACAATCAAACCTTGCCATGCCCCAACCAGACACACTGCATCCAAGTAGCAGCAGATGCATCAAAGCTTCCTTTGATGCTGCTGATCAAATTCCAAATAGGATGCAACAAAAGGAGGAAGACATTTCAAGGCATTGAAACAAGAAAGGTTGGACTCATGGGCTGATCAATTCACAATGTGCCACTGCCCAAAAAGACAGAAATTTGGACTTAAACGGAGATCTTGGCGCTTGCTTCAATGGTGTGTACTAAATTGACCAATGTACTAAATTGACCAAATTTGTTTCCTATCTTCCAGGGTGTTTGAAACCATCAAGGAAAGGAACAAACACAGGAGAAGACATCGGCCTCGCAAGGAAGCAGAGCCTCTCCCCAAGAAGAAAAGACCAAATTAGACAAGGCTGCGGCTTGTCCAGGCCTAGCAAGGCTTAGGCGTCAATAGGACTAGTTAGGAATAGGACTGATTTTTACGCTTTTAGACTTGTTGAAATTCTACTTAGTTAGTTTACATGATAGGAATCTCCTTCATTTCTTAGTTAAGTTACATGCATATTATTCAAGATTCTTTAGTAGTATTAGATTTATCAGTACCTGCAAGACATTTAGTGTTAGTTACGATCCGTCTTTTACCATTTCACCTTTATTGAGACAGAATCTGTTTTTATCATTAAACCGTGTTTGTTCCACTTTGTCTTTTGGTCTGTGTGAAATCACTCCAGCAACGTTTGTTCCATTTGCCTGCTGTTGCAAACACAGCACACTCCCTGACAGGAGAATCTGGGCACGCACCACCTCCCCCAGGCACAGCCCCTTGCTCAGCTGGCAGGACTGGCAAAGTTGTGTCTCCTTTACTGCCAGGGAAAGAACGCGGGTGCTTCATCCTTTGACTACTAAACATCTCAGCTGCCAGTGGAAAGGGAGGCTTTGTTTAATTCAATCAATTGGATCTAAATGAGTGCTCTGCTCTCACCATCTTTTCTGCCTCAAAGCAACGGCTTTAGTCATTTTGTAGCCCAGCAACATAACTTTGTTTCATTTTGGGGGACTGATGGACCTGACCACCTTGGAGCACGTTTCTAGAACCCCTCCGATTCTATCACATTCATAACCACATGCACCACAAAGGTATCAGTAGTCCAGTTTCAGTTTCTCTTGAAAGGAACACTCTCCCGCCCTGGGCCTCCACCAATCTCCTCAGCTAAAGCAGAGCGGCTGGCATCATTATCCTCTCTCTGGCTTCCCACACTTCAGGTATTTGCAGCAAAGAAGAAGCAAAGTCCCTCTTTTATCTAGCCCAGCAAATGGCACTGCCCAGCAAGCCTTTGGTGGCAGGGGCTGTGCAGGGTGGAGAGGGGGCCAGGGAGGGGGCAATTGCCAGGCTGCTTCTGGGAAGCGCAGGCAAGCTTGCCCTTGTCTGATGGAGCCAGTGCAGCTGGCCTTTGGAGCCTACAAAGTGTCTGCCTTGCAGTGCCACTTGGTACAGCTGCCCCCTCACTTTGCTGCCCTGTGCGCAACATGCAGCTGGGAAGGAAGCAAGATGGGCACTGAAGCAAGATTTGCTTTGCCTTAACAATAGGCAGGAAAGCAGCAAAACTGGCTGGCTTTGGTCCTATCTGGCATCTAAGTATGAAAAGAAACGTGAAGGCCGTCTGTGTGGAAAGGTAATTCCGTCAGCGTTCCTGTCTTAGAGGAATCCCCGAGTCTTTTGAGACAAACACCTAGCTTCTCCAAGGGAGCTGCAAGAGGGATGTAGAAATTCTGCATTCATGTGTGCTGCAGAAATGCCACTGTGCTGTCCCTGTGTGTGTGTGTGTGTGTGCCCATCATTTCCCCTGAGAAACATTCTGTTTCTCCAAGTTTCAGGGAAGGAATGATGAGGTGAGAGACCAGCTCAGAGGCCCAAGGAGGGAAAACATCAAGTGACATAATTGGGCACCAAAAGGAGATTTGACAAAGGGGGCAGCATGAATGCCTCCACTTTGAGAGGAAGCTTTGAAGTTGGCTCTCTGCTGAACAACTTGCACATTCCAGCTCCTCTCAGAGATGGAGGAGAGCCTGTGGGAGGAGTCGTGCTGCTTCTCCAGGGCAGGAGATGAGCTCTGGGCCCTTGGACACAGCCAGCCTCCTGGGCACGTTCAGCTGGGGACACCTTGCAGAGAAGCAGCGAGGAGAGACACGCCTGTCCCTGCACTGCTTTTGCCCGTCTCCTCAGACCACGCAGGTCAAAAGGCCAATGGCAAGGGTCTCAGAGCAAGCTTGCAGCAGCAGAAGTAAAAGGGGCAAAGGTAGCCCATGCCTGTTTGTGTGCCATGGCTCCCCTGGGCTTCTACATGGAATGTTGGGCTGTGCCCATGGCATCTGTCGTTGTCTCCTGCTCCTGTGGCCGTTGGTGGAACGCTGCTGGAGCAGCACTGGAGCAGCAGCTGCAGGATCAGCTCCTGGGCTGTCCCTGAGCAGCCGCCTCCTGCACTCAGCGCCACACCCGGCCTCTGCACCCACATCCTCGTCTCCCCGCCTGCCTCCAGGCATCCCCACAGCACTTGGGCACCGTCAAAGGTAAGAAAATCCCCGTTTGCCCTCAAAGCACTAACACAAGGCCACCAGGCTCCAGCTGCCTCTCCCACCAACCACGACACACAGCCTGCGTGCTCACTTTCCCCACACCAGCTTCCATGTCAAAGCGGGCTGCACCTTGCCAAGGAATCGTCTTGCCTCCCGGGCAAACACAGACACTTCCATAGAGGATGCAGAGAGCTGTCACAGTGCACTTGCAGATCCTCCTCCACAGATCACCTGCTTCAAAGTTCTTGGCACCCATTGCACTCCTAAACCCAGCTTTTGGTGACCCCAAAACAAATTGTTCATGGCTGAGGAGTTCAGGCCTTCAGTGTCAACAAATCCCATTATGCCCTGACTCAGCTCACACCTGCTCCAAAGCTGCAAAAACAAGAATGATGGCACTTCTCCTCTGGGACCCCTGTCATTCAGGCCATGCAAGCATTTGACCGGCCTTGTCCTCAAGCACAAGTGTTAAACTTCAAAAATCATCTGCTATCAGCAATCCTTATGTGCTTGCATAGTTACGTCTCTGATAGGAACATTCTCTTTTCCTATCGTATAGATACTTTTTTGCAATGCATGTAGGGCTGGTTCCGCCTCATGCTCAGGGGCAACTGGGAAATGCCGTCTTCTCAAGAACACACTCACAGTATCAGAGAATTTTCTGGCTTGGAAGGGATTCTCAAAGATCACTGAGCCCAACTGCGGGGCAGCCTCAACAATCACACCCTGTGCCCAAGAGCGCTGTCCAAACAATTTTGGAGCTCCGTCAGCCTTGGTGCTGGGACCTCTTTCCTGGACAGCCTCTTCCAGTGGCCAAGCACCCTCTGGCTCTGAAGAGCCTTTTCCTTCTATCCACCCTAAGCCTGCACTGGCACATCTTGCAGGCCATTCTCTTGGGTGTTCCCAGTGGCTCCAGGACTGAAGAGAGTAGTGCATGGCCTTCTGCTTCCCCTCCTCAGGAAGCTGCTGACTGCTAGAGGCTCCTGCCTAGGCAATTCCACCTCAAAAACATGGCAATGACAGCAAACAGAAAGGAGCTGGGACAGAGGAGCTCAGGCTTTGCAACCATGAGGATCAGAAGGAAGGCTACTGACACATCCTTGGCAGAACCATTTTTAACTGGAGCATTGTTTGGACCTTTTTCAGGTGGAAAGGAGAGGAACAATGAAAAGGAAAGCAAGAGCCAACAATCAGCCGTGAGTTTTGGCCTAGGGTTAAAGGGCAGCAAACTGGAGGAATGGCCAGGAGGAGAACTGCTCTTTCACACTCACGCTGGGATGGCTTCAAGCCTGTGCAGCCACAGGAAGGCTCTCTCGAGCACTTGCCTTTCTTACCTCCACCTCCTTCTTCCTTCAGACACATCAATGTTGGCAGCGACTTTCAGGCTGAGCTCCCAGAGCTGCAGAGCAGAGCACCAAGTGAAGATGAAGAGCCTGCAACCCTGGTCTGGAAGCCCTGGGGGGAAGATGACTCTGACATGGAAAAACCTGACAGAGGTAGCTTCTCTTCAAGCTTTTCTTCCACCCCTGACATACTTGGGTCTTTCAAAAGCTCCTTTTGCATAGAAAGGCAGCTTTTTGCAGCCTCTGCTTCTCTCCCTGTCTCGCCCATCTTCCCATCTACAAGTGTTAGAGGCAAGGAGAATGCTCTGCTTCTGCAGCAGAGCAGGAAAAAGAGCAAGCATCTTGCTCTCCAAATTGCTCAGGCCCATTTGCCACTGCAAGAGGGGAGATTGGCCTCCACTTCTTCTTACAGAAGCTGCTTTGAAGGGAGAGCCAGCACTGCGGGGGCCCTCGCTTCAGCTGGCCCTGCCTTTGCTCTCCTTTTCATGCTCTCCAAGCTGCTGCATTTAGCTCCCGGCCTTTCCTTGCGCCTTGCATGGCAACCTTTGCCCTTGCTGGCCTCAAGGCTGACTTTGGCTGGGTTTTTGTTGTGCTTGCAGTAAGAGAACTGCTGGACATGGCCAGCTCCCGTGGCATTCCCGGGGCAGCAGCTGACCTGGAGCGCGCCCTGCACTGCCTGCACCAGGCACGCGGCAGCGTTGCGGTAAGAAGCGGCTCTGTGGGCGCACACAAGAGGGCACAGGGAATGCACAAGGCCCGCCCACTGGCACAGCCTTTCCTGCCTGCTCCTTCAAGGAGTGTCTTTCTAGGGAGCAGAGCACTGGCTGCCTGCTGTGTCTCCTCCAGCTGCGTCAGGGCTGAGCCCAAAGGGCTCCAGCAGGGACAATCTCCCTCCTGCAGGTGGCGGCGCAAGGCCCTGCAGCCTGCTGCCTTGGAAATGGCCTGCCCGTCTGGGTTCTCTAAGACATTTGGAGGGGAAATTCCCACAAGCCTCAGTCAGCTGAGGCCATTCTGGCTGCAGCAGGAGCAAAATCATTACGTTGGTGAGCAAAATGTCACTCTTGGGGACCAGGATCAAAGGGCTGGGCAGCAAAAACTAGGCACTGGCATCAAATCCCAGGCTCTCACCCACATGGCATACAGTTGCTTGAATGTCTGAAGAGGCAAAGTAGCTGAAAGGCAGCATCTCTGATTTTTGGCTCATTTTGGATGTGGTGCGGTGGCTAAAGCCTTTTCCCCTTGGATCTTGCAGGAGGCTCTGGAGATGTTGCTCTCAGGGGGGCCTGCGACAACTCAAGGCCATCCCTTGGCCGATTATCATTACGCAGGTAAGCAAAGCAGAGCTTCTTCCTTCACTGGCAGATGCTGCCGTCCCCTTCATTGTTGTGGCAAGCGTTTCTGCTTTAACAAATTGGGCTTAACACCAGCACAAGGTCTTGTCTTCTCGGCGGGTGGGGAAAGCACCAGCATCTAGTCCTTCAGCTTGACTTGTTTTCCAGTCCTTTTCCCTGGGCAATGCCTGCTCTTGTCTTCATCACCTTCTCAGGGAGCAGACATGTACTCACACGTCAATGATGGCCTGCTACCATTTGCTTTTTGTGGCCACTGGGATCTACTTCATGTGGATCCAGGGATCCATTTACCTGCTGCTTTTTATTGCCAGGCTCTGACAGATGGACACCTGAGGAGAAGGACTCCTTCCAAAAGGCTTTCCACACCTATGGCAAGGATTTCCATCTCATCCAGAAGCAGGTAAAGCCGCAGGACATTCTTTACCTGAGCAGATCATCACCAGCAAAGCTTGCTTATGTCTGCTAACAAGCACTGGCCTTCAGTCTCTCTCTTCTCAAGTACCAAAACTGTTCAAGTAGTAACAAAACAGGACATCAAAGGCCTGTGTGAAAAGGATGATCCTGTCTCTCCAGCCCTTTTCTCCAAGCTCTTTTGGAAGATAAAGCTTTATTCTCTCAGACTTTTTGCGCAATTCTGCTGCTGCTTCCACAAGACATTGTGCTGGCATGACTGCAGTGAAGCCGGGAAAGAAGAGCTGTGCTAGATGCATTTCTTGTTGATCTGTGCATTACGTCTGTTGCCACGTAGCATGATACACGGTTTACTACATTGCATGATGCCTCTCTTTCTCCATGTTGATTTCATTTTACACCCTCCTCCATTTACTTCATGATTTTACTTCCTAGTTTACTCCATCTTCTACTTTTTCCCCAATGCACCCTACCAAGGAATTTTAGATTCCTTCTTTTTCCCTTCCCAACAGATCCAGACTAAGACCGTGGCACAGTGTGTGGAGTACTACTACACCTGGAAAAAGGAGCATCCAGTTGCCAGCACTCTTGCTCAGGTGAGGGGGAAGAAAATCCAGGCGTGCCAGGAGGGTGGAGAAACTGGGAGAAGGGGACAAAACCTGCTGGCGAGCCATGCCAGACACCGCTTTGCCAGGATCACATCAGCCCGTGCGCTGGCAAAGGCGCAGCAGATGCTGCCCAGGCCTTCCTTCTGCTGCTGCCCTGAAATACGCCATTCTGGAGCCTAACTTTGGGCCAAGAAAGCCCCACCACCACCCAAATGGGCTTTGGCTCTCTACGGATGCGTTTCTCAAGGGCTGCCACCTTAGCTGACTCCAATCAGACCCTTCCTTCCCCGCTTAATTCCCCCTGACATCAGCAATCCCTGTGTTCAGGGAGATGCTGCAAACATTCAGGCAGATTTTGTACATTCCCACCATACTCCCCAGGAAGGAGCTGCCAGTGCTGTGGCTCCCCTCACACTTTCCTTAACAGCAAAGAGCAATTGGGTTGGCAATAGTGAGAGAGAGAGAGGGAGAGACTATTCTGGGTTGTATAAAGTGTCTAACCATGTGTCTTCTCGAATTTGACTGAATTTCCATCCCATTCCCAAGACATTTCTGGAGGAAAACCAGAGGGAAATAGATGTTAGGCAGAGAGGTAGAAATAAGAAATGTCGAATTCTAGAGAGCCACACATTTATGCCACCCCTTTGGCCTGTGGAAAAGAGGAGCATTTCCCTCCAAGCTCTGCCTTGGCAGCCCGCCGCAGCCCACTGGCAAAGGCAGCCGTTTGCTCAGCTCTTGAGGCTTTGGAAGGATTTCCTTAGGCCGATAGATTTTTGTGCTGGATGCAGGCATTTCCAGCTTTCTGAGGGGAAGGAAACATTGAAACAGGATTCTTTGATTTCCAGGGCGTGGGCAAAGCCAAGAGGAGCAAAAGCCCCCCCAGAAAGGAGGAGGGGCAGACAGGGAAGAGAAGCCGCAAGAGGGCTGGCAGCGCCGAGTGTCCCTGCTGCCAACCGCGCCAGCCGCCCCGTTCGGCGGGAGGCCCCTTTCCCTGCGGCCAGTGCAAACGGTGCGCAACTTCCTGCTCCTTCTGCTCCAACCTGCGCCTTTGCACTAAAACAGGCTGACCCTTTGCAAAGGCGCCGCAGGGCAAGCTCACGCCACTTGCACCATCGCCCCTCGCAGCCCTGCTCAAGCGTACAACCCACCTCAAACCCAAACAGCTCCCTTCAAACCCAGCCTTCACAATCAAACCTTGCCATGCCCCAACCAGACACACTGCATCCAAGTAGCAGCAGATGCATCAAAGCTTCCTTTGATGCTGCTGATCAAATTCCAAATAGGATGCAACAAAAGGAGGAAGACATTTCAAGGCATTGAAACAAGAAAGGTTGGACTCATGGGCTGATCAATTCACAATGTGCCACTGCCCAAAAAGACAGAAATTTGGACTTAAACGGAGATCTTGGCGCTTGCTTCAATGGTGTGTACTAAATTGACCAATGTACTAAATTGACCAAATTTGTTTCCTATCTTCCAGGGTGTTTGAAACCATCAAGGAAAGGAACAAACACAGGAGAAGACATTGGCCTCGCAAGGAAGCAGAGCCTCTCCCCAAGAAGAAAAGACCAAATTAGACAAGGCTGCGGCTTGTCCAGGCCTAGCAAGGCTTAGGCGTCAATAGGACTAGTTAGGAATAGGACTGATTTTTACGCTTTTAGACTTGTTGAAATTCTACTTAGTTAGTTTACATGATAGGAATCTCCTTCATTTCTTAGTTAAGTTACATGCATATTATTCAAGATTCTTTAGTAGTATTAGATTTATCAGTACCTGCAAGACATTTAGTGTTAGTTACGATCCGTCTTTTACCATTTCACCTTTATTGAGACAGAATCTGTTTTTATCATTAAACCGTGTTTGTTCCACTTTGTCTTTTGGTCTGTGTGAAATCACTCCAGCAACGTTTGTTCCATTTGCCTGCTGTTGCAAACACAGCACACTCCCTGACAGGAGAATCTGGGCACGCACCACCTCCCCCAGGCACAGCCCCTTGCTCAGCTGGCAGGACTGGCAAAGTTGTGTCTCCTTTACTGCCAGGGAAAGAACGCGGGCGCTTCATCCTTTGACTACTAAACATCTCAGCTGCCAGTGGAAAGGGAGGCTTTGTTTAATTCAATCAATTGGATCTAAATGAGTGCTCTGCTCTCACCATCTTTTCTGCCTCAAAGCAACGGCTTTAGTCATTTTGTAGCCCAGCAACATAACTTTGTTTCATTTTGGGGGACTGATGGACCTGACCACCTTGGAGCACGTTTCTAGAACCCCTCCGATTCTATCACATTCATAACCACATGCACCACAAAGGTATCAGTAGTCCAGTTTCAGTTTCTCTTGAAAGGAACACTCTCCCGCCCTGGGCCTCCACCAATCTCCTCAGCTAAAGCAGAGCGGCTGGCATCATTATCCTCTCTCTGGCTTCCCACACTTCAGGTATTTGCAGCAAAGAAGAAGCAAAGTCCCTCTTTTATCTAGCCCAGCAAATGGCACTGCCCAGCAAGCCTTTGGTGGCAGGGGCTGTGCAGGGTGGAGAGGGGGCCAGGGAGGGGGCAATTGCCAGGCTGCTTCTGGGAAGCGCAGGCAAGCTTGCCCTTGTCTGATGGAGCCAGTGCAGCTGGCCTTTGGAGCCTACAAAGTGTCTGCCTTGCAGTGCCACTTGGTACAGCTGCCCCCTCACTTTGCTGCCCTGTGGGCAACATGCAGCTGGGAAGGAAGCAAGATGGGCACTGAAGCAAGATTTGCTTTGCCTTAACAATAGGCAGGAAAGCAGCAAAACTGGCTGGCTTTGGTCCTATCTGGCATCTAAGTATGAAAAGAAACGTGAAGGCCGTCAGTGTGGAAAGGTAATTCCGTCAGCGTTCCTGTCTTAGAGGAATCCCCGAGTCTTTTGAGACAAACACCTAGCTTCTCCAAGGGAGCTGCAAGAGGGATGTAGAAATTCTGCATTCATGTGTGCTGCAGAAATGCCACTGTGCTGTCCCTGTGTGTGTGTGTGTCCCCATCATTTCCCCTGAGAAACATTCTGTTTCTCCAAGTTTCAGGGAAGGAATGATGAGGTGAGAGACCAGCTCAGAGGCCCAAGGAGGGAAAACATCAAGTGACATAATTGGGCACCAAAAGGAGATTTGACAAAGGGGGCAGCATGAATGCCTCCACTTTGAGAGGAAGCTTTGAAGTTGGCTCTCTGCTGAACAACTTGCACATTCCAGCTCCTCTCAGAGCTGGAGGAGAGCCTGTGGGAGGAGTCGTGCTGCTTCTCCAGGGCAGGAGATGAGCTCTGGGCCCTTGGACACAGCCAGCCTCCTGGGCACGTTCAGCTGGGGACACCTTGCAGAGAAGCAGCGAGGAGAGACACGCCTGTCCCTGCACTGCTTTTGCCCGTCTCCTCAGACCACGCAGGTCAAAAGGCCAATGGCAAGGGTCTCAGAGCAAGCTTGCAGCAGCAGAAGTAAAAGGGGCAGAGGTAGCCCATGCCTGTTTGTGTGCCATGGCTCCCCTGGGGTTCTACATGGAATGTTGGGCTGTGCCCATGGCAACTGTCGTTGTCTCCTGCTCCTGCGGCCGTTGGTGGAACGCTGCTGGAGCAGCACTGGAGCAGCAGCTGCAGGATCAGCTCCTGGGCTGTCCCTGAGCAGCCGCCTCCTGCACTCAGCGCCACACCCAGCCTCTGCACCCACATCCTCGTCTCCCCGCCTGCCTCCAGGCATCCCCACAGCACTTGGGCACCGTCAAAGGTAAGAAAATCCCCGTTTGCCCTCAAAGCACTAACACAAGGCCACCAGGCTCCAGCTGCCTCTCCCACCAACCACGACACACAGCCTGCGTGCTCACTTTCCCCACACCAGCTTCCATGTCAAAGCGGGCTGCACCTTGCCAAGGAATCGTCTTGCCTCCCGGGCAAACACAGACACTTCCATAGAGGATGCAGAGAGCTGTCACAGTGCACTTGCAGATCCTCCTCCACAGATCACCTGCTTCAAAGTTCTTGGCACCCATTGCACTCCTAAACCCAGCTTTTGGTGACCCCAAAACAAATTGTTCATGGCTGAGGAGTTCAGGCCTTCAGTGTCAACAAATCCCATTATGCCCTGACTCAGCTCACACCTGCTCCAAAGCTGCAAAAACAAGAATGATGGCACTTCTCCTCTGGGACCCCTGTCATTCAGGCCATGCAAGCATTTGACCGGCCTTGTCCTCAAGCACAGGTGTTCAACTTCAAAAATCATCTGCTATCAGCAATCCTTATGTGCTTGCGTAGTTATGTCTCTGATAGGAACATTCTCTTTTCCTATCGTATAGATACTTTCTTGCAATGCATGTAGGGCTGGTTCCGCCTCATGCTCAGGGGCAACTGGGAAATGCCGTCTTCTCAAGAACACACTCACAGTATCAGAGAATTTTCTGGCTTGGAAGGGATTCTCAAAGATCACTGAGCCCAACTGCGGGGCAGCCTCAACAATCACACCCTGTGCCCAAGAGCGCTGTCCAAACAATTTTGGAGCTCCGTCAGCCTTGGTGCTGGGACCTCTTTCCTGGACAGCCTCTTCCAGTGGCCAAGCACCCTCTGGCTCTGAAGAGCCTTTTCCTTCTATCCACCCTAAGCCTGCACTGGCACATCTTGCAGGCCATTCTCTTGGGTGTTCCCAGTGGCTCCAGGACTGAAGAGAGTAGTGCATGGCCTTCTGCTTCCCCTCCTCAGGAAGCTGCTGACTGCTAGAGGCTCCTGCCTAGGCAATTCCACCTCAAAAACATGGCAATGACAGCAAACAGAAAGGAGCTGGGACAGAGGAGCTCAGGCTTTGCAACCATGAGGATCAGAAGGAAGGCTACTGACACATCCTTGGCAGAACCATTTTTAACTGGAGCATTGTTTGGACCTTTTTCAGGTGGAAAGGAGAGGAACAATGAAAAGGAAAGCAAGAGCCAACAATCAGCCGTGAGTTTTGGCCTAGGGTTAAAGGGCAGCAAACTGGAGGAATGGCCAGGAGGAGAACTGCTCTTTCACACTCACGCTGGGATGGCTTCAAGCCTGTGCAGCCACAGGAAGGCTCTCTCGAGCACTTGCCTTTCTTACCTCCACCTCCTTCTTCCTTCAGACACATCAATGTTGGCAGCGACTTTCAGGCTGAGCTCCCAGAGCTGCAGAGCAGAGCACCAAGTGAGGATGAAGAGCCTGCAACCCTGGTCTGGAAGCCCTGGGGGGAAGATGACTCTGACATGGAAAAACCTGACAGAGGTAGCTTCTCTTCAAGCTTTTCTTCCACCCCTGACATACTTGGGTCTTTCAAAAGCTCCTTTTGCATAGAAAGGCAGCTTTTTGCAGCCTCTGCTTCTCTCCCTGTCTCGCCCATCTTCCCATCTACAAGTGTTAGAGGCAAGGAGAATGCTCTGCTTCTGCAGCAGAGCAGGAAAAAGAGCAAGCATCTTGCTCTCCAAATTGCTCAGGCCCATTTGCCACTGCAAGAGGGGAGATTGGCCTCCACTTCTTCTTACAGAAGCTGCTTTGAAGGGAGAGCCAGCACTGCGGGGGCCCTCGCTTCAGCTGGCCCTGCCTTTGCTCTCCTTTTCATGCTCTCCAAGCTGCTGCATTTAGCTCCCGGCCTTTCCTTGCGCCTTGCATGGCAACCTTTGCCCTTGCTGGCCTCAAGGCTGACTTTGGCTGGGTTTTTGTTGTGCTTGCAGTAAGAGAACTGCTGGACATGGCCAGCTCCCGTGGCATTCCCGGGGCAGCAGCTGACCTGGAGCGCGCCCTGCACTGCCTGCACCAGGCACGCGGCAGCGTTGCGGTAAGAAGCGGCTCTGTGGGCGCACACAAGAGGGCACAGGGAATGCACAAGGCCCGCCCACTGGGACAGCCTTTCCTGCCTGCTCCTTCAAGGAGTGTCTTTCTAGGGAGCAGAGCACTGGCTGCCTGCTGTGTCTCCTCCAGCTGCGTCAGGGCTGAGCCCAAAGGGCTCCAGCAGGGACAATCTCCCTCCTGCAGGTGGCGGCGCAAGGCCCTGCAGCCTGCTGCCTTGGAAATGGCCTGCCCGTCTGGGTTCTCTAAGACATTTGGAGGGGAAATTCCCACAAGCCTCAGTCAGCTGAGGCCATTCTGGCTGCAGCAGGAGCAAAATCATTACGTTGGTGAGCAAAATGTCACTCTTGGGGACCAGGATCAAAGGGCTGGGCAGCAAAAACTAGGCACTGGCATCAAATCCCAGGCTCTCACCCACATGGCATACAGTTGCTTGAATGTCTGAAGAGGCAAAGTAGCTGAAAGGCAGCATCTCTGATTTTTGGCTCATTTTGGATGTGGTGCGGTGGCTAAAGCCTTTTCCCCTTGGATCTTGCAGGAGGCTCTGGAGATGTTGCTCTCAGGGGGGCCTGCGACAACTCAAGGCCATCCCTTGGCCGATTATCATTACGCAGGTAAGCAAAGCAGAGCTTCTTCCTTCACTGGCAGATGCTGCCGTCCCCTTCATTGTTGTGGCAAGCGTTTCTGCTTTAACAAATTGGGCTTAACACCAGCACAAGGTCTTGTCTTCTCGGCGGGTGGGGAAAGCACCAGCATCTAGTCCTTCAGCTTGACTTGTTTTCCAGTCCTTTTCCCTGGGCAATGCCTGCTCTTGTCTTCATCACCTTCTCAGGGAGCAGACATGTACTCACACGTCAATGATGGCCTGCTACCATTTGCTTTTTGTGGCCACTGGGATCTACTTCATGTGGATCCAGGGATCCATTTTCCTGCTGCTTTTTATTGCCAGGCTCTGACAGATGGACACCTGAGGAGAAGGACTCCTTCCAAAAGGCTTTCCACACCTATGGCAAGGATTTCCATCTCATCCAGAAGCAGGTAAAGCCGCAGGACATTCTTTACCTGAGCAGATCATCACCAGCAAAGCTTGCTTATGTCTGCTAACAAGCACTGGCCTTCAGTCTCTCTCTTCTCAAGTACCAAAACTGTTCAAGTAGTAACAAAACAGGACATCAAAGGCCTGTGTGAAAAGGATGATCCTGTCTCTCCAGCCCTTTTCTCCAAGCTCTTTTGGAAGATAAAGCTTTATTCTCTCAGACTTTTTGCGCAATTCTGCTGCTGCTTCCACAAGACATTGTGCTGGCATGACTGCAGTGAAGCCGGGAAAGAAGAGCTGTGCTAGATGCATTTCTTGTTGATCTGTGCATTACGTCTGTTGCCACGTAGCATGATACACGGTTTACTACATTGCATGATTCCTCTCTTTCTCCATGTTGATTTCATTTTACACCCTCCTCCATTTACTTCATGATTTTACTTCCTAGTTTACTCCATCTTCTACTTTTTCCCCAATGCACCCTACCAAGGAATTTTAGATTCCTTCTTTTTCCCTTCCCAACAGATCCAGACTAAGACCGTGGCACAGTGTGTGGAGTACTACTACACCTGGAAAAAGGAGCATCCAGTTGCCAGCACTCTTGCTCAGGTGAGGGGGAAGAAAATCCAGGCGTGCCAGGAGGGTGGAGAAACTGGGAGAAGGGGACAAAACCTGCTGGCGAGCCATGCCAGACACCGCTTTGCCAGGATCACATCAGCCCGTGCGCTGGCAAAGGCGCAGCAGATGCTGCCCAGGCCTTCCTTCTGCTGCTGCCCTGAAATACGCCATTCTGGAGCCTAACTTTGAGCCAAGAAAGCCGCACCACCACCCAAATGGGCTTTGGCTCTCTACGGATGGTTTTCTCAAGGGCTGCCACCTTAGCTGACTCCAATCAGACCCTTCCTTCCCCGCTTAATTCCCCCTGACATCAGCAATCCCTGTGTTCAGGGAGATGCTGCAAACATTCAGGCAGATTTTGTACATTCCCACCATACTCCCCAGGAAGGAGCTGCCAGTGCTGTGGCTCCCCTCACACTTTCCTTAACAGCAAAGAGCAATTGGGTTGGCAATAGTGAGAGAGAGAGAGGGAGAGACTATTCTGGGTTGTATAAAGTGTCTAACCATGTGTCTTCTCGAATTTGACTGAATTTCCATCCCATTCCCAAGACATTTCTGGAGGAAAACTAGAGGGAAATAGATGTTAGGCAGAGAGGTAGAAATAAGAAATGTCGAATTCTAGAGAGCCACACATTTATGCCACCCCTTTGGCCTGTGGAAAAGAGGAGCATTTCCCTCCAAGCTCTGCCTTGGCAGCCCGCCGCAGCCCACTGGCAAAGGCAGCCGTTTGCTCAGCTCTTGAGGCTTTGGAAGGATTTCCTTAGGCCGATAGATTTTTGTGCTGGATGCAGGCATTTCCAGCTTTCTGAGGGGAAGGAAACATTGAAACAGGATTCTTTGATTTCCAGGGCGTGGGCAAAGCCAAGAGGAGCAAAAGCCCCCCCAGAAAGGAGGAGGGGCAGACAGGGAAGAGAAGCCGCAAGAGGGCTGGCAGCGCCGAGTGTCCCTGCTGCCAACCGCGCCAGCCGCCCCGTTCGGCGGGAGGCCCCTTTCCCTGCGGCCAGTGCAAACGGTGCGCAACTTCCTGCTCCTTCTGCTCCAACCTGCGCCTTTGCACTAAAACAGGCTGACCCTTTGCAAAGGCGCCGCAGGGCAAGCTCACGCCACTTGCACCATCGCCCCTCGCAGCCCTGCTCAAGCGTACAACCCACCTCAAACCCAAACAGCTCCCTTCAAACCCAGCCTTCACAATCAAACCTTGCCATGCCCCAACCAGACACACTGCATCCAAGTAGCAGCAGATGCATCAAAGCTTCCTTTGATGCTGCTGATCAAATTCCAAATAGGATGCAACAAAAGGAGGAAGACATTTCAAGGCATTGAAACAAGAAAGGTTGGACTCATGGGCTGATCAATTCACAATGTGCCACTGCCCAAAAAGACAGAAATTTGGACTTAAACGGAGATCTTGGCGCTTGCTTCAATGGTGTGTACTAAATTGACCAATGTACTAAATTGACCAAATTTGTTTCCTATCTTCCAGGGTGTTTGAAACCATCAAGGAAAGGAACAAACACAGGAGAAGACATCGGCCTCGCAAGGAAGCAGAGCCTCTCCCCAAGAAGAAAAGACCAAATTAGACAAGGCTGCGGCTTGTCCAGGCCTAGCAAGGCTTAGGCGTCAATAGGACTAGTTAGGAATAGGACTGATTTTTACGCTTTTAGACTTGTTGAAATTCTACTTAGTTAGTTTACATGATAGGAATCTCCTTCATTTCTTAGTTAAGTTACATGCATATTATTCAAGATTCTTTAGTAGTATTAGATTTATCAGTACCTGCAAGACATTTAGTGTTAGTTACGATCCGTCTTTTACCATTTCACCTTTATTGAGACAGGATCTGTTTTTATCATTAAACCGTGTTTGTTCCACTTTGTCTTTTGGTCTGTGTGAAATCACTCCAGCAACGTTTGTTCCATTTGCCTGCTGTTGCAAACACAGCACACTCCCTGACAGGAGAATCTGGGCACGCACCACCTCCCCCAGGCACAGCCCCTTGCTCAGCTGGCAGGACTGGCAAAGTTGTGTCTCCTTTACTGCCAGGGAAAGAACGCGGGTGCTTCATCCTTTGACTACTAAACATCTCAGCTGCCAGTGGAAAGGGAGGCTTTGTTTAATTCAATCAATTGGATCTAAATGAGTGCTCTGCTCTCACCATCTTTTCTGCCTCAAAGCAACGGCTTTAGTCATTTTGTAGCCCAGCAACATAACTTTGTTTCATTTTGGGGGACTGATGGACCTGACCACCTTGGAGCACGTTTCTAGAACCCCTCCGATTCTATCACATTCATAACCACATGCACCACAAAGGTATCAGTAGTCCAGTTTCAGTTTCTCTTGAAAGGAACACTCTCCCGCCCTGGGCCTCCACCAATCTCCTCAGCTAAAGCAGAGCGGCTGGCATCATTATCCTCTCTCTGGCTTCCCACACTTCAGGTATTTGCAGCAAAGAAGAAGCAAAGTCCCTCTTTTATCTAGCCCAGCAAATGGCACTGCCCAGCAAGGCTTTGGTGGCAGGGGCTGTGCAGGGTGGAGAGGGGGCCAGGGAGGGGGCAATTGCCAGGCTGCTTCTGGGAAGCGCAGGCAAGCTTGCCCTTGTCTGATGGAGCCAGTGCAGCTGGCCTTTGGAGCCTACAAAGTGTCTGCCTTGCAGTGCCACTTGGTACAGCTGCCCCCTCACTTTGCTGCCCTGTGCGCAACATGCAGCTGGGAAGGAAGCAAGATGGGCACTGAAGCAAGATTTGCTTTGCCTTAACAATAGGCAGGAAAGCAGCAAAACTGGCTGGCTTTGGTCCTATCTGGCATCTAAGTATGAAAAGAAACGTGAAGGCCGTCTGTGTGGAAAGGTAATTCCGTCAGCGTTCCTGTCTTAGAGGAATCCCCGAGTCTTTTGAGACAAACACCTAGCTTCTCCAAGGGAGCTGCAAGAGGGATGTAGAAATTCTGCATTCATGTGTGCTGCAGAAATGCCACTGTGCTGTCCCTGTGTGTGTGTGTGTGTGCCCATCATTTCCCCTGAGAAACATTCTGTTTCTCCAAGTTTCAGGGAAGGAATGATGAGGTGAGAGACCAGCTCAGAGGCCCAAGGAGGGAAAACATCAAGTGACATAATTGGGCACCAAAAGGAGATTTGACAAAGGGGGCAGCATGAATGCCTCCACTTTGAGAGGAAGCTTTGAAGTTGGCTCTCTGCTGAACAACTTGCACATTCCAGCTCCTCTCAGAGCTGGAGGAGAGCCTGTGGGAGGAGTCGTGCTGCTTCTCCAGGGCAGGAGATGAGCTCTGGGCCCTTGGACACAGCCAGCCTCTTGGGCACGTTCAGCTGGGGACACCTTGCAGAGAAGCAGCGAGGAGAGCCACGCCTGTCCCTGCACTGCTTTTGCCCGTCTCCTCAGACCACGCAGGTCAAAAGGCCAATGGCAAGGGTCTCAGAGCAAGCTTGCAGCAGCAGAAGTAAAAGGGGCAAAGGTAGCCCATGCCTGTTTGTGTGCCATGGCTCCCCTGGGGTTCTACATGGAATGTTGGGCTGTGCCCATGGCAACTGTCGTTGTCTCCTGCTCCTGCGGCCGTTGGTGGAACGCTGCTGGAGCAGCACTGGAGCAGCAGCTGCAGGATCAGCTCCTGGGCTGTCCCTGAGCAGCCGCCTCCTGCACTCAGCGCCACACCCGGCCTCTGCACCCACATCCTCGTCTCCCCGCCTGCCTCCAGGCATCCCCACAGCACTTGGGCACCGTCAAAGGTAAGAAAATCCCCGTTTGCCCTCAAAGCACTAACACAAGGCCACCAGGCTCCAGCTGCCTCTCCCACCAACCACGACACACAGCCTGCGTGCTCACTTTCCCCACACCAGCTTCCATGTCAAAGCGGGCTGCACCTTGCCAAGGAATCGTCTTGCCTCCCGGGCAAACACAGACACTTCCATAGAGGATGCAGAGAGCTGTCACAGTGCACTTGCAGATCCTCCTCCACAGATCACCTGCTTCAAAGTTCTTGGCACCCATTGCACTCCTAAACCCAGCTTTTGGTGACCCCAAAACAAATTGTTCATGGCTGAGGAGTTCAGGCCTTCAGTGTCAACAAATCCCATTATGCCCTGACTCAGCTCACACCTGCTCCAAAGCTGCAAAAACAAGAATGATGGCACTTCTCCTCTGGGACCCCTGTCATTCAGGCCATGCAAGCATTTGACCGGCCTTGTCCTCAACCACAGGTGTTCAACTTCAAAAATCATCTGCTATCAGCAATCCTTATGTGCTTGCATAGTTACGTCTCTGATAGGAACATTCTCTTTTCCTATCGTATAGATACTTTCTTGCAATGCATGTAGGGCTGGTTCCGCCTCATGCTTAGGGGCAACTGGGAAATGCCATCTTCTCAAGAACACACTCACAGTATCAGAGAATTTTCTGGCTTGGAAGGGATTCTCAAAGATCACTGAGCCCAACTGCGGGGCAGCCTCAACAATCACACCCTGTGCCCAAGAGCGCTGTCCAAACAATTTTGGAGCTCCGTCAGCCTTGGTGCTGGGACCTCTTCCCTGGAGAGCCTCTTCCAGTGGCCAAGCACCCTCTGGCTCTGAAGAGCCTTTTCCTTCTATCCACCCTAAGCCTGCACTGGCACATCTTGCAGGCCATTCTCTTGGGTGTTCCCAGTGGCTCCAGGACTGAAGAGAGTAGTGCATGGCCTTCTGCTTCCCCTCCTCAGGAAGCTGCTGACTGCTAGAGGCTCCTGCCTAGGCAATTCCACCTCAAAAACATGGCAATGACAGCAAACAGAAAGGAGCTGGGACAGAGGAGCTCAGGCTTTGCAACCATGAGGATCAGAAGGAAGGCTACTGACACATCCTTGGCAGAACCATTTTTAACTGGAGCATTGTTTGGACCTTTTTCAGGTGGAAAGGAGAGGAACAATGAAAAGGAAAGCAAGAGCCAACAATCAGCCGTGAGTTTTGGCCTAGGGTTAAAGGGCAGCAAACTGGAGGAATGGCCAGGAGGAGAACTGCTCTTTCACACTCACGCTGGGATGGCTTCAAGCCTGTGCAGCCACAGGAAGGCTCTCTCGAGCACTTGCCTTTCTTACCTCCACCTCCTTCTTCCTTCAGACACATCAATGTTGGCAGCGACTTTCAGGCTGAGCTCCCAGAGCTGCAGAGCAGAGCACCAAGTGAGGATGAAGAGCCTGCAACCCTGGTCTGGAAGCCCTGGGGGGAAGATGACTCTGACATGGAAAAACCTGACAGAGGTAGCTTCTCTTCAAGCTTTTCTTCCACCCCTGACATACTTGGGTCTTTCAAAAGCTCCTTTTGCATAGAAAGGCAGCTTTTTGCAGCCTCTGCTTCTCTCCCTGTCTCGCCCATCTTCCCATCTACAAGTGTTAGAGGCAAGGAGAATGCTCTGCTTCTGCAGCAGAGCAGGAAAAAGAGCAAGCATCTTGCTCTCCAAATTGCTCAGGCCCATTTGCCACTGCAAGAGGGGAGATTGGCCTCCACTTCTTCTTACAGAAGCTGCTTTGAAGGGAGAGCCAGCACTGCGGGGGCCCTCGCTTCAGCTGGCCCTGCCTTTGCTCTCCTTTTCATGCTCTCCAAGCTGCTGCATTTAGCTCCCGGCCTTTCCTTGCGCCTTGCATGGCAACCTTTGCCCTTGCTGGCCTCAAGGCTGACTTTGGCTGGGTTTTTGTTGTGCTTGCAGTAAGAGAACTGCTGGACATGGCCAGCTCCCGTGGCATTCCCGGGGCAGCAGCTGACCTGGAGCGCGCCCTGCACTGCCTGCACCAGGCACGCGGCAGCGTTGCGGTAAGAAGCGGCTCTGTGGGCGCACACAAGAGGGCACAGGGAATGCACAAGGCCCGCCCACTGGGACAGCCTTTCCTGCCTGCTCCTTCAAGGAGTGTCTTTCTAGGGAGCAGAGCACTGGCTGCCTGCTGTGTCTCCTCCAGCTGCGTCAGGGCTGAGCCCAAAGGGCTCCAGCAGGGACAATCTCCCTCCTGCAGGTGGCGGCGCAAGGCCCTGCAGCCTGCTGCCTTGGAAATGGCCTGCCCGTCTGGGTTCTCTAAGACATTTGGAGGGGAAATTCCCACAAGCCTCAGTCAGCTGAGGCCATTCTGGCTGCAGCAGGAGCAAAATCATTACGTTGGTGAGCAAAATGTCACTCTTGGGGACCAGGATCAAAGGGCTGGGCAGCAAAAACTAGGCACTGGCATCAAATCCCAGGCTCTCACCCACATGGCATACAGTTGCTTGAATGTCTGAAGAGGCAAAGTAGCTGAAAGGCAGCATCTCTGATTTTTGGCTCATTTTGGATGTGGTGCGGTGGCTAAAGCCTTTTCCCCTTGGATCTTGCAGGAGGCTCTGGAGATGTTGCTCTCAGGGGGGCCTGCGACAACTCAAGGCCATCCCTTGGCCGATTATCATTACGCAGGTAAGCAAAGCAGAGCTTCTTCCTTCACTGGCAGATGCTGCCGTCCCCTTCATTGTTGTGGCAAGCGTTTCTGCTTTAACAAATTGGGCTTAACACCAGCACAAGGTCTTGTCTTCTCGGCGGGTGGGGAAAGCACCAGCATCTAGTCCTTCAGCTTGACTTGTTTTCCAGTCCTTTTCCCTGGGCAATGCCTGCTCTTGTCTTCATCACCTTCTCAGGGAGCAGACATGTACTCACACGTCAATGATGGCCTGCTACCATTTGCTTTTTGTGGCCACTGGGATCTACTTCATGTGGATCCAGGGATCCATTTACCTGCTGCTTTTTATTGCCAGGCTCTGACAGATGGACACCTGAGGAGAAGGACTCCTTCCAAAAGGCTTTCCACACCTATGGCAAGGATTTCCATCTCATCCAGAAGCAGGTAAAGCCGCAGGACATTCTTTACCTGAGCAGATCATCACCAGCAAAGCTTGCTTATGTCTGCTAACAAGCACTGGCCTTCAGTCTCTCTCTTCTCAAGTACCAAAACTGTTCAAGTAGTAACAAAACAGGACATCAAAGGCCTGTGTGAAAAGGATGATCCTGTCTCTCCAGCCCTTTTCTCCAAGCTCTTTTGGAAGATAAAGCTTTATTCTCTCAGACTTTTTGCGCAATTCTGCTGCTGCTTCCACAAGACATTGTGCTGGCATGACTGCAGTGAAGCCGGGAAAGAAGAGCTGTGCTAGATGCATTTCTTGTTGATCTGTGCATTACGTCTGTTGCCACGTAGCATGATACACGGTTTACTACATTGCATGATGCCTCTCTTTCTCCATGTTGATTTCATTTTACACCCTCCTCCATTTACTTCATGATTTTACTTCCTAGTTTACTCCATCTTCTACTTTTTCCCCAATGCACCTTACCAAGGAATTTTAGATTCCTTCTTTTTCCCTTCCCAACAGATCCAGACTAAGACCGTGGCACAGTGTGTGGAGTACTACTACACCTGGAAAAAGGAGCATCCAGTTGCCAGCACTCTTGCTCAGGTGAGGGGGAAGAAAATCCAGGCGTGCCAGGAGGGTGGAGAAACTGGGAGAAGGGGACAAAACCTGCTGGCGAGCCATGCCAGACACCGCTTTGCCAGGATCACATCAGCCCGTGCGCTGGCAAAGGCGCAGCAGATGCTGCCCAGGCCTTCCTTCTGCTGCTGCCCTGAAATACGCCATTCTGGAGCCTAACTTTGAGCCAAGAAAGCCGCACCACCACCCAAATGGGCTTTGGCTCTCTACGGATGGTTTTCTCAAGGGCTGCCACCTTAGCTGACTCCAATCAGACCCTTCCTTCCCCGCTTAATTCCCCCTGACATCAGCAATCCCTGTGTTCAGGGAGATGCTGCAAACATTCAGGCAGATTTTGTACATTCCCACCATACTCCCCAGGAAGGAGCTGCCAGTGCTGTGGCTCCCCTCACACTTTCCTTAACAGCAAAGAGCAATTGGGTTGGCAATAGTGAGAGAGAGAGAGGGAGAGACTATTCTGGGTTGTATAAAGTGTCTAACCATGTGTCTTCTCGAATTTGACTGAATTTCCATCCCATTCCCAAGACATTTCTGGAGGAAAACTAGAGGGAAATAGATGTTAGGCAGAGAGGTAGAAATAAGAAATGTCGAATTCTAGAGAGCCACACATTTATGCCACCCCTTTGGCCTGTGGAAAAGAGGAGCATTTCCCTCCAAGCTCTGCCTTGGCAGCCCGCCGCAGCCCACTGGCAAAGGCAGCCGTTTGCTCAGCTCTTGAGGCTTTGGAAGGATTTCCTTAGGCCGATAGATTTTTGTGCTGGATGCAGGCATTTCCAGCTTTCTGAGGGGAAGGAAACATTGAAACAGGATTCTTTGATTTCCAGGGCGTGGGCAAAGCCAAGAGGAGCAAAAGCCCCCCCAGAAAGGAGGAGGGGCAGACAGGGAAGAGAAGCCGCAAGAGGGCTGGCAGCGCCGAGTGTCCCTGCTGCCAACCGCGCCAGCCGCCCCGTTCGGCGGGAGGCCCCTTTCCCTGCGGCCAGTGCAAACGGTGCGCAACTTCCTGCTCCTTCTGCTCCAACCTGCGCCTTTGCACTAAAACAGGCTGACCCTTTGCAAAGGCGCCGCAGGGCAAGCTCACGCCACTTGCACCATCGCCCCTCGCAGCCCTGCTCAAGCGTACAACCCACCTCAAACCCAAACAGCTCCCTTCAAACCCAGCCTTCACAATCAAACCTTGCCATGCCCCAACCAGACACACTGCATCCAAGTAGCAGCAGATGCATCAAAGCTTCCTTTGATGCTGCTGATCAAATTCCAAATAGGATGCAACAAAAGGAGGAAGACATTTCAAGGCATTGAAACAAGAAAGGTTGGACTCATGGGCTGATCAATTCACAATGTGCCACTGCCCAAAAAGACAGAAATTTGGACTTAAACGGAGATCTTGGCGCTTGCTTCAATGGTGTGTACTAAATTGACCAATGTACTAAATTGACCAAATTTGTTTCCTATCTTCCAGGGTGTTTGAAACCATCAAGGAAAGGAACAAACACAGGAGAAGACATCGGCCTCGCAAGGAAGCAGAGCCTCTCCCCAAGAAGAAAAGACCAAATTAGACAAGGCTGCGGCTTGTCCAGGCCTAGCAAGGCTTAGGCGTCAATAGGACTAGTTAGGAATAGGACTGATTTTTACGCTTTTAGACTTGTTGAAATTCTACTTAGTTAGTTTACATGATAGGAATCTCCTTCATTTCTTAGTTAAGTTACATGCATATTATTCAAGATTCTTTAGTAGTATTAGATTTATCAGTACCTGCAAGACATTTAGTGTTAGTTACGATCCGTCTTTTACCATTTCACCTTTATTGAGACAGAATCTGTTTTTATCATTAAACCGTGTTTGTTCCACTTTGTCTTTTGGTCTGTGTGAAATCACTCCAGCAACGTTTGTTCCATTTGCCTGCTGTTGCAAACACAGCACACTCCCTGACAGGAGAATCTGGGCACGCACCACCTCCCCCAGGCACAGCCCCTTGCTCAGCTGGCAGGACTGGCAAAGTTGTGTCTCCTTTACTGCCAGGGAAAGAACGCGGGCGCTTCATCCTTTGACTACTAAACATCTCAGCTGCCAGTGGAAAGGGAGGCTTTGTTTAATTCAATCAATTGGATCTAAATGACGGCTCTGCTCTCACCATCTTTTCTGCCTCAAAGCAACGGCTTTAGTCATTTTGTAGCCCAGCAACATAACTTTGTTTCATTTTGGGGGACTGATGGACCTGACCACCTTGGAGCACGTTTCTAGAACCCCTCCGATTCTATCACATTCATAACCACATGCACCACAAAGGTATCAGTAGTCCAGTTTCAGTTTCTCTTGAAAGGAACACTCTCCCGCCCTGGGCCTCCACCAATCTCCTCAGCTAAAGCAGAGCGGCTGGCATCATTATCCTCTCTCTGGCTTCCCACACTTCAGGTATTTGCAGCAAAGAAGAAGCAAAGTCCCTCTTTTATCTAGCCCAGCAAATGGCACTGCCCAGCAAGGCTTTGGTGGCAGGGGCTGTGCAGGGTGGAGAGGGGGCCAGGGAGGGGGCAATTGCCAGGCTGCTTCTGGGAAGCGCAGGCAAGCTTGCCCTTGTCTGATGGAGCCAGTGCAGCTGGCCTTTGGAGCCTACAAAGTGTCTGCCTTGCAGTGCCACTTGGTACAGCTGCCCCCTCACTTTGCTGCCCTGTGCGCAACATGCAGCTGGGAAGGAAGCAAGATGGGCACTGAAGCAAGATTTGCTTTGCCTTAACAATAGGCAGGAAAGCAGCAAAACTGGCTGGCTTTGGTCCTATCTGGCATCTAAGTATGAAAAGAAACGTGAAGGCCGTCAGTGTGGAAAGGTAATTCCGTCAGCGTTCCTGTCTTAGAGGAATCCCCGAGTCTTTTGAGACAAACACCTAGCTTCTCCAAGGGAGCTGCAAGAGGGATGTAGAAATTCTGCATTCATGTGTGCTGCAGAAATGCCACTGTGCTGTCCCTGTGTGTGTGTGTGTGTGTCCCCATCATTTCCCCTGAGAAACATTCTGTTTCTCCAAGTTTCAGGAAAGGAATGATGAGGTGAGAGACCAGCTCAGAGGCCCAAGGAGGGAAAACATCAAGTGACATAATTGGGCACCAAACGGAGATTTGACAAAGGGGGCAGCATGAATGCCTCCACTTTGAGAGGAAGCTTTGAAGTTGGCTCTCTGCTGAACAACTTGCACATTCCAGCTCCTCTCAGAGCTGGAGGAGAGCCTGTGGGAGAAGTCGTGCTGCTTCTCCAGGGCAGGAGATGAGCTCTGGGCCCTTGGACACAGCCAGCCTCCTGGGCACGTTCAGCTGGGGACACCTTGCAGAGAAGCAGCGAGGAGAGACACGCCTGTCCCTGCACTGATTTAGCCCGTCTCCTCAGACCACACAGGTCAAAAGGCCAATGGCAAGGGTCTCAGAGCAAGCTTGCAGCAGCAGAAGTAAAAGGGGCAAAGGTAGCCCATGCCTGTTTGTGTGCCATGGCTCCACTGGGGTTCTACATGGAATGTTGGGCTGTGCCCATGGCAACTGTCGTTGTCTCCTGCTCCTGCGGCCGTTGCTGGAACGCTGCTGGAGCAGCACTGGAGCAGCAGCTGCAGGATCAGCTCCTGGGCTGTCCCTGAGCAGCCGCCTCCTGCACTCAGCGCCACACCCGGCCTCTGCACCCACATCCTCGTCTCCCCGCCTGCCTCCAGGCATCCCCACAGCACTTGGGCACCGTCAAAGGTAAGAAAATCCCCGTTTGCCCTCAAAGCACTAACACAAGGCCACCAGGCTCCAGCTGCCTCTCCCACCAACCACGACACACAGCCTGCGTGCTCACTTTCCCCACACCAGCTTCCATGTCAAAGCGGGCTGCACCTTGCCAAGGAATCGTCTTGCCTCCCGGGCAAACACAGACACTTCCATAGAGGATGCAGAGAGCTGTCACAGTGCACTTGCAGATCCTCCTCCACAGATCACCTGCTTCAAAGTTCTTGGCACCCATTGCACTCCTAAACCCAGCTTTTGGTGACCCCAAAACAAATTGTTCATGGCTGAGGAGTTCAGGCCTTCAGTGTCAACAAATCCCATTATGCCCTGACTCAGCTCACACCTGCTCCAAAGCTGCAAAAACAAGAATGATGGCACTTCTCCTCTGGGACCCCTGTCATTCAGGCCATGCAAGCATTTGACCGGCCTTGTCCTCAACCACAGGTGTTCAACTTCAAAAATCATCTGCTATCAGCAATCCTTATGTGCTTGCATAGTTACGTCTCTGATAGGAACATTCTCTTTTCCTATCGTATAGATACTTTCTTGCAATGCATGTAGGGCTGGTTCCGCCTCATGCTTAGGGGCAACTGGGAAATGCCATCTTCTCAAGAACACACTCACAGTATCAGAGAATTTTCTGGCTTGGAAGGGATTCTCAAAGATCACTGAGCCCAACTGCGGGGCAGCCTCAACAATCACACCCTGTGCCCAAGAGCGCTGTCCAAACAATTTTGGAGCTCCGTCAGCCTTGGTGCTGGGACCTCTTCCCTGGAGAGCCTCTTCCAGTGGCCAAGCACCCTCTGGCTCTGAAGAGCCTTTTCCTTCTATCCACCCTAAGCCTGCACTGGCACATCTTGCAGGCCATTCTCTTGGGTGTTCCCAGTGGCTCCAGGACTGAAGAGAGTAGTGCATGGCCTTCTGCTTCCCCTCCTCAGGAAGCCGCTGACTGCTAGAGGCTCCTGCCTAGGCAATTCCACCTCAAAAACATGGCAATGACAGCAAACAGAAAGGAGCTGGGACAGAGGAGCTCAGGCTTTGCAACCATGAGGATCAGAAGGAAGGCTACTGACACATCCTTGGCAGAACCATTTTTAACTGGAGCATTGTTTGGACCTTTTTCAGGTGGAAAGGAGAGGAACAATGAAAAGGAAAGCAAGAGCCAACAATCAGCCGTGAGTTTTGGCCTAGGGTTAAAGGGCAGCAAACTGGAGGAATGGCCAGGAGGAGAACTGCTCTTTCACACTCACGCTGGGATGGCTTCAAGCCTGTGCAGCCACAGGAAGGCTCTCTCGAGCACTTGCCTTTCTTACCTCCACCTCCTTCTTCCTTCAGACACATCAATGTTGGCAGCGACTTTCAGGCTGAGCTCCCAGAGCTGCAGAGCAGAGCACCAAGTGAGGATGAAGAGCCTGCAACCCTGCTCTGGAAGCCCTGGGGGGAAGATGACTCTGACATGGAAAAACCTGACAGAGGTAGCTTCTCTTCAAGCTTTTCTTCCACCCCTGACATACTTGGGTCTTTCAAAAGCTCCTTTTGCATAGAAAGGCAGCTTTTTGCAGCCTCTGCTTCTCTCCCTGTCTCGCCCATCTTCCCATCTACAAGTGTTAGAGGCAAGGAGAATGCTCTGCTTCTGCAGCAGAGCAGGAAAAAGAGCAAGCATCTTGCTCTCCAAATTGCTCAGGCCCATTTGCCACTGCAAGAGGGGAGATTGGCCTCCACTTCTTCTTACAGAAGCTGCTTTGAAGGGAGAGCCAGCACTGCGGGGGCCCTCGCTTCAGCTGGCCCTGCCTTTGCTCTCCTTTTCATGCTCTCCAAGCTGCTGCATTTAGCTCCCGGCCTTTCCTTGCGCCTTGCATGGCAACCTTTGCCCTTGCTGGCCTCAAGGCTGACTTTGGCTGGGTTTTTGTTGTGCTTGCAGTAAGAGAACTGCTGGACATGGCCAGCTCCCGTGGCATTCCCGGGGCAGCAGCTGACCTGGAGCGCGCCCTGCACTGCCTGCACCAGGCACGCGGCAGCGTTGCGGTAAGAAGCGGCTCTGTGGGCGCACACAAGAGGGCACAGGGAATGCACAAGGCCCGCCCACTGGGACAGCCTTTCCTGCCTGCTCCTTCAAGGAGTGTCTTTCTAGGGAGCAGAGCACTGGCTGCCTGCTGTGTCTCCTCCAGTGGCGTCAGGGCTGAGCCCAAAGGGCTCCAGCAGGGACAATCTCCCTCCTGCAGGCGGCGGCGCAAGGCCCTGCAGCCTGCTGCCTTGGAAATGGCCTGCCCGTCTGGGTTCTCTAAGACATTTGGAGGGGAAATTCCCACAAGCCTCAGTCAGCTGAGGCCATTCTGGCTGCAGCAGGAGCAAAATCATTACGTTGGTGAGCAAAATGTCACTCTTGGGGACCAGGATCAAAGGGCTGGGCAGCAAAAACTAGGCACTGGCATCAAATCCCAGGCTCTCACCCACATGGCATACAGTTGCTTGAATGTCTGAAGAGGCAAAGTAGCTGAAAGGCAGCATCTCTGATTTTTGGCTCATTTTGGATGTGGTGCGGTGGCTAAAGCCTTTTCCCCTTGGATCTTGCAGGAGGCTCTGGAGATGTTGCTCTCAGGGGGGCCTGCGACAACTCAAGGCCATCCCTTGGCCGATTATCATTACACAGGTAAGCAAAGCAGAGCTTCTTCCTTCACTGGCAGATGCTGCCGTCCCCTTCATTGTTGTGGCAAGCGTTTCTGCTTTAACAAATTGGGCTTAACACCAGCACAAGGTCTTGTCTTCTCGGCGGGTGGGGAAAGCACCAGCATCTAGTCCTTCAGCTTGACTTGTTTTCCAGTCCTTTTCCCTGGGCAATGCCTGCTCTTGTCTTCATCACCTTCTCAGGGAGCAGACATGTACTCACACGTCAATGATGGCCTGCTACCATTTGCTTTTTGTGGCCACTGGGATCTACTTCATGTGGATCCAGGGATCCATTTTCCTGCTGCTTTTTATTGCCAGGCTCTGACAGATGGACACCTGAGGAGAAGGACTCCTTCCAAAAGGCTTTCCACACCTATGGCAAGGATTTCCATCTCATCCAGAAGCAGGTAAAGCCGCAGGACATTCTTTACCTGAGCAGATCATCACCAGCAAAGCTTGCTTATGTCTGCTAACAAGCACTGGCCTTCAGTCTCTCTCTTCTCAAGTACCAAAACTGTTCAAGTAGTAACAAAACAGGACATCAAAGGCCTGTGTGAAAAGGATGATCCTGTCTCTCCAGCCCTTTTCTCCAAGCTCTTTTGGAAGATAAAGCTTTATTCTCTCAGACTTTTTGCGCAATTCTGCTGCTGCTTCCACAAGACATTGTGCTGGCATGACTGCAGTGAAGCCGGGAAAGAAGAGCTGTGCTAGATGCATTTCTTGTTGATCTGTGCATTACGTCTGTTGCCACGTAGCATGATACACGGTTTACTACATTGCATGATGCCTCTCTTTCTCCATGTTGATTTCATTTTACACCCTCCTCCATTTACTTCATGATTTTACTTCCTAGTTTACTCCATCTTCTACTTTTTCCCCAATGCACCCTACCAAGGAATTTTAGATTCCTTCTTTTTCCCTTCCCAACAGATCCAGACTAAGACCGTGGCACAGTGTGTGGAGTACTACTACACCTGGAAAAAGGAGCATCCAGTTGCCAGCACTCTTGCTCAGGTGAGGGGGAAGAAAATCCAGGCGTGCCAGGAGGGTGGAGAAACTGGGAGAAGGGGACAAAACCTGCTGGCGAGCCATGCCAGACACCGCTTTGCCAGGATCACATCAGCCCGTGCGCTGGCAAAGGCGCAGCAGATGCTGCCCAGGCCTTCCTTCTGCTGCTGCCCTGAAATACGCCATTCTGGAGCCTAACTTTGAGCCAAGAAAGCCACACACCACCCAAATGGGCTTTGGCTCTCTACGGATGCGTTTCTCAAGGGCTGCCACCTTAGCTGACTCCAATCAGACCCTTCCTTCCCCGCTTAATTCCCCCTGACATCAGCAATCCCTGTGTTCAGGGAGATGCTGCAAACCTTCAGGCAGATTTTGTACATTCCCACCATACTCCCCAGGAAGGAGCTGCCAGTGCTGTGGCTCCCCTCACACTTTCCTTAACAGCAAAGAGCAATTGGGTTGGCAATAGTGAGAGAGAGAGAGGGAGAGACTATTCTGGGTTGTATAAAGTGTCTAACCATGTGTCTTCTCGAATTTGACTGAATTTCCATCCCATTCCCAAGACATTTCTGGAGGAAAACTAGAGGGAAATAGATGTTAGGCAGAGAGGTAGAAATAAGAAATGTCGAATTCTAGAGAGCCACACATTTATGCCACCCCTTTGGCCTGTGGAAAAGAGGAGCATTTCCCTCCAAGCTCTGCCTTGGCAGCCCGCCGCAGCCCACTGGCAAAGGCAGCCGTTTGCTCAGCTCTTGAGGCTTTGGAAGGATTTCCTTAGGCCGATAGATTTTTGTGCTGGATGCAGGCATTTCCAGCTTTCTGAGGGGAAGGAAACATTGAAACAGGATTCTTTGATTTCCAGGCCGTGGGCAAAGCCAAGAGGAGCAAAAGCCCCCCCAGAAAGGAGGAGGGGCAGACAGGGAAGAGAAGCCGCAAGAGGGCTGGCAGCGCCGAGTGTCCCTGCTGCCAACCGCGCCAGCCGCCCCGTTCGGCGGGAGGCCCCTTTCCCTGCGGCCAGTGCAAACGGTGCGCAACTTCCTGCTCCTTCTGCTCCAACCTGCGCCTTTGCACTAAAACAGGCTGACCCTTTGCAAAGGCGCCGCAGGGCAAGCTCACGCCACTTGCACCATCGCCCCTCGCAGCCCTGCTCAAGCGTACAACCCACCTCAAACCCAAACAGCTCCCTTCAAACCCAGCCTTCACAATCAAACCTTGCCATGCCCCAACCAGACACACTGCATCCAAGTAGCAGCAGATGCATCAAAGCTTCCTTTGATGCTGCTGATCAAATTCCAAATAGGATGCAACAAAAGGAGGAAGACATTTCAAGGCATTGAAACAAGAAAGGTTGGACTCATGGGCTGATCAATTCACAATGTGCCACTGCCCAAAAAGACAGAAATTTGGACTTAAACGGAGATCTTGGCGCTTGCTTCAATGGTGTGTACTAAATTGACCAATGTACTAAATTGACCAAATTTGTTTCCTATCTTCCAGGGTGTTTGAAACCATCAAGGAAAGGAACAAACACAGGAGAAGACATCGGCCTCGCAAGGAAGCAGAGCCTCTCCCCAAGAAGAAAAGACCAAATTAGACAAGGCTGCGGCTTGTCCAGGCCTAGCAAGGCTTAGGCGTCAATAGGACTAGTTAGGAATAGGACTGATTTTTACGCTTTTAGACTTGTTGAAATTCTACTTAGTTAGTTTACATGATAGGAATCTCCTTCATTTCTTAGTTAAGTTACATGCATATTATTCAAGATTCTTTAGTAGTATTAGATTTATCAGTACCTGCAAGACATTTAGTGTTAGTTACGATCCGTCTTTTACCATTTCACCTTTATTGAGACAGGATCTGTTTTTATCATTAAACCGTGTTTGTTCCACTTTGTCTTTTGGTCTGTGTGAAATCACTCCAGCAACGTTTGTTCCATTTGCCTGCTGTTGCAAACACAGCACACTCCCTGACAGGAGAATCTGGGCACGCACCACCTCCCCCAGGCACAGCCCCTTGCTCAGCTGGCAGGACTGGCAAAGTTGTGTCTCCTTTACTGCCAGGGAAAGAACGCGGGCGCTTCATCCTTTGACTACTAAACATCTCAGCTGCCAGTGGAAAGGGAGGCTTTGTTTAATTCAATCAATTGGATCTAAATGACAGCTCTGCTCTCACCATCTTTTCTGCCTCAAAGCAACGGCTTTAGTCATTTTGTAGCCCAGCAACATAACTTTGTTTCATTTTGGGGGACTGATGGACCTGACCACCTTGGAGCACGTTTCTAGAACCCCTCCGATTCTATCACATTCATAACCACATGCACCACAAAGGTATCAGTAGTCCAGTTTCAGTTTCTCTTGAAAGGAACACTCTCCCGCCCTGGGCCTCCACCAATCTCCTCAGCTAAAGCAGAGCGGCTGGCATCATTATCCTCTCTCTGGCTTCCCACACTTCAGGTATTTGCAGCAAAGAAGAAGCAAAGTCCCTCTTTTATCTAGCCCAGCAAATGGCACTGCCCAGCAAGGCTTTGGTGGCAGGGGCTGTGCAGGGTGGAGAGGGGGCCAGGGAGGGGGCAATTGCCAGGCTGCTTCTGGGAAGCGCAGGCAAGCTTGCCCTTGTCTGATGGAGCCAGTGCAGCTGGCCTTTGGAGCCTACAAAGTGTCTGCCTTGCAGTGCCACTTGGTACAGCTGCCCCCTCACTTTGCTGCCCTGTGCGCAACATGCAGCTGGGAAGGAAGCAAGATGGGCACTGAAGCAAGATTTGCTTTGCCTTAACAATAGGCAGGAAAGCAGCAAAACTGGCTGGCTTTGGTCCTATCTGGCATCTAAGTATGAAAAGAAACGTGAAGGCCGTCAGTGTGGAAAGGTAATTCCGTCAGCGTTCCTGTCTTAGAGGAATCCCCGAGTCTTTTGAGACAAACACCTAGCTTCTCCAAGGGAGCTGCAAGAGGGATGTAGAAATTCTGCATTCATGTGTGCTGCAGAAATGCCACTGTGCTGTCCCTGTGTGTGTGTGTGTGTGTCCCCATCATTTCCCCTGAGAAACATTCTGTTTCTCCAAGTTTCAGGGAAGGAATGATGAGGTGAGAGACCAGCTCAGAGGCCCAAGGAGGGAAAACATCAAGTGACATAATTGGGCACCAAACGGAGATTTGACAAAGGGGGCAGCATGAATGCCTCCACTTTGAGAGGAAGCTTTGAAGTTGGCTCTCTGCTGAACAACTTGCACATTCCAGCTCCTCTCAGAGCTGGAGGAGAGCCTGTGGGAGGAGTCGTGCTGCTTCTCCAGGGCAGGAGATGAGCTCTGGGCCCTTGGACACAGCCAGCCTCCTGGGCACGTTCAGCTGGGGACACCTTGCAGAGAAGCAGCGAGGAGAGACACGCCTGTCCCTGCACTGATTTAGCCCGTCTCCTCAGACCACACAGGTCAAAAGGCCAATGGCAAGGGTCTCAGAGCAAGCTTGCAGCAGCAGAAGTAAAAGGGGCAAAGGTAGCCCATGCCTGTTTGTGTGCCATGGCTCCCCTGGGCTTCTACATGGAATGTTGGGCTGTGCCCATGGCAACTGTCGTTGTCTCCTGCTCCTGCGGCCGTTGGTGGAACGCTGCTGGAGCAGCACTGGAGCAGCAGCTGCAGGATCAGCTCCTGGGCTGTCCCTGAGCAGCCGCCTCCTGCACTCAGCGCCACACCCGGCCTCTGCACCCACATCCTCGTCTCCCCGCCTGCCTCCAGGCATCCCCACAGCACTTGGGCACCGTCAAAGGTAAGAAAATCCCCGTTTGCCCTCAAAGCACTAACACAAGGCCACCAGGCTCCAGCTGCCTCTCCCACCAACCACGACACACAGCCTGCGTGCTCACTTTCCCCACACCAGCTTCCATGTCAAAGCGGGCTGCACCTTGCCAAGGAATCGTCTTGCCTCCCGGGCAAACACAGACACTTCCATAGAGGATGCAGAGAGCTGTCACAGTGCACTTGCAGATCCTCCTCCACAGATCACCTGCTTCAAAGTTCTTGGCACCCATTGCACTCCTAAACCCAGCTTTTGGTGACCCCAAAACAAATTGTTCATGGCTGAGGAGTTCAGGCCTTCAGTGTCAACAAATCCCATTATGCCCTGACTCAGCTCACACCTGCTCCAAAGCTGCAAAAACAAGAATGATGGCACTTCTCCTCTGGGACCCCTGTCATTCAGGCCATGCAAGCATTTGACCGGCCTTGTCCTCAAGCACAGGTGTTCAACTTCAAAAATCATCTGCTATCAGCAATCCTTATGTGCTTGCATAGTTACGTCTCTGATAGGAACATTCTCTTTTCCTATCGTATAGATACTTTTTTGCAATGCATGTAGGGCTGGTTCCGCCTCATGCTTAGGGGCAACTGGGAAATGCCGTCTTCTCAAGAACACAATCACAGTATCAGAGAATTTTCTGGCTTGGAAGGGATTCTCAAAGATCACTGAGCCCAACTGCGGGGCAGCCTCAACAATCACACCCTGTGCCCAAGAGCGCTGTCCAAACAATTTTGGAGCTCCGTCAGCCTTGGTGCTGGGACCTCTTTCCTGGACAGCCTCTTCCAGTGGCCAAGCACCCTCTGGCTCTGAAGAGCCTTTTCCTTCTATCCACCCTAAGCCTGCACTGGCACATCTTGCAGGCCATTCTCTTGGGTGTTCCCAGTGGCTCCAGGACTGAAGAGAGTAGTGCATGGCCTTCTGCTTCCCCTCCTCAGGAAGCTGCTGACTGCTAGAGGCTCCTGCCTAGGCAATTCCACCTCAAAAACATGGCAATGACAGCAAACAGAAAGGAGCTGGGACAGAGGAGCTCAGGCTTTGCAACCATGAGGATCAGAAGGAAGGCTACTGACACATCCTTGGCAGAACCATTTTTAACTGGAGCATTGTTTGGACCTTTTTCAGGTGGAAAGGAGAGGAACAATGAAAAGGAAAGCAAGAGCCAACAATCAGCCGTGAGTTTTGGCCTAGGGTTAAAGGGCAGCAAACTGGAGGAATGGCCAGGAGGAGAACTGCTCTTTCACACTCACGCTGGGATGGCTTCAAGCCTGTGCAGCCACAGGAAGGCTCTCTCGAGCACTTGCCTTTCTTACCTCCACCTCCTTCTTCCTTCAGACACATCAATGTTGGCAGCGACTTTCAGGCTGAGCTCCCAGAGCTGCAGAGCAGAGCACCAAGTGAGGATGAAGAGCCTGCAACCCTGCTCTGGAAGCCCTGGGGGGAAGATGACTCTGACATGGAAAAACCTGACAGAGGTAGCTTCTCTTCAAGCTTTTCTTCCACCCCTGACATACTTGGGTCTTTCAAAAGCTCCTTTTGCATAGAAAGGCAGCTTTTTGCAGCCTCTGCTTCTCTCCCTGTCTCGCCCATCTTCCCATCTACAAGTGTTAGAGGCAAGGAGAATGCTCTGCTTCTGCAGCAGAGCAGGAAAAAGAGCAAGCATCTTGCTCTCCAAATTGCTCAGGCCCATTTGCCACTGCAAGAGGGGAGATTGGCCTCCACTTCTTCTTACAGAAGCTGCTTTGAAGGGAGAGCCAGCACTGCGGGGGCCCTCGCTTCAGCTGGCCCTGCCTTTGCTCTCCTTTTCATGCTCTCCAAGCTGCTGCATTTAGCTCCCGGCCTTTCCTTGCGCCTTGCATGGCAACCTTTGCCCTTGCTGGCCTCAAGGCTGACTTTGGCTGGGTTTTTGTTGTGCTTGCAGTAAGAGAACTGCTGGACATGGCCAGCTCCCGTGGCATTCCCGGGGCAGCAGCTGACCTGGAGCGCGCCCTGCACTGCCTGCACCAGGCACGCGGCAGCGTTGCGGTAAGAAGCGGCTCTGTGGGCGCACACAAGAGGGCACAGGGAATGCACAAGGCCCGCCCACTGGGACAGCCTTTCCTGCCTGCTCCTTCAAGGAGTGTCTTTCTAGGGAGCAGAGCACTGGCTGCCTGCTGTGTCTCCTCCAGCTGCGTCAGGGCTGAGCCCAAAGGGCTCCAGCAGGGACAATCTCCCTCCTGCAGGCGGCGGCGCAAGGCCCTGCAGCCTGCTGCCTTGGAAATGGCCTGCCCGTCTGGGTTCTCTAAGACATTTGGAGGGGAAATTCCCACAAGCCTCAGTCAGCTGAGGCCATTCTGGCTGCAGCAGGAGCAAAATCATTACGTTGGTGAGCAAAATGTCACTCTTGGGGACCAGGATCAAAGGGCTGGGCAGCAAAAACTAGGCACTGGCATCAAATCCCAGGCTCTCACCCACATGGCATACAGTTGCTTGAATGTCTGAAGAGGCAAAGTAGCTGAAAGGCAGCATCTCTGATTTTTGGCTCATTTTGGATGTGGTGCGGTGGCTAAAGCCTTTTCCCCTTGGATCTTGCAGGAGGCTCTGGAGATGTTGCTCTCAGGGGGGCCTGCGACAACTCAAGGCCATCCCTTGGCCGATTATCATTACGCAGGTAAGCAAAGCAGAGCTTCTTCCTTCACTGGCAGATGCTGCCGTCCCCTTCATTGTTGTGGCAAGCGTTTCTGCTTTAACAAATTGGGCTTAACACCAGCACAAGGTCTTGTCTTCTCGGCGGGTGGGGAAAGCACCAGCATCTAGTCCTTCAGCTTGACTTGTTTTCCAGTCCTTTTCCCTGGGCAATGCCTGCTCTTGTCTTCATCACCTTCTCAGGGAGCAGACATGTACTCACACGTCAATGATGGCCTGCTACCATTTGCTTTTTGTGGCCACTGGGATCTACTTCATGTGGATCCAGGGATCCATTTACCTGCTGCTTTTTATTGCCAGGCTCTGACAGATGGACACCTGAGGAGAAGGACTCCTTCCAAAAGGCTTTCCACACCTATGGCAAGGATTTCCATCTCATCCAGAAGCAGGTAAAGCCGCAGGACATTCTTTACCTGAGCAGATCATCACCAGCAAAGCTTGCTTATGTCTGCTAACAAGCACTGGCCTTCAGTCTCTCTCTTCTCAAGTACCAAAACTGTTCAAGTAGTAACAAAACAGGACATCAAAGGCCTGTGTGAAAAGGATGATCCTGTCTCTCCAGCCCTTTTCTCCAAGCTCTTTTGGAAGATAAAGCTTTATTCTCTCAGACTTTTTGCGCAATTCTGCTGCTGCTTCCACAAGACATTGTGCTGGCATGACTGCAGTGAAGCCGGGAAAGAAGAGCTGTGCTAGATGCATTTCTTGTTGATCTGTGCATTACGTCTGTTGCCACGTAGCATGATACACGGTTTACTACATTGCATGATGCCTCTCTTTCTCCATGTTGATTTCATTTTACACCCTCCTCCATTTACTTCATGATTTTACTTCCTAGTTTACTCCATCTTCTACTTTTTCCCCAATGCACCCTACCAAGGAATTTTAGATTCCTTCTTTTTCCCTTCCCAACAGATCCAGACTAAGACCGTGGCACAGTGTGTGGAGTACTACTACACCTGGAAAAAGGAGCATCCAGTTGCCAGCACTCTTGCTCAGGTGAGGGGGAAGAAAATCCAGGCGTGCCAGGAGGGTGGAGAAACTGGGAGAAGGGGACAAAACCTGCTGGCGAGCCATGCCAGACACCGCTTTGCCAGGATCACATCAGCCCGTGCGCTGGCAAAGGCGCAGCAGATGCTGCCCAGGCCTTCCTTCTGCTGCTGCCCTGAAATACGCCATTCTGGAGCCTAACTTTGGGCCAAGAAAGCCCCACCACCACCCAAATGGGCTTTGGCTCTCTACGGATGCGTTTCTCAAGGGCTGCCACCTTAGCTGACTCCAATCAGACCCTTCCTTCCCCGCTTAATTCCCCCTGACATCAGCAATCCCTGTGTTCAGGGAGATGCTGCAAACATTCAGGCAGATTTTGTACATTCCCACCATACTCCCCAGGAAGGAGCTGCCAGTGCTGTGGCTCCCCTCACACTTTCCTTAACAGCAAAGAGCAATTGGGTTGGCAATAGTGAGAGAGAGAGAGGGAGAGACTATTCTGGGTTGTATAAAGTGTCTAACCATGTGTCTTCTCGAATTTGACTGAATTTCCATCCCATTCCCAAGACACTTCTGGAGGAAAACCAGAGGGAAATAGATGTTAGGCAGAGAGGTAGAAATAAGAAATGTCGAATTCTAGAGAGCCACACATTTATGCCACCCCTTTGGCCTGTGGAAAAGAGGAGCATTTCCCTCCAAGCTCTGCCTTGGCAGCCCGCCGCAGCCCACTGGCAAAGGCAGCCGTTTGCTCAGCTCTTGAGGCTTTGGAAGGATTTCCTTAGGCCGATAGATTTTTGTGCTGGATGCAGGCATTTCCAGCTTTCTGAGGGGAAGGAAACATTGAAACAGGATTCTTTGATTTCCAGGGCGTGGGCAAAGCCAAGAGGAGCAAAAGCCCCCCCAGAAAGGAGGAGGGGCAGACAGGGAAGAGAAGCCGCAAGAGGGCTGGCAGCGCCGAGTGTCCCTGCTGCCAACCGCGCCAGCCGCCCCGTTCGGCGGGAGGCCCCTTTCCCTGCGGCCAGTGCAAACGGTGCGCAACTTCCTGCTCCTTCTGCTCCAACCTGCGCCTTTGCACTAAAACAGGCTGACCCTTTGCAAAGGCGCCGCAGGGCAAGCTCACGCCACTTGCACCATCGCCCCTCGCAGCCCTGCTCAAGCGTACAACCCACCTCAAACCCAAACAGCTCCCTTCAAACCCAGCCTTCACAATCAAACCTTGCCATGCCCCAACCAGACACACTGCATCCAAGTAGCAGCAGATGCATCAAAGCTTCCTTTGATGCTGCTGATCAAATTCCAAATAGGATGCAACAAAAGGAGGAAGACATTTCAAGGCATTGAAACAAGAAAGGTTGGACTCATGGGCTGATCAATTCACAATGTGCCACTGCCCAAAAAGACAGAAATTTGGACTTAAACGGAGATCTTGGCGCTTGCTTCAATGGTGTGTACTAAATTGACCAATGTACTAAATTGACCAAATTTGTTTCCTATCTTCCAGGGTGTTTGAAACCATCAAGGAAAGGAACAAACACAGGAGAAGACATCGGCCTCGCAAGGAAGCAGAGCCTCTCCCCCAGAAGAAAAGACCAAATTAGACAAGGCTGCGGCTTGTCCAGGCCTAGCAAGGCTTAGGCGTCAATAGGACTAGTTAGGAATAGGACTGATTTTTACGCTTTTAGACTTGTTGAAATTCTACTTAGTTAGTTTACATGATAGGAATCTCCTTCATTTCTTAGTTAAGTTACATGCATATTATTCAAGATTCTTTAGTAGTATTAGATTTATCAGTACCTGCAAGACATTTAGTGTTAGTTACGATCCGTCTTTTACCATTTCACCTTTATTGAGACAGGATCTGTTTTTATCATTAAACCGTGTTTGTTCCACTTTGTCTTTTGGTCTGTGTGAAATCACTCCAGCAACGTTTGTTCCATTTGCCTGCTGTTGCAAACACAGCACACTCCCTGACAGGAAAATCTGGGCACGCACCACCTCCCCCAGGCACAGCCCCTTGCTCAGCTGGCAGGACTGGCAAAGTTGTGTCTCCTTTACTGCCAGGGAAAGAACGCGGGCGCTTCATCCTTTGACTACTAAACATCTCAGCTGCCAGTGGAAAGGGAGGCTTTGTTTAATTCAATCAATTGGATCTAAATGAGTGCTCTGCTCTCACCATCTTTTCTGCCTCAAAGCAACGGCTTTAGTCATTTTGTAGCCCAGCAACATAACTTTGTTTCATTTTGGGGGACTGATGGACCTGACCACCTTGGAGCACGTTTCTAGAACCCCTCCGATTCTATCACATTCATAACCACATGCACCACAAAGGTATCAGTAGTCCAGTTTCAGTTTCTCTTGAAAGGAACACTCTCCCGCCCTGGGCCTCCACCAATCTCCTCAGCTAAAGCAGAGCGGCTGGCATCATTATCCTCTCTCTGGCTTCCCACACTTCAGGTATTTGCAGCAAAGAAGAAGCAAAGTCCCTCTTTTATCTAGCCCAGCAAATGGCACTGCCCAGCAAGGCTTTGGTGGCAGGGGCTGTGCAGGGTGGAGAGGGGGCCAGGGAGGGGGCAATTGCCAGGCTGCTTCTGGGAAGCGCAGGCAAGCTTGCCCTTGTCTGATGGAGCCAGTGCAGCTGGCCTTTGGAGCCTACAAAGTGTCTGCCTTGCAGTGCCACTTGGTACAGCTGCCCCCTCACTTTGCTGCCCTGTGCGCAACATGCAGCTGGGAAGGAAGCAAGATGGGCACTGAAGCAAGATTTGCTTTGCCTTAACAATAGGCAGGAAAGCAGCAAAACTGGCTGGCTTTGGTCCTATCTGGCATCTAAGTATGAAAAGAAACGTGAAGGCCGTCTGTGTGGAAAGGTAATTCCGTCAGCGTTCCTGTCTTAGAGGAATCCCCGAGTCTTTTGAGACAAACACCTAGCTTCTCCAAGGGAGCTGCAAGAGGGATGTAGAAATTCTGCATTCATGTGTGCTGCAGAAATGCCACTGTGCTGTCCCTGTGTGTGTGTGTGTGTGTCCCCATCATTTCCCCTGAGAAACATTCTGTTTCTCCAAGTTTCAGGGAAGGAATGATGAGGTGAGAGACCAGCTCAGAGGCCCAAGGAGGGAAAACATCAAGTGACATAATTGGGCACCAAACGGAGATTTGACAAAGGGGGCAGCATGAATGCCTCCACTTTGAGAGGAAGCTTTGAAGTTGGCTCTCTGCTGAACAACTTGCACATTCCAGCTCCTCTCAGAGCTGGAGGAGAGCCTGTGGGAGAAGTCGTGCTGCTTCTCCAGGGCAGGAGATGAGCTCTGGGCCCTTGGACACAGCCAGCCTCCTGGGCACGTTCAGCTGGGGACACCTTGCAGAGAAGCAGCGAGGAGAGACACGCCTGTCCCTGCACTGATTTAGCCCGTCTCCTCAGACCACACAGGTCAAAAGGCCAATGGCAAGGGTCTCAGAGCAAGCTTGCAGCAGCAGAAGTAAAAGGGGCAAAGGTAGCCCATGCCTGTTTGTGTGCCATGGCTCCCCTGGGCTTCTACATGGAATGTTGGGCTGTGCCCATGGCAACTGTCGTTGTCTCCTGCTCCTGCGGCCGTTGGTGGAACGCTGCTGGAGCAGCACTGGAGCAGCAGCTGCAGGATCAGCTCCTGGGCTGTCCCTGAGCAGCCGCCTCCTGCACTCAGCGCCACACCCGGCCTCTGCACCCACATCCTCGTCTCCCCGCCTGCCTCCAGGCATCCCCACAGCACTTGGGCACCGTCAAAGGTAAGAAAATCCCCGTTTGCCCTCAAAGCACTAACACAAGGCCACCAGGCTCCAGCTGCCTCTCCCACCAACCACGACACACAGCCTGCGTGCTCACTTTCCCCACACCAGCTTCCATGTCAAAGCGGGCTGCACCTTGCCAAGGAATTGTCTTGCCTCCCGGGCAAACACAGACACTTCCATAGAGGATGCAGAGAGCTGTCACAGTGCACTTGCAGATCCTCCTCCACAGATCACCTGCTTCAAAGTTCTTGGCACCCATTGCACTCCTAAACCCAGCTTTTGGTGACCCCAAAACAAATTGTTCATGGCTGAGGAGTTCAGGCCTTCAGTGTCAACAAATCCCATTATGCCCTGACTCAGCTCACACCTGCTCCAAAGCTGCAAAAACAAGAATGATGGCACTTCTCCTCTGGGACCCCTGTCATTCAGGCCATGCAAGCATTTGACCGGCCTTGTCCTCAAGCACAGGTGTTCAACTTCAAAAATCATCTGCTATCAGCAATCCTTATGTGCTTGCATAGTTACGTCTCTGATAGGAACATTCTCTTTTCCTATCGTATAGATACTTTTTTGCAATGCATGTAGGGCTGGTTCCGCCTCATGCTTAGGGGCAACTGGGAAATGCCATCTTCTCAAGAACACACTCACAGTATCAGAGAATTTTCTGGCTTGGAAGGGATTCTCAAAGATCACTGAGCCCAACTGCGGGGCAGCCTCAACAATCACACCCTGTGCCCAAGAGCGCTGTCCAAACAATTTTGGAGCTCCGTCAGCCTTGGTGCTGGGACCCCTTCCCTGGAGAGCCTGTTCCAGTGGCCAAGCACTCTCTGGCTGAAGAGCCTTTTCCTTCTATCCACCCTAAGCCTGCACTGGCACATCTTGCAGGCCATTCTCTTGGGTGTTCCCAGTGGCCCCAGGACTGAAGAGAGTAGTGCATGGCCTTCTGCTTCCCCTCCTCATGAAGCTGCTGACTGCTAGAGGCTCCTGCCTAGGCAATTCCACCTCAAAAACATGGCAATGACAGCAAACAGAAAGGAGCTGGGACAGAGGAGCTCAGGCTTTGCAACCATGAGGATCAGAAGGAAGGCTACTGACACATCCTTGGCAGAACCATTTTTAACTGGAGCATTGTTTGGACCTTTTTCAGGTGGAAAGGAGAGGAACAATGAAAAGGAAAGCAAGAGCCAACAATCAGCCGTGAGTTTTGGCCTAGGGTTAAAGGGCAGCAAACTGGAGGAATGGCCAGGAGGAGAACTGCTCTTTCACACTCACGCTGGGATGGCTTCAAGCCTGTGCAGCCACAGGAAGGCTCTCTCGAGCACTTGCCTTTCTTACCTCCACCTCCTTCTTCCTTCAGACACATCAATGTTGGCAGCGACTTTCAGGCTGAGCTCCCAGAGCTGCAGAGCAGAGCACCAAGTGAGGATGAAGAGCCTGCAACCCTGCTCTGGAAGCCCTGGGGGGAAGATGACTCTGACATGGAAAAACCTGACAGAGGTAGCTTCTCTTCAAGCTTTTCTTCCACCCCTGACATACTTGGGTCTTTCAAAAGCTCCTTTTGCATAGAAAGGCAGCTTTTTGCAGCCTCTGCTTCTCTCCCTGTCTCGCCCATCTTCCCATCTACAAGTGTTAGAGGCAAGGAGAATGCTCTGCTTCTGCAGCAGAGCAGGAAAAAGAGCAAGCATCTTGCTCTCCAAATTGCTCAGGCCCATTTGCCACTGCAAGAGGGGAGATTGGCCTCCACTTCTTCTTACAGAAGCTGCTTTGAAGGGAGAGCCAGCACTGCGGGGGCCCTCGCTTCAGCTGGCCCTGCCTTTGCTCTCCTTTTCATGCTCTCCAAGCTGCTGCATTTAGCTCCCGGCCTTTCCTTGCGCCTTGCATGGCAACCTTTGCCCTTGCTGGCCTCAAGGCTGACTTTGGCTGGGTTTTTGTTGTGCTTGCAGTAAGAGAACTGCTGGACATGGCCAGCTCCCGTGGCATTCCCGGGGCAGCAGCTGACCTGGAGCGCGCCCTGCACTGCCTGCACCAGGCACGCGGCAGCGTTGCGGTAAGAAGCGGCTCTGTGGGCGCACACAAGAGGGCACAGGGAATGCACAAGGCCCGCCCACTGGGACAGCCTTTCCTGCCTGCTCCTTCAAGGAGTGTCTTTCTAGGGAGCAGAGCACTGGCTGCCTGCTGTGTCTCCTCCAGCTGCGTCAGGGCTGAGCCCAAAGGGCTCCAGCAGGGACAATCTCCCTCCTGCAGGCGGCGGCGCAAGGCCCTGCAGCCTGCTGCCTTGGAAATGGCCTGCCCGTCTGGGTTCTCTAAGACATTTGGAGGGGAAATTCCCACAAGCCTCAGTCAGCTGAGGCCATTCTGGCTGCAGCAGGAGCAAAATCATTACGTTGGTGAGCAAAATGCCACTCTTGGGGACCAGGATTAAAGGGCTGGGCAGTAAAAACTAGGCACTGGCATCAAATCCCAGGCTCTCACCCACATGGCATACAGTTGCTTGAATGTCTGAAGAGGCAAAGTAGCTGAAAGGCAGCATCTCTGATTTTTGGCTCATTTTGGATGTGGTGGGGTGGCTAAAGCCTTTTCCCCTTGGATCTTGCAGGAGGCTCTGGAGATGTTGCTCTCAGGGGGGCCTGCGACAACTCAAGGCCATCCCTTGGCCGATTATCATTACGCAGGTAAGCAAAGCAGAGCTTCTTCCTTCACTGGCAGATGCTGCCGTCCCCTTCATTGTTGTGGCAAGCGTTTCTGCTTTAACAAATTGGGCTTAACACCAGCACAAGGTCTTGTCTTCTCGGCGGGTGGGGAAAGCACCAGCATCTAGTCCTTCAGCTTGACTTGTTTTCCAGTCCTTTTCCCTGGGCAATGCCTGCTCTTGTCTTCATCACCTTCTCAGGGAGCAGACATGTACTCACACGTCAATGATGGCCTGCTACCATTTGCTTTTTGTGGCCACTGGGATCTACTTCATGTGGATCCAGGGATCCATTTACCTGCTGCTTTTTATTGCCAGGCTCTGACAGATGGACACCTGAGGAGAAGGACTCCTTCCAAAAGGCTTTCCACACCTATGGCAAGGATTTCCATCTCATCCAGAAGCAGGTAAAGCCGCAGGACATTCTTTACCTGAGCAGATCATCACCAGCAAAGCTTGCTTATGTCTGCTAACAAGCACTGGCCTTCAGTCTCTCTCTTCTCAAGTACCAAAACTGTTCAAGTAGTAACAAAACAGGACATCAAAGGCCTGTGTGAAAAGGATGATCCTGTCTCTCCAGCCCTTTTCTCCAAGCTCTTTTGGAAGATAAAGCTTTATTCTCTCAGACTTTTTGCGCAATTCTGCTGCTGCTTCCACAAGACATTGTGCTGGCATGACTGCAGTGAAGCCAGGAAAGAAGAGCTGTGCTAGATGCATTTCTTGTTGATCTGTGCATTACGTCTGTTGCCACGTAGCATGATACACGGTTTACTACATTGCATGATGCCTCTCTTTCTCCATGTTGATTTCATTTTACACCCTCCTCCATTTACTTCATGATTTTACTTCCTAGTTTACTCCATCTTCTACTTTTTCCCCAATGCACCTTACCAAGGAATTTTAGATTCCTTCTTTTTCCCTTCCCAACAGATCCAGACTAAGACCGTGGCACAGTGTGTGGAGTACTACTACACCTGGAAAAAGGAGCATCCAGTTGCCAGCACTCTTGCTCAGGTGAGGGGGAAGAAAATCCAGGCGTGCCAGGAGGGTGGAGAAACTGGGAGAAGGGGAGAAAACCTGCTGGCGAGCCATGCCAGACACCGCTTTGCCAGGATCACATCAGCCCGTGCGCTGGCAAAGGCGCAGCAGATGCTGCCCAGGCCTTCCTTCTGCTGCTGCCCTGAAATACGCCATTCTGGGGCCTAACTTTGAGCCAAGAAAGCCCCACCACCACCCAAATGGGCTTTGGCTCTCTACGGATGCGTTTCTCAAGGGCTGCCACCTTAGCTGACTCCAATCAGACCCTTCCTTCCCCGCTTAATTCCCCCTGACATCAGCAATCCCTGTGTTCAGGGAGATGCTGCAAACATTCAGGCAGATTTTGTACATTCCCACCATACTCCCCAGGAAGGAGCTGCCAGTGCTGTGGCTCCCCTCACACTTTCCTTAACAGCAAAGAGCAATTGGGTTGGCAATAGTGAGAGAGAGAGAGGGAGAGACTATTCTGGGTTGTATAAAGTGTCTAACCATGTGTCTTCTCAAATTTGACTGAATTTCCATCCCATTCCCAAGACATTTCTGGAGGAAAACCAGAGGGAAATAGATGTTAGGCAGAGAGGTAGAAATAAGAAATGTCGAATTCTAGAGAGCCACACATTTATGCCACCCCTTTGGCCTGTAGAAAAGAGGAGCATTTCCCTCCAAGCTCTGCCTTGGCAGCCCGCCGCAGCCCACTGGCAAAGGCAGCCGTTTGCTCAGCTCTTGAGGCTTTGGAAGGATTTCCTTAGGCCGATAGATTTTTGTGCTGGATGCAGGCATTTCCAGCTTTCTGAGGGGAAGGAAACATTGAAACAGGATTCTTTGATTTCCAGGGCGTGGGCAAAGCCAAGAGGAGCAAAAGCCCCCCCAGAAAGGAGGAGGGGCAGACAGGGAAGAGAAGCCGCAAGAGGGCTGGCAGCGCCGAGTGTCCCTGCTGCCAACCGCGCCAGCCGCCCCGTTCGGCGGGAGGCCCCTTTCCCTGCGGCCAGTGCAAACGGTGCGCAACTTCCTGCTCCTTCTGCTCCAACCTGCGCCTTTGCACTAAAACAGGCTGACCCTTTGCAAAGGCGCCGCAGGGCAAGCTCACGCCACTTGCACCATCGCCCCTCGCAGCCCTGCTCAAGCGTACAACCCACCTCAAACCCAAACAGCTCCCTTCAAACCCAGCCTTCACAATCAAACCTTGCCATGCCCCAACCAGACACACTGCATCCAAGTAGCAGCAGATGCATCAAAGCTTCCTTTGATGCTGCTGATCAAATTCCAAATAGGATGCAACAAAAGGAGGAAGACATTTCAAGGCATTGAAACAAGAAAGGTTGGACTCATGGGCTGATCAATTCACAATGTGCCACTGCCCAAAAAGACAGAAATTTGGACTTAAACGGAGATCTTGGCGCTTGCTTCAATGGTGTGTACTAAATTGACCAATGTACTAAATTGACCAAATTTGTTTCCTATCTTCCAGGGTGTTTGAAACCATCAAGGAAAGGAACAAACACAGGAGAAGACATCGGCCTCGCAAGGAAGCAGAGCCTCTCCCCAAGAAGAAAAGACCAAATTAGACAAGGCTGCGGCTTGTCCAGGCCTAGCAAGGCTTAGGCGTCAATAGGACTAGTTAGGAATAGGACTGATTTTTACGCTTTTAGACTTGTTGAAATTCTACTTAGTTAGTTTACATGATAGGAATCTCCTTCATTTCTTAGTTAAGTTACATGCATATTATTCAAGATTCTTTAGTAGTATTAGATTTATCAGTACCTGCAAGACATTTAGTGTTAGTTACGATCCGTCTTTTACCATTTCACCTTTATTGAGACAGAATCTGTTTTTATCATTAAACCGTGTTTGTGCCACTTTGTCTTTTGGTCTGTGTGAAATCACTCCAGCAACGTTTGTTCCATTTGCCTGCTGTTGCAAACACAGCACACTCCCTGACAGGAGAATCTGGGCACGCACCACCTCCCCCAGGCACAGCCCCTTGCTCAGCTGGCAGGACTGGCAAAGTTGTGTCTCCTTTACTGCCAGGGAAAGAACGCGGGCGCTTCATCCTTTGACTACTAAACATCTCAGCTGCCAGTGGAAAGGGAGGCTTTGTTTAATTCAATCAATTGGATCTAAATGAGTGCTCTGCTCTCACCATCTTTTCTGCCTCAAAGCAACGGCTTTAGTCATTTTGTAGCCCAGCAACATAACTTTGTTTCATTTTGGGGGACTGATGGACCTGACCACCTTGGAGCACGTTTCTAGAACCCCTCCGATTCTATCACATTCATAACCACATGCACCACAAAGGTATCAGTAGTCCAGTTTCAGTTTCTCTTGAAAGGAACACTCTCCCGCCCTGGGCCTCCACCAATCTCCTCAGCTAAAGCAGAGCGGCTGGCATCATTATCCTCTCTCTGGCTTCCCACACTTCAGGTATTTGCAGCAAAGAAGAAGCAAAGTCCCTCTTTTATCTAGCCCAGCAAATGGCACTGCCCAGCAAGCCTTTGGTGGCAGGGGCTGTGCAGGGTGGAGAGGGGGCCAGGGAGGGGGCAATTGCCAGGCTGCTTCTGGGAAGCGCAGGCAAGCTTGCCCTTGTCTGATGGAGCCAGTGCAGCTGGCCTTTGGAGCCTACAAAGTGTCTGCCTTGCAGTGCCACTTGGTACAGCTGCCCCCTCACTTTGCTGCCCTGTGCGCAACATGCAGCTGGGAAGGAAGCAAGATGGGCACTGAAGCAAGATTTGCTTTGCCTTAACAATAGGCAGGAAAGCAGCAAAACTGGCTGGCTTTGGTCCTATCTGGCATCTAAGTATGAAAAGAAACGTGAAGGCCGTCAGTGTGGAAAGGTAATTCCGTCAGCGTTCCTGTCTTAGAGGAATCCCCGAGTCTTTTGAGACAAACACCTAGCTTCTCCAAGGGAGCTGCAAGAGGGATGTAGAAATTCTGCATTCATGTGTGCTGCAGAAATGCCACTGTGCTGTCCCTGTGTGTGTGTGTGTGTGTGCCCATCATTTCCCCTGAGAAACATTCTGTTTCTCCAAGTTTCAGGGAAGGAATGATGAGGTGAGAGACCAGCTCAGAGGCCCAAGGAGGGAAAACATCAAGTGACATAATTGGGCACCAAAAGGAGATTTGACAAAGGGGGCAGCATGAATGCCTCCACTTTGAGAGGAAGCTTTGAAGTTGGCTCTCTGCTGAACAACTTGCACATTCCAGCTCCTCTCAGAGCTGGAGGAGAGCCTGTGCAAGGAGTCGTGCTGCTTCTCCAGGGCAGGAGATGAGCTCTGGGCCCTTGGACACAGCCAGCCTCCTGGGCACGTTCAGCTGGGGACACCTTGCAGAGAAGCAGCGAGGAGAGACACGCCTGTCCCTGCACTGCTTTTGCCCGTCTCCTCAGACCACGCAGGTCAAAAGGCCAATGGCAAGGGTCTCAGAGCAAGCTTGCAGCAGCAGAAGTAAAAGGGGCAAAGGTAGCCCATGCCTGTTTGTGTGCCATGGCTCCCCTGGGCTTCTACATGGAATGTTGGGCTGTGCCCATGGCAACTGTCGTTGTCTCCTGCTCCTGCGGCCGTTGGTGGAACGCTGCTGGAGCAGCACTGGAGCAGCAGCTGCAGGATCAGCTCCTGGGCTGTCCCTGAGCAGCCGCCTCCTGCACTCAGCGCCACACCCGGCCTCTGCACCCACATCCTCGTCTCCCCGCCTGCCTCCAGGCATCCCCACAGCACTTGGGCACCGTCAAAGGTAAGAAAATCCCCGTTTGCCCTCAAAGCACTAACACAAGGCCACCAGGCTCCAGCTGCCTCTCCCACCAACCATGACACACAGCCTGCGTGCTCACTTTCCCCACACCAGCTTCCATGTCAAAGCGGGCTGCACCTTGCCAAGGAATCGTCTTGCCTCCCGGGCAAACACAGACACTTCCATAGAGGATGCAGAGAGCTGTCACAGTGCACTTGCAGATCCTCCTCCACAGATCACCTGCTTCAAAGTTCTTGGCACCCATTGCACTCCTAAACCCAGCTTTTGGTGACCCCAAAACAAATTGTTCATGGCTGAGGAGTTCAGGCCTTCAGTGTCAACAAATCCCATTATGCCCTGACTCAGCTCACACCTGCTCCAAAGCTGCAAAAACAAGAATGATGGCACTTCTCCTCTGGGACCCCTGTCATTCAGGCCATGCAAGCATTTGACCGGCCTTGTCCTCAAGCACAGGTGTTCAACTTCAAAAATCATCTGCTATCAGCAATCCTTATGTGCTTGCCTAGTTACGTCTCTGATAGGAACATTCTCTTTTCCTATCGTATAGATACTTTTTTGCAATGCATGTAGGGCTGGTTCCGCCTCATGCTCAGGGGCAACTGGGAAATGCCGTCTTCTCAAGAACACACTCACAGTATCAGAGAATTTTCTGGCTTGGAAGGGATTCTCAAAGATCACTGAGCCCAACTGCGGGGCAGCCTCAACAATCACACCCTGTGCCCAAGAGCGCTGTCCAAACAATTTTGGAGCTCCGTCAGCCTTGGTGCTGGGACCCCTTGCCTGGACAGCCTGTTCCAGTGGCCAAGCACCCTCTGGCTCTGAAGAGCCTTTTCCTTCTATCCACCCTAAGCCTGCACTGGCACATCTTGCAGGCCATTCTCTTGGGTGTTCCCAGTGGCTCCAGGACTGAAGAGAGTAGTGCATGGCCTTCTGCTTCCCCTCCTCAGGAAGCTGCTGACTGCTAGAGGCTCCTGCCTAGGCAATTCCACCTCAAAAACATGGCAATGACAGCAAACAGAAAGGAGCTGGGACAGAGGAGCTCAGGCTTTGCAACCATGAGGATCAGAAGGAAGGCTACTGACACATCCTTGGCAGAACCATTTTTAACTGGAGCATTGTTTGGACCTTTTTCAGGTGGAAAGGAGAGGAACAATGAAAAGGAAAGCAAGAGCCAACAATCAGCCGTGAGTTTTGGCCTAGGGTTAAAGGGCAGCAAACTGGAGGAATGGCCAGGAGGAGAACTGCTCTTTCACACTCACGCTGGGATGGCTTCAAGCCTGTGCAGCCACAGGAAGGCTCTCTCGAGCACTTGCCTTTCTTACCTCCACCTCCTTCTTCCTTCAGACACATCAATGTTGGCAGCGACTTTCAGGCTGAGCTCCCAGAGCTGCAGAGCAGAGCACCAAGTGAGGATGAAGAGCCTGCAACCCTGCTCTGGAAGCCCTGGGGGGAAGATGACTCTGACATGGAAAAACCTGACAGAGGTAGCTTCTCTTCAAGCTTTTCTTCCACCCCTGACATACTTGGGTCTTTCAAAAGCTCCTTTTGCATAGAAAGGCAGCTTTTTGCAGCCTCTGCTTCTCTCCCTGTCTCGCCCATCTTCCCATCTACAAGTGTTAGAGGCAAGGAGAATGCTCTGCTTCTGCAGCAGAGCAGGAAAAAGAGCAAGCATCTTGCTCTCCAAATTGCTCAGGCCCATTTGCCACTGCAAGAGGGGAGATTGGCCTCCACTTCTTCTTACAGAAGCTGCTTTGAAGGGAGAGCCAGCACTGCGGGGGCCCTCGCTTCAGCTGGCCCTGCCTTTGCTCTCCTTTTCATGCTCTCCAAGCTGCTGCATTTAGCTCCCGGCCTTTCCTTGCGCCTTGCATGGCAACCTTTGCCCTTGCTGGCCTCAAGGCTGACTTTGGCTGGGTTTTTGTTGTGCTTGCAGTAAGAGAACTGCTGGACATGGCCAGCTCCCGTGGCATTCCCGGGGCAGCAGCTGACCTGGAGCGCGCCCTGCACTGCCTGCACCAGGCACGCGGCAGCGTTGCGGTAAGAAGTGGCTCTGTGGGCGCACACAAGAGGGCACAGGGAATGCACAAGGCCCGCCCACTGGGACAGCCTTTCCTGCCTGCTCCTTCAAGGAGTGTCTTTCTAGGGAGCAGAGCACTGGCTGCCTGCTGTGTCTCCTCCAGCTGCGTCAGGGCTGAGCCCAAAGGGCTCCAGCAGGGACAATCTCCCTCCTGCAGGCGGCGGCGCAAGGCCCTGCAGCCTGCTGCCTTGGAAATGGCCTGCCCGTCTGGGTTCTCTAAGACATTTGGAGGGGAAACTCCCACAAGCCTCAGTCAGCTGAGGCCATTCTGGCTGCAGCAGGAGCAAAATCATTACGTTGGTGAGCAAAATGCCACTCTTGGGGACCAGGATTAAAGGGCTGGGCAGTAAAAACTAGGCACTGGCATCAAATCCCAGGCTCTCACCCACATGGCATACAGTTGCTTGAATGTCTGAAGAGGCAAAGTAGCTGAAAGGCAGCATCTCTGATTTTTGGCTCATTTTGGATGTGGTGGGGTGGCTAAAGCCTTTTCCCCTTGGATCTTGCAGGAGGCTCTGGAGATGTTGCTCTCAGGGGGGCCTGCGACAACTCAAGGCCATCCCTTGGCCGATTATCATTACGCAGGTAAGCAAAGCAGAGCTTCTTCCTTCACTGGCAGATGCTGCCGTCCCCTTCATTGTTGTGGCAAGCGTTTCTGCTTTAACAAATTGGGCTTAACACCAGCACAAGGTCTTGTCTTCTCGGCGGGTGGGGAAAGCACCAGCATCTAGTCCTTCAGCTTGACTTGTTTTCCAGTCCTTTTCCCTGGGCAATGCCTGCTCTTGTCTTCATCACCTTCTCAGGGAGCAGACATGTACTCACACGTCAATGATGGCCTGCTACCATTTGCTTTTTGTGGCCACTGGGATCTACTTCCTGTGGATCCAGGGATCCATTTACCTGCTGCTTTTTATTGCCAGGCTCTGACAGATGGACACCTGAGGAGAAGGACTCCTTCCAAAAGGCTTTCCACACCTATGGCAAGGATTTCCATCTCATCCAGAAGCAGGTAAAGCCGCAGGACATTCTTTACCTGAGCAGATCATCACCAGCAAAGCTTGCTTATGTCTGCTAACAAGCACTGGCCTTCAGTCTCTCTCTTCTCAAGTACCAAAACTGTTCAAGTAGTAACAAAACAGGACATCAAAGGCCTGTGTGAAAAGGATGATCCTGTCTCTCCAGCCCTTTTCTCCAAGCTCTTTTGGAAGATAAAGCTTTATTCTCTCAGACTTTTTGCGCAATTCTGCTGCTGCTTCCACAAGACATTGTGCTGGCATGACTGCAGTGAAGCCGGGAAAGAAGAGCTGTGCTAGATGCATTTCTTGTTGATCTGTGCATTACGTCTGTTGCCACGTAGCATGATACACGGTTTACTACATTGCATGATGCCTCTCTTTCTCCATGTTGATTTCATTTTACACCCTCCTCCATTTACTTCATGATTTTACTTCCTAGTTTACTCCATCTTCTACTTTTTCCCCAATGCACCTTACCAAGGAATTTTAGATTCCTTCTTTTTCCCTTCCCAACAGATCCAGACTAAGACCGTGGCACAGTGTGTGGAGTACTACTACACCTGGAAAAAGGAGCATCCAGTTGCCAGCACTCTTGCTCAGGTGAGGGGGAAGAAAATCCAGGCGTGCCAGGAGGGTGGAGAAACTGGGAGAAGGGGACAAAACCTGCTGGCGAGCCATGCCAGACACCGCTTTGCCAGGATCACATCAGCCCGTGCGCTGGCAAAGGCGCAGCAGATGCTGCCCAGGCCTTCCTTCTGCTGCTGCCCTGAAATACGCCATTCTGGAGCCTAACTTTGAGCCAAGAAAGCCGCACCACCACCCAAATGGGCTTTGGCTCTCTACGGATGGTTTTCTCAAGGGCTGCCACCTTAGCTGACTCCAATCAGACCCTTCCTTCCCCGCTTAATTCCCCCTGACATCAGCAATCCCTGTGTTCAGGGAGATGCTGCAAACCTTCAGGCAGATTTTGTACATTCCCACCATACTCCCCAGGAAGGAGCTGCCAGTGCTGTGGCTCCCCTCACACTTTCCTTAACAGCAAAGAGCAATTGGGTTGGCAATAGTGAGAGAGAGAGAGGGAGAGACTATTCTGGGTTGTATAAAGTGTCTAACCATGTGTCTTCTCGAATTTGACTGAATTTCCATCCCATTCCCAAGACATTTCTGGAGGAAAACCAGAGGGAAATAGATGTTAGGCAGAGAGGTAGAAATAAGAAATGTCGAATTCTAGAGAGCCACACATTTATGCCACCCCTTTGGCCTGTGGAAAAGAGGAGCATTTCCCTCCAAGCTCTGCCTTGGCAGCCCGCCGCAGCCCACTGGCAAAGGCAGCCGTTTGCTCAGCTCTTGAGGCTTTGGAAGGATTTCCTTAGGCCGATAGATTTTTGTGCTGGATGCAGGCATTTCCAGCTTTCTGAGGGGAAGGAAACATTGAAACAGGATTCTTTGATTTCCAGGGCGTGGGCAAAGCCAAGAGGAGCAAAAGCCCCCCCAGAAAGGAGGAGGGGCAGACAGGGAAGAGAAGCCGCAAGAGGGCTGGCAGCGCCGAGTGTCCCTGCTGCCAACCGCGCCAGCCGCCCCGTTCGGCGGGAGGCCCCTTTCCCTGCGGCCAGTGCAAACGGTGCGCAACTTCCTGCTCCTTCTGCTCCAACCTGCGCCTTTGCACTAAAACAGGCTGACCCTTTGCAAAGGCGCCGCAGGGCAAGCTCACGCCACTTGCACCATCGCCCCTCGCAGCCCTGCTCAAGCGTACAACCCACCTCAAACCCAAACAGCTCCCTTCAAACCCAGCCTTCACAATCAAACCTTGCCATGCCCCAACCAGACACACTGCATCCAAGTAGCAGCAGATGCATCAAAGCTTCCTTTGATGCTGCTGATCAAATTCCAAATAGGATGCAACAAAAGGAGGAAGACATTTCAAGGCATTGAAACAAGAAAGGTTGGACTCATGGGCTGATCAATTCACAATGTGCCACTGCCCAAAAAGACAGAAATTTGGACTTAAACGGAGATCTTGGCGCTTGCTTCAATGGTGTGTACTAAATTGACCAATGTACTAAATTGACCAAATTTGTTTCCTATCTTCCAGGGTGTTTGAAACCATCAAGGAAAGGAACAAACACAGGAGAAGACATTGGCCTCGCAAGGAAGCAGAGCCTCTCCCCAAGAAGAAAAGACCAAATTAGACAAGGCTGCGGCTTGTCCAGGCCTAGCAAGGCTTAGGCGTCAATAGGACTAGTTAGGAATAGGACTGATTTTTACGCTTTTAGACTTGTTGAAATTCTACTTAGTTAGTTTACATGATAGGAATCTCCTTCATTTCTTAGTTAAGTTACATGCATATTATTCAAGATTCTTTAGTAGTATTAGATTTATCAGTACCTGCAAGACATTTAGTGTTAGTTACGATCCGTCTTTTACCATTTCACCTTTATTGAGACAGAATCTGTTTTTATCATTAAACCGTGTTTGTGCCACTTTGTCTTTTGGTCTGTGTGAAATCACTCCAGCAACGTTTGTTCCATTTGCCTGCTGTTGCAAACACAGCACACTCCCTGACAGGAGAATCTGGGCACGCACCACCTCCCCCAGGCACAGCCCCTTGCTCAGCTGGCAGGACTGGCAAAGTTGTGTCTCCTTTACTGCCAGGGAAAGAACGCGGGCGCTTCATCCTTTGACTACTAAACATCTCAGCTGCCAGTGGAAAGGGAGGCTTTGTTTAATTCAATCAATTGGATCTAAATGACAGCTCTGCTCTCACCATCTTTTCTGCCTCAAAGCAACGGCTTTAGTCATTTTGTAGCCCAGCAACATAACTTTGTTTCATTTTGGGGGACTGATGGACCTGACCACCTTGGAGCACGTTTCTAGAACCCCTCCGATTCTATCACATTCATAACCACATGCACCACAAAGGTATCAGTAGTCCAGTTTCAGTTTCTCTTGAAAGGAACACTCTCCCGCCCTGGGCCTCCACCAATCTCCTCAGCTAAAGCAGAGCGGCTGGCATCATTATCCTCTCTCTGGCTTCCCACACTTCAGGTATTTGCAGCAAAGAAGAAGCAAAGTCCCTCTTTTATCTAGCCCAGCAAATGGCACTGCCCAGCAAGGCTTTGGTGGCAGGGGCTGTGCAGGGTGGAGAGGGGGCCAGGGAGGGGGCAATTGCCAGGCTGCTTCTGGGAAGCGCAGGCAAGCTTGCCCTTGTCTGATGGAGCCAGTGCAGCTGGCCTTTGGAGCCTACAAAGTGTCTGCCTTGCAGTGCCACTTGGTACAGCTGCCCCCTCACTTTGCTGCCCTGTGCGCAACATGCAGCTGGGAAGGAAGCAAGATGGGCACTGAAGCAAGATTTGCTTTGCCTTAACAATAGGCAGGAAAGCAGCAAAACTGGCTGGCTTTGGTCCTATCTGGCATCTAAGTATGAAAAGAAACGTGAAGGCCGTCTGTGTGGAAAGGTAATTCCGTCAGCGTTCCTGTCTTAGAGGAATCCCCGAGTCTTTTGAGACAAACACCTAGCTTCTCCAAGGGAGCTGCAAGAGGGATGTAGAAATTCTGCATTCATGTGTGCTGCAGAAATGCCACTGTGCTGTCCCTGTGTGTGTGTGTGTGTGTGCCCATCATTTCCCCTGAGAAACATTCTGTTTCTCCAAGTTTCAGGGAAGGAATGATGAGGTGAGAGACCAGCTCAGAGGCCCAAGGAGGGAAAACATCAAGTGACATAATTGGGCACCAAAAGGAGATTTGACAAAGGGGGCAGCATGAATGCCTCCACTTTGAGAGGAAGCTTTGAAGTTGGCTCTCTGCTGAACAACTTGCACATTCCAGCTCCTCTCAGAGCTGGAGGAGAGCCTGTGGGAGGAGTCGTGCTGCTTCTCCAGGGCAGGAGATGAGCTCTGGGCCCTTGGACACAGCCAGCCTCCTGGGCACGTTCAGCTGGGGACACCTTGCAGAGAAGCAGCGAGGAGAGACACGCCTGTCCCTGCACTGCTTTTGCCCGTCTCCTCAGACCACGCAGGTCAAAAGGCCAATGGCAAGGGTCTCAGAGCAAGCTTGCAGCAGCAGAAGTAAAAGGGGCAAAGGTAGCCCATGCCTGTTTGTGTGCCATGGCTCCCCTGGGCTTCTACATGGAATGTTGGGCTGTGCCCATGGCAACTGTCGTTGTCTCCTGCTCCTGCGGCCGTTGGTGGAACGCTGCTGGAGCAGCACTGGAGCAGCAGCTGCAGGATCAGCTCCTGGGCTGTCCCTGAGCAGCCGCCTCCTGCACTCAGCGCCACACCCGGCCTCTGCACCCACATCCTCGTCTCCCCGCCTGCCTCCAGGCATCCCCACAGCACTTGGGCACCGTCAAAGGTAAGAAAATCCCCGTTTGCCCTCAAAGCACTAACACAAGGCCACCAGGCTCCAGCTGCCTCTCCCACCAACCATGACACACAGCCTGCGTGCTCACTTTCCCCACACCAGCTTCCATGTCAAAGCGGGCTGCACCTTGCCAAGGAATCGTCTTGCCTCCCGGGCAAACACAGACACTTCCATAGAGGATGCAGAGAGCTGTCACAGTGCACTTGCAGATCCTCCTCCACAGATCACCTGCTTCAAAGTTCTTGGCACCCATTGCACTCCTAAACCCAGCTTTTGGTGACCCCAAAACAAATTGTTCATGGCTGAGGAGTTCAGGCCTTCAGTGTCAACAAATCCCATTATGCCCTGACTCAGCTCACACCTGCTCCAAAGCTGCAAAAACAAGAATGATGGCACTTCTCCTCTGGGACCCCTGTCATTCAGGCCATGCAAGCATTTGACCGGCCTTGTCCTCAAGCACAGGTGTTCAACTTCAAAAATCATCTGCTATCAGCAATCCTTATGTGCTTGCATAGTTACGTCTCTGATAGGAACATTCTCTTTTCCTATCGTATAGATACTTTTTTGCAATGCATGTAGGGCTGGTTCCACCTCATGCTCAGGGGCAACTGGGAAATGCCGTCTTCTCAAGAACACACTCACAGTATCAGAGAATTTTCTGGCTTGGAAGGGATTCTCAAAGATCACTGAGCCCAACTGCGGGGCAGCCTCAACAATCACACCCTGTGCCCAAGAGCGCTGTCCAAACAATTTTGGAGCTCCGTCAGCCTTGGTGCTGGGACCTCTTTCCTGGACAGCCTCTTCCAGTGGCCAAGCACCCTCTGGCTCTGAAGAGCCTTTTCCTTCTATCCACCCTAAGCCTGCACTGGCACATCTTGCAGGCCATTCTCTTGGGTGTTCCCAGTGGCTCCAGGACTGAAGAGAGTAGTGCATGGCCTTCTGCTTCCCCTCCTCAGGAAGCTGCTGACTGCTAGAGGCTCCTGCCTAGGCAATTCCACCTCAAAAACATGGCAATGACAGCAAACAGAAAGGAGCTGGGACAGAGGAGCTCAGGCTTTGCAACCATGAGGATCAGAAGGAAGGCTACTGACACATCCTTGGCAGAACCATTTTTAACTGGAGCATTGTTTGGACCTTTTTCAGGTGGAAAGGAGAGGAACAATGAAAAGGAAAGCAAGAGCCAACAATCAGCCGTGAGTTTTGGCCTAGGGTTAAAGGGCAGCAAACTGGAGGAATGGCCAGGAGGAGAACTGCTCTTTCACACTCACGCTGGGATGGCTTCAAGCCTGTGCAGCCACAGGAAGGCTCTCTCGAGCACTTGCCTTTCTTACCTCCACCTCCTTCTTCCTTCAGACACATCAATGTTGGCAGCGACTTTCAGGCTGAGCTCCCAGAGCTGCAGAGCAGAGCACCAAGTGAGGATGAAGAGCCTGCAACCCTGCTCTGGAAGCCCTGGGGGGAAGATGACTCTGACATGGAAAAACCTGACAGAGGTAGCTTCTCTTCAAGCTTTTCTTCCACCCCTGACATACTTGGGTCTTTCAAAAGCTCCTTTTGCATAGAAAGGCAGCTTTTTGCAGCCTCTGCTTCTCTCCCTGTCTCGCCCATCTTCCCATCTACAAGTGTTAGAGGCAAGGAGAATGCTCTGCTTCTGCAGCAGAGCAGGAAAAAGAGCAAGCATCTTGCTCTCCAAATTGCTCAGGCCCATTTGCCACTGCAAGAGGGGAGATTGGCCTCCACTTCTTCTTACAGAAGCTGCTTTGAAGGGAGAGCCAGCACTGCGGGGGCCCTCGCTTCAGCTGGCCCTGCCTTTGCTCTCCTTTTCATGCTCTCCAAGCTGCTGCATTTAGCTCCCGGCCTTTCCTTGCGCCTTGCATGGCAACCTTTGCCCTTGCTGGCCTCAAGGCTGACTTTGGCTGGGTTTTTGTTGTGCTTGCAGTAAGAGAACTGCTGGACATGGCCAGCTCCCGTGGCATTCCCGGGGCAGCAGCTGACCTGGAGCGCGCCCTGCACTGCCTGCACCAGGCACGCGGCAGCGTTGCGGTAAGAAGCGGCTCTGTGGGCGCACACAAGAGGGCACAGGGAATGCACAAGGCCCGCCCACTGGGACAGCCTTTCCTGCCTGCTCCTTCAAGGAGTGTCTTTCTAGGGAGCAGAGCACTGGCTGCCTGCTGTGTCTCCTCCAGCTGCGTCAGGGCTGAGCCCAAAGGGCTCCAGCAGGGACAATCTCCCTCCTGCAGGTGGCGGCGCAAGGCCCTGCAGCCTGCTGCCTTGGAAATGGCCTGCCCGTCTGGGTTCTCTAAGACATTTGGAGGGGAAATTCCCACAAGCCTCAGTCAGCTGAGGCCATTCTGGCTGCAGCAGGAGCAAAATCATTACGTTGGTGAGCAAAATGCCACTCTTGGGGACCAGGATTAAAGGGCTGGGCAGTAAAAACTAGGCACTGGCATCAAATCCCAGGCTCTCACCCACATGGCATACAGTTGCTTGAATGTCTGAAGAGGCAAAGTAGCTGAAAGGCAGCATCTCTGATTTTTGGCTCATTTTGGATGTGGTGGGGTGGCTAAAGCCTTTTCCCCTTGGATCTTGCAGGAGGCTCTGGAGATGTTGCTCTCAGGGGGGCCTGCGACAACTCAAGGCCATCCCTTGGCCGATTATCATTACGCAGGTAAGCAAAGCAGAGCTTCTTCCTTCACTGGCAGATGCTGCCGTCCCCTTCATTGTTGTGGCAAGCGTTTCTGCTTTAACAAATTGGGCTTAACACCAGCACAAGGTCTTGTCTTCTCGGCGGGTGGGGAAAGCACCAGCATCTAGTCCTTCAGCTTGACTTGTTTTCCAGTCCTTTTCCCTGGGCAATGCCTGCTCTTGTCTTCATCACCTTCTCAGGGAGCAGACATGTACTCACACGTCAATGATGGCCTGCTACCATTTGCTTTTTGTGGCCACTGGGATCTACTTCCTGTGGATCCAGGGATCCATTTACCTGCTGCTTTTTATTGCCAGGCTCTGACAGATGGACACCTGAGGAGAAGGACTCCTTCCAAAAGGCTTTCCACACCTATGGCAAGGATTTCCATCTCATCCAGAAGCAGGTAAAGCCGCAGGACATTCTTTACCTGAGCAGATCATCACCAGCAAAGCTTGCTTATGTCTGCTAACAAGCACTGGCCTTCAGTCTCTCTCTTCTCAAGTACCAAAACTGTTCAAGTAGTAACAAAACAGGACATCAAAGGCCTGTGTGAAAAGGATGATCCTGTCTCTCCAGCCCTTTTCTCCAAGCTCTTTTGGAAGATAAAGCTTTATTCTCTCAGACTTTTTGCGCAATTCTGCTGCTGCTTCCACAAGACATTGTGCTGGCATGACTGCAGTGAAGCCGGGAAAGAAGAGCTGTGCTAGATGCATTTCTTGTTGATCTGTGCATTACGTCTGTTGCCACGTAGCATGATACACGGTTTACTACATTGCATGATGCCTCTCTTTCTCCATGTTGATTTCATTTTACACCCTCCTCCATTTACTTCATGATTTTACTTCCTAGTTTACTCCATCTTCTACTTTTTCCCCAATGCACCTTACCAAGGAATTTTAGATTCCTTCTTTTTCCCTTCCCAACAGATCCAGACTAAGACCGTGGCACAGTGTGTGGAGTACTACTACACCTGGAAAAAGGAGCATCCAGTTGCCAGCACTCTTGCTCAGGTGAGGGGGAAGAAAATCCAGGCGTGCCAGGAGGGTGGAGAAACTGGGAGAAGGGGAGAAAACCTGCTGGCGAGCCATGCCAGACACCGCTTTGCCAGGATCACATCAGCCCATGCGCTGGCAAAGGCGCAGCAGATGCTGCCCAGGCCTTCCTTCTGCTGCTGCCCTGAAATACGCCATTCTGGGGCCTAACTTTGAGCCAAGAAAGCCCCACCACCACCCAAATGGGCTTTGGCTCTCTACAGATGCGTTTCTCAAGGGCTGCCACCTTAGCTGACTCCAATCAGACCCTTCCTTCCCCGCTTAATTCCCCCTGACATCAGCAATCCCTGTGTTCAGGGAGATGCTGCAAACCTTCAGGCAGATTTTGTACATTCCCACCATACTCCCCAGGAAGGAGCTGCCAGTGCTGTGGCTCCCCTCACACTTTCCTTAACAGCAAAGAGCAATTGGGTTGGCAATAGTGAGAGAGAGAGAGGGAGAGACTATTCTGGGTTGTATAAAGTGTCTAACCATGTGTCTTCTCGAATTTGACTGAATTTCCATCCCATTCCCAAGACATTTCTGGAGGAAAACCAGAGGGAAATAGATGTTAGGCAGAGAGGTAGAAATAAGAAATGTCGAATTCTAGAGAGCCACACATTTATGCCACCCCTTTGGCCTGTGGAAAAGAGGAGCATTTCCCTCCAAGCTCTGCCTTGGCAGCCCGCCGCAGCCCACTGGCAAAGGCAGCCGTTTGCTCAGCTCTTGAGGCTTTGGAAGGATTTCCTTAGGCCGATAGATTTTTGTGCTGGATGCAGGCATTTCCAGCTTTCTGAGGGGAAGGAAACATTGAAACAGGATTCTTTGATTTCCAGGCCGTGGGCAAAGCCAAGAGGAGCAAAAGCCCCCCCAGAAAGGAGGAGGGGCAGACAGGGAAGAGAAGCCGCAAGAGGGCTGGCAGCGCCGAGTGTCCCTGCTGCCAACCGCGCCAGCCGCCCCGTTCGGCGGGAGGCCCCTTTCCCTGCGGCCAGTGCAAACGGTGCGCAACTTCCTGCTCCTTCTGCTCCAACCTGCGCCTTTGCACTAAAACAGGCTGACCCTTTGCAAAGGCGCCGCAGGGCAAGCTCACGCCACTTGCACCATCGCCCCTCGCAGCCCTGCTCAAGCGTACAACCCACCTCAAACCCAAACAGCTCCCTTCAAACCCAGCCTTCACAATCAAACCTTGCCATGCCCCAACCAGACACACTGCATCCAAGTAGCAGCAGATGCATCAAAGCTTCCTTTGATGCTGCTGATCAAATTCCAAATAGGATGCAACAAAAGGAGGAAGACATTTCAAGGCATTGAAACAAGAAAGGTTGGACTCATGGGCTGATCAATTCACAATGTGCCACTGCCCAAAAAGACAGAAATTTGGACTTAAACGGAGATCTTGGCGCTTGCTTCAATGGTGTGTACTAAATTGACCAATGTACTAAATTGACCAAATTTGTTTCCTATCTTCCAGGGTGTTTGAAACCATCAAGGAAAGGAACAAACACAGGAGAAGACATCGGCCTCGCAAGGAAGCAGAGCCTCTCCCCAAGAAGAAAAGACCAAATTAGACAAGGCTGCGGCTTGTCCAGGCCTAGCAAGGCTTAGGCGTCAATAGGACTAGTTAGGAATAGGACTGATTTTTACGCTTTTAGACTTGTTGAAATTCTACTTAGTTAGTTTACATGATAGGAATCTCCTTCATTTCTTAGTTAAGTTACATGCATATTATTCAAGATTCTTTAGTAGTATTAGATTTATCAGTACCTGCAAGACATTTAGTGTTAGTTACGATCCGTCTTTTACCATTTCACCTTTATTGAGACAGAATCTGTTTTTATCATTAAACCGTGTTTGTTCCACTTTGTCTTTTGGTCTGTGTGAAATCACTCCAGCAACGTTTGTTCCATTTGCCTGCTGTTGCAAACACAGCACACTCCCTGACAGGAGAATCTGGGCACGCACCACCTCCCCCAGGCACAGCCCCTTGCTCAGCTGGCAGGACTGGCAAAGTTGTGTCTCCTTTACTGCCAGGGAAAGAACGCGGGCGCTTCATCCTTTGACTACTAAACATCTCAGCTGCCAGTGGAAAGGGAGGCTTTGTTTAATTCAATCAATTGGATCTAAATGAGTGCTCTGCTCTCACCATCTTTTCTGCCTCAAAGCAACGGCTTTAGTCATTTTGTAGCCCAGCAACATAACTTTGTTTCATTTTGGGGGACTGATGGACCTGACCACCTTGGAGCACGTTTCTAGAACCCCTCCGATTCTATCACATTCATAACCACATGCACCACAAAGGTATCAGTAGTCCAGTTTCAGTTTCTCTTGAAAGGAACACTCTCCCGCCCTGGGCCTCCACCAATCTCCTCAGCTAAAGCAGAGCGGCTGGCATCATTATCCTCTCTCTGGCTTCCCACACTTCAGGTATTTGCAGCAAAGAAGAAGCAAAGTCCCTCTTTTATCTAGCCCAGCAAATGGCACTGCCCAGCAAGCCTTTGGTGGCAGGGGCTGTGCAGGGTGGAGAGGGGGCCAGGGAGGGGGCAATTGCCAGGCTGCTTCTGGGAAGCGCAGGCAAGCTTGCCCTTGTCTGATGGAGCCAGTGCAGCTGGCCTTTGGAGCCTACAAAGTGTCTGCCTTGCAGTGCCACTTGGTACAGCTGCCCCCTCACTTTGCTGCCCTGTGCGCAACATGCAGCTGGGAAGGAAGCAAGATGGGCACTGAAGCAAGATTTGCTTTGCCTTAACAATAGGCAGGAAAGCAGCAAAACTGGCTGGCTTTGGTCCTATCTGGCATCTAAGTATGAAAAGAAACGTGAAGGCCGTCTGTGTGGAAAGGTAATTCCGTCAGCGTTCCTGTCTTAGAGGAATCCCCGAGTCTTTTGAGACAAACACCTAGCTTCTCCAAGGGAGCTGCAAGAGGGATGTAGAAATTCTGCATTCATGTGTGCTGCAGAAATGCCACTGTGCTGTCCCTGTGTGTGTGTGTGTGTGTGCCCATCATTTCCCCTGAGAAACATTCTGTTTCTCCAAGTTTCAGGGAAGGAATGATGAGGTGAGAGACCAGCTCAGAGGCCCAAGGAGGGAAAACATCAAGTGACATAATTGGGCACCAAAAGGAGATTTGACAAAGGGGGCAGCATGAATGCCTCCACTTTGAGAGGAAGCTTTGAAGTTGGCTCTCTGCTGAACAACTTGCACATTCCAGCTCCTCTCAGAGCTGGAGGAGAGCCTGTGGGAGGAGTCGTGCTGCTTCTCCAGGGCAGGAGATGAGCTCTGGGCCCTTGGACACAGCCAGCCTCCTGGGCACGTTCAGCTGGGGACACCTTGCAGAGAAGCAGCGAGGAGAGACACGCCTGTCCCTGCACTGCTTTTGCCCGTCTCCTCAGACCACGCAGGTCAAAAGGCCAATGGCAAGGGTCTCAGAGCAAGCTTGCAGCAGCAGAAGTAAAAGGGGCAAAGGTAGCCCATGCCTGTTTGTGTGCCATGGCTCCCCTGGGCTTCTACATGGAATGTTGGGCTGTGCCCATGGCAACTGTCGTTGTCTCCTGCTCCTGCGGCCGTTGGTGGAATGCTGCTGGAGCAGCACTGGAGCAGCAGCTGCAGGATCAGCTCCTGGGCTGTCCCTGAGCAGCCGCCTCCTGCACTCAGCGCCACACCCGGCCTCTGCACCCACATCCTCGTCTCCCCGCCTGCCTCCAGGCATCCCCACAGCACTTGGGCACCGTCAAAGGTAAGAAAATCCCCGTTTGCCCTCAAAGCACTAACACAAGGCCACCAGGCTCCAGCTGCCTCTCCCACCAACCATGACACACAGCCTGCGTGCTCACTTTCCCCACACCAGCTTCCATGTCAAAGCGGGCTGCACCTTGCCAAGGAATCGTCTTGCCTCCCGGGCAAACACAGACACTTCCATAGAGGATGCAGAGAGCTGTCACAGTGCACTTGCAGATCCTCCTCCACAGATCACCTGCTTCAAAGTTCTTGGCACCCATTGCACTCCTAAACCCAGCTTTTGGTGACCCCAAAACAAATTGTTCATGGCTGAGGAGTTCAGGCCTTCAGTGTCAACAAATCCCATTATGCCCTGACTCAGCTCACACCTGCTCCAAAGCTGCAAAAACAAGAATGATGGCACTTCTCCTCTGGGACCCCTGTCATTCAGGCCATGCAAGCATTTGACCGGCCTTGTCCTCAAGCACAGGTGTTCAACTTCAAAAATCATCTGCTATCAGCAATCCTTATGTGCTTGCATAGTTACGTCTCTGATAGGAACATTCTCTTTTCCTATCGTATAGATACTTTTTTGCAATGCATGTAGGGCTGGTTCCGCCTCATGCTTAGGGGCAACTGGGAAATGCCGTCTTCTCAAGAACACACTCACAGTATCAGAGAATTTTCTGGCTTGGAAGGGATTCTCAAAGATCACTGAGCCCAACTGCGGGGCAGCCTCAACAATCACACCCTGTGCCCAAGAGCGCTGTCCAAACAATTTTGGAGCTCCGTCAGCCTTGGTGCTGGGACCTCTTTCCTGGACAGCCTCTTCCAGTGGCCAAGCACTCTCTGGCTCTGAAGAGCCTTTTCCTTCTATCCACCCTAAGCCTGCACTGGCACATCTTGCAGGCCATTCTCTTGGGTGTTCCCAGTGGCTCCAGGACTGAAGAGAGTAGTGCATGGCCTTCTGCTTCCCCTCCTCAGGAAGCTGCTGACTGCTAGAGGCTCCTGCCTAGGCAATTCCACCTCAAAAACATGGCAATGACAGCAAACAGAAAGGAGCTGGGACAGAGGAGCTCAGGCTTTGCAACCATGAGGATCAGAAGGAAGGCTACTGACACATCCTTGGCAGAACCATTTTTAACTGGAGCATTGTTTGGACCTTTTTCAGGTGGAAAGGAGAGGAACAATGAAAAGGAAAGCAAGAGCCAACAATCAGCCGTGAGTTTTGGCCTAGGGTTAAAGGGCAGCAAACTGGAGGAATGGCCAGGAGGAGAACTGCTCTTTCACACTCACGCTGGGATGGCTTCAAGCCTGTGCAGCCACAGGAAGGCTCTCTCGAGCACTTGCCTTTCTTACCTCCACCTCCTTCTTCCTTCAGACACATCAATGTTGGCAGCGACTTTCAGGCTGAGCTCCCAGAGCTGCAGAGCAGAGCACCAAGTGAGGATGAAGAGCCTGCAACCCTGCTCTGGAAGCCCTGGGGGGAAGATGACTCTGACATGGAAAAACCTGACAGAGGTAGCTTCTCTTCAAGCTTTTCTTCCACCCCTGACATACTTGGGTCTTTCAAAAGCTCCTTTTGCATAGAAAGGCAGCTTTTTGCAGCCTCTGCTTCTCTCCCTGTCTCGCCCATCTTCCCATCTACAAGTGTTAGAGGCAAGGAGAATGCTCTGCTTCTGCAGCAGAGCAGGAAAAAGAGCAAGCATCTTGCTCTCCAAATTGCTCAGGCCCATTTGCCACTGCAAGAGGGGAGATTGGCCTCCACTTCTTCTTACAGAAGCTGCTTTGAAGGGAGAGCCAGCACTGCGGGGGCCCTCGCTTCAGCTGGCCCTGCCTTTGCTCTCCTTTTCATGCTCTCCAAGCTGCTGCATTTAGCTCCCGGCCTTTCCTTGCGCCTTGCATGGCAACCTTTGCCCTTGCTGGCCTCAAGGCTGACTTTGGCTGGGTTTTTGTTGTGCTTGCAGTAAGAGAACTGCTGGACATGGCCAGCTCCCGTGGCATTCCCGGGGCAGCAGCTGACCTGGAGCGCGCCCTGCACTGCCTGCACCAGGCACGCGGCAGCGTTGCGGTAAGAAGCGGCTCTGTGGGCGCACACAAGAGGGCACAGGGAATGCACAAGGCCCGCCCACTGGGACAGCCTTTCCTGCCTGCTCCTTCAAGGAGTGTCTTTCTAGGGAGCAGAGCACTGGCTGCCTGCTGTGTCTCCTCCAGCTGCGTCAGGGCTGAGCCCAAAGGGCGCCAGCAGGGACAATCTCCCTCCTGCAGGCGGCGGCGCAAGGCCCTGCAGCCTGCTGCCTTGGAAATGGCCTGCCCGTCTGGGTTCTCTAAGACATTTGGAGGGGAAATTCCCACAAGCCTCAGTCAGCTGAGGCCATTCTGGCTGCAGCAGGAGCAAAATCATTACGTTGGTGAGCAAAATGTCACTCTTGGGGACCAGGATCAAAGGGCTGGGCAGCAAAAACTAGGCACTGGCATCAAATCCCAGGCTCTCACCCACATGGCATACAGTTGCTTGAATGTCTGAAGAGGCAAAGTAGCTGAAAGGCAGCATCTCTGATTTTTGGCTCATTTTGGATGTGGTGCGGTGGCTAAAGCCTTTTCCCCTTGGATCTTGCAGGAGGCTCTGGAGATGTTGCTCTCAGGGGGGCCTGCGACAACTCAAGGCCATCCCTTGGCCGATTATCATTACGCAGGTAAGCAAAGCAGAGCTTCTTCCTTCACTGGCAGATGCTGCCGTCCCCTTCATTGTTGTGGCAAGCGTTTCTGCTTTAACAAATTGGGCTTAACACCAGCACAAGGTCTTGTCTTCTCGGCGGGTGGGGAAAGCACCAGCATCTAGTCCTTCAGCTTGACTTGTTTTCCAGTCCTTTTCCCTGGGCAATGCCTGCTCTTGTCTTCATCACCTTCTCAGGGAGCAGACATGTACTCACACGTCAATGATGGCCTGCTACCATTTGCTTTTTGTGGCCACTGGGATCTACTTCCTGTGGATCCAGGGATCCATTTACCTGCTGCTTTTTATTGCCAGGCTCTGACAGATGGACACCTGAGGAGAAGGACTCCTTCCAAAAGGCTTTCCACACCTATGGCAAGGATTTCCATCTCATCCAGAAGCAGGTAAAGCCGCAGGACATTCTTTACCTGAGCAGATCATCACCAGCAAAGCTTGCTTATGTCTGCTAACAAGCACTGGCCTTCAGTCTCTCTCTTCTCAAGTACCAAAACTGTTCAAGTAGTAACAAAACAGGACATCAAAGGCCTGTGTGAAAAGGATGATCCTGTCTCTCCAGCCCTTTTCTCCAAGCTCTTTTGGAAGATAAAGCTTTATTCTCTCAGACTTTTTGCGCAATTCTGCTGCTGCTTCCACAAGACATTGTGCTGGCATGACTGCAGTGAAGCCGGGAAAGAAGAGCTGTGCTAGATGCATTTCTTGTTGATCTGTGCATTACGTCTGTTGCCACGTAGCATGATACACGGTTTACTACATTGCATGATGCCTCTCTTTCTCCATGTTGATTTCATTTTACACCCTCCTCCATTTACTTCATGATTTTACTTCCTAGTTTACTCCATCTTCTACTTTTTCCCCAATGCACCTTACCAAGGAATTTTAGATTCCTTCTTTTTCCCTTCCCAACAGATCCAGACTAAGACCGTGGCACAGTGTGTGGAGTACTACTACACCTGGAAAAAGGAGCATCCAGTTGCCAGCACTCTTGCTCAGGTGAGGGGGAAGAAAATCCAGGCGTGCCAGGAGGGTGGAGAAACTGGGAGAAGGGGACAAAACCTGCTGGCGAGCCATGCCAGACACCGCTTTGCCAGGATCACATCAGCCCGTGCGCTGGCAAAGGCGCAGCAGATGCTGCCCAGGCCTTCCTTCTGCTGCTGCCCTGAAATACGCCATTCTGGAGCCTAACTTTGGGCCAAGAAAGCCCCACCACCACCCAAATGGGCTTTGGCTCTCTACGGATGGTTTTCTCAAGGGCTGCCACCTTAGCTGACTCCAATCAGACCCTTCCTTCCCCGCTTAATTCCCCCTGACATCAGCAATCCCTGTGTTCAGGGAGATGCTGCAAACCTTCAGGCAGATTTTGTACATTCCCACCATACTCCCCAGGAAGGAGCTGCCAGTGCTGTGGCTCCCCTCACACTTTCCTTAACAGCAAAGAGCAATTGGGTTGGCAATAGTGAGAGAGAGAGAGGGAGAGACTATTCTGGGTTGTATAAAGTGTCTAACCATGTGTCTTCTCGAATTTGACTGAATTTCCATCCCATTCCCAAGACATTTCTGGAGGAAAACCAGAGGGAAATAGATGTTAGGCAGAGAGGTAGAAATAAGAAATGTCGAATTCTAGAGAGCCACACATTTATGCCACCCCTTTGGCCTGTGGAAAAGAGGAGCATTTCCCTCCAAGCTCTGCCTTGGCAGCCCGCCGCAGCCCACTGGCAAAGGCAGCCGTTTGCTCAGCTCTTGAGGCTTTGGAAGGATTTCCTTAGGCCGATAGATTTTTGTGCTGGATGCAGGCATTTCCAGCTTTCTGAGGGGAAGGAAACATTGAAACAGGATTCTTTGATTTCCAGGGCGTGGGCAAAGCCAAGAGGAGCAAAAGCCCCCCCAGAAAGGAGGAGGGGCAGACAGGGAAGAGAAGCCGCAAGAGGGCTGGCAGCGCCGAGTGTCCCTGCTGCCAACCGCGCCAGCCGCCCCGTTCGGCGGGAGGCCCCTTTCCCTGCGGCCAGTGCAAACGGTGCGCAACTTCCTGCTCCTTCTGCTCCAACCTGCGCCTTTGCACTAAAACAGGCTGACCCTTTGCAAAGGCGCCGCAGGGCAAGCTCACGCCACTTGCACCATCGCCCCTCGCAGCCCTGCTCAAGCGTACAACCCACCTCAAACCCAAACAGCTCCCTTCAAACCCAGCCTTCACAATCAAACCTTGCCATGCCCCAACCAGACACACTGCATCCAAGTAGCAGCAGATGCATCAAAGCTTCCTTTGATGCTGCTGATCAAATTCCAAATAGGATGCAACAAAAGGAGGAAGACATTTCAAGGCATTGAAACAAGAAAGGTTGGACTCATGGGCTGATCAATTCACAATGTGCCACTGCCCAAAAAGACAGAAATTTGGACTTAAACGGAGATCTTGGCGCTTGCTTCAATGGTGTGTACTAAATTGACCAATGTACTAAATTGACCAAATTTGTTTCCTATCTTCCAGGGTGTTTGAAACCATCAAGGAAAGGAACAAACACAGGAGAAGACATTGGCCTCGCAAGGAAGCAGAGCCTCTCCCCAAGAAGAAAAGACCAAATTAGACAAGGCTGCGGCTTGTCCAGGCCTAGCAAGGCTTAGGCGTCAATAGGACTAGTTAGGAATAGGACTGATTTTTACGCTTTTAGACTTGTTGAAATTCTACTTAGTTAGTTTACATGATAGGAATCTCCTTCATTTCTTAGTTAAGTTACATGCATATTATTCAAGATTCTTTAGTAGTATTAGATTTATCAGTACCTGCAAGACATTTAGTGTTAGTTACGATCCGTCTTTTACCATTTCACCTTTATTGAGACAGAATCTGTTTTTATCATTAAACCGTGTTTGTGCCACTTTGTCTTTTGGTCTGTGTGAAATCACTCCAGCAACGTTTGTTCCATTTGCCTGCTGTTGCAAACACAGCACACTCCCTGACAGGAGAATCTGGGCACGCACCACCTCCCCCAGGCACAGCCCCTTGCTCAGCTGGCAGGACTGGCAAAGTTGTGTCTCCTTTACTGCCAGGGAAAGAACGCGGGCGCTTCATCCTTTGACTACTAAACATCTCAGCTGCCAGTGGAAAGGGAGGCTTTGTTTAATTCAATCAATTGGATCTAAATGACAGCTCTGCTCTCACCATCTTTTCTGCCTCAAAGCAACGGCTTTAGTCATTTTGTAGCCCAGCAACATAACTTTGTTTCATTTTGGGGGACTGATGGACCTGACCACCTTGGAGCACGTTTCTAGAACCCCTCCGATTCTATCACATTCATAACCACATGCACCACAAAGGTATCAGTAGTCCAGTTTCAGTTTCTCTTGAAAGGAACACTCTCCCGCCCTGGGCCTCCACCAATCTCCTCAGCTAAAGCAGAGCGGCTGGCATCATTATCCTCTCTCTGGCTTCCCACACTTCAGGTATTTGCAGCAAAGAAGAAGCAAAGTCCCTCTTTTATCTAGCCCAGCAAATGGCACTGCCCAGCAAGGCTTTGGTGGCAGGGGCTGTGCAGGGTGGAGAGGGGGCCAGGGAGGGGGCAATTGCCAGGCTGCTTCTGGGAAGCGCAGGCAAGCTTGCCCTTGTCTGATGGAGCCAGTGCAGCTGGCCTTTGGAGCCTACAAAGTGTCTGCCTTGCAGTGCCACTTGGTACAGCTGCCCCCTCACTTTGCTGCCCTGTGCGCAACATGCAGCTGGGAAGGAAGCAAGATGGGCACTGAAGCAAGATTTGCTTTGCCTTAACAATAGGCAGGAAAGCAGCAAAACTGGCTGGCTTTGGTCCTATCTGGCATCTAAGTATGAAAAGAAACGTGAAGGCCGTCTGTGTGGAAAGGTAATTCCGTCAGCGTTCCTGTCTTAGAGGAATCCCCGAGTCTTTTGAGACAAACACCTAGCTTCTCCAAGGGAGCTGCAAGAGGGATGTAGAAATTCTGCATTCATGTGTGCTGCAGAAATGCCACTGTGCTGTCCCTGTGTGTGTGTGTGTGTGTGCCCATCATTTCCCCTGAGAAACATTCTGTTTCTCCAAGTTTCAGGGAAGGAATGATGAGGTGAGAGACCAGCTCAGAGGCCCAAGGAGGGAAAACATCAAGTGACATAATTGGGCACCAAAAGGAGATTTGACAAAGGGGGCAGCATGAATGCCTCCACTTTGAGAGGAAGCTTTGAAGTTGGCTCTCTGCTGAACAACTTGCACATTCCAGCTCCTCTCAGAGCTGGAGGAGAGCCTGTGGGAGGAGTCGTGCTGCTTCTCCAGGGCAGGAGATGAGCTCTGGGCCCTTGGACACAGCCAGCCTCCTGGGCACGTTCAGCTGGGGACACCTTGCAGAGAAGCAGCGAGGAGAGACACGCCTGTCCCTGCACTGCTTTTGCCCGTCTCCTCAGACCACGCAGGTCAAAAGGCCAATGGCAAGGGTCTCAGAGCAAGCTTGCAGCAGCAGAAGTAAAAGGGGCAAAGGTAGCCCATGCCTGTTTGTGTGCCATGGCTCCCCTGGGCTTCTACATGGAATGTTGGGCTGTGCCCATGGCAACTGTCGTTGTCTCCTGCTCCTGCGGCCGTTGGTGGAACGCTGCTGGAGCAGCACTGGAGCAGCAGCTGCAGGATCAGCTCCTGGGCTGTCCCTGAGCAGCCGCCTCCTGCACTCAGCGCCACACCCGGCCTCTGCACCCACATCCTCGTCTCCCCGCCTGCCTCCAGGCATCCCCACAGCACTTGGGCACCGTCAAAGGTAAGAAAATCCCCGTTTGCCCTCAAAGCACTAACACAAGGCCACCAGGCTCCAGCTGCCTCTCCCACCAACCATGACACACAGCCTGCGTGCTCACTTTCCCCACACCAGCTTCCATGTCAAAGCGGGCTGCACCTTGCCAAGGAATCGTCTTGCCTCCCGGGCAAACACAGACACTTCCATAGAGGATGCAGAGAGCTGTCACAGTGCACTTGCAGATCCTCCTCCACAGATCACCTGCTTCAAAGTTCTTGGCACCCATTGCACTCCTAAACCCAGCTTTTGGTGACCCCAAAACAAATTGTTCATGGCTGAGGAGTTCAGGCCTTCAGTGTCAACAAATCCCATTATGCCCTGACTCAGCTCACACCTGCTCCAAAGCTGCAAAAACAAGAATGATGGCACTTCTCCTCTGGGACCCCTGTCATTCAGGCCATGCAAGCATTTGACCGGCCTTGTCCTCAAGCACAGGTGTTCAACTTCAAAAATCATCTGCTATCAGCAATCCTTATGTGCTTGCATAGTTACGTCTCTGATAGGAACATTCTCTTTTCCTATCGTATAGATACTTTTTTGCAATGCATGTAGGGCTGGTTCCACCTCATGCTCAGGGGCAACTGGGAAATGCCGTCTTCTCAAGAACACACTCACAGTATCAGAGAATTTTCTGGCTTGGAAGGGATTCTCAAAGATCACTGAGCCCAACTGCGGGGCAGCCTCAACAATCACACCCTGTGCCCAAGAGCGCTGTCCAAACAATTTTGGAGCTCCGTCAGCCTTGGTGCTGGGACCTCTTTCCTGGACAGCCTCTTCCAGTGGCCAAGCACCCTCTGGCTCTGAAGAGCCTTTTCCTTCTATCCACCCTAAGCCTGCACTGGCACATCTTGCAGGCCATTCTCTTGGGTGTTCCCAGTGGCTCCAGGACTGAAGAGAGTAGTGCATGGCCTTCTGCTTCCCCTCCTCAGGAAGCTGCTGACTGCTAGAGGCTCCTGCCTAGGCAATTCCACCTCAAAAACATGGCAATGACAGCAAACAGAAAGGAGCTGGGACAGAGGAGCTCAGGCTTTGCAACCATGAGGATCAGAAGGAAGGCTACTGACACATCCTTGGCAGAACCATTTTTAACTGGAGCATTGTTTGGACCTTTTTCAGGTGGAAAGGAGAGGAACAATGAAAAGGAAAGCAAGAGCCAACAATCAGCCGTGAGTTTTGGCCTAGGGTTAAAGGGCAGCAAACTGGAGGAATGGCCAGGAGGAGAACTGCTCTTTCACACTCACGCTGGGATGGCTTCAAGCCTGTGCAGCCACAGGAAGGCTCTCTCGAGCACTTGCCTTTCTTACCTCCACCTCCTTCTTCCTTCAGACACATCAATGTTGGCAGCGACTTTCAGGCTGAGCTCCCAGAGCTGCAGAGCAGAGCACCAAGTGAGGATGAAGAGCCTGCAACCCTGCTCTGGAAGCCCTGGGGGGAAGATGACTCTGACATGGAAAAACCTGACAGAGGTAGCTTCTCTTCAAGCTTTTCTTCCACCCCTGACATACTTGGGTCTTTCAAAAGCTCCTTTTGCATAGAAAGGCAGCTTTTTGCAGCCTCTGCTTCTCTCCCTGTCTCGCCCATCTTCCCATCTACAAGTGTTAGAGGCAAGGAGAATGCTCTGCTTCTGCAGCAGAGCAGGAAAAAGAGCAAGCATCTTGCTCTCCAAATTGCTCAGGCCCATTTGCCACTGCAAGAGGGGAGACTGGCCTCCACTTCTTCTTACAGAAGCTGCTTTGAAGGGAGAGCCAGCACTGCGGGGGCCCTCGCTTCAGCTGGCCCTGCCTTTGCTCTCCTTTTCATGCTCTCCAAGCTGCTGCATTTAGCTCCCGGCCTTTCCTTGCGCCTTGCATGGCAACCTTTGCCCTTGCTGGCCTCAAGGCTGACTTTGGCTGGGTTTTTGTTGTGCTTGCAGTAAGAGAACTGCTGGACATGGCCAGCTCCCGTGGCATTCCCGGGGCAGCAGCTGACCTGGAGCGCGCCCTGCACTGCCTGCACCAGGCACGCGGCAGCGTTGCGGTAAGAAGCGGCTCTGTGGGCGCACACAAGAGGGCACAGGGAATGCACAAGGCCCGCCCACTGGGACAGCCTTTCCTGCCTGCTCCTTCAAGGAGTGTCTTTCTAGGGAGCAGAGCACTGGCTGCCTGCTGTGTCTCCTCCAGCTGCGTCAGGGCTGAGCCCAAAGGGCTCCAGCAGGGACAATCTCCCTCCTGCAGGTGGCGGCGCAAGGCCCTGCAGCCTGCTGCCTTGGAAATGGCCTGCCCGTCTGGGTTCTCTAAGACATTTGGAGGGGAAATTCCCACAAGCCTCAGTCAGCTGAGGCCATTCTGGCTGCAGCAGGAGCAAAATCATTACGTTGGTGAGCAAAATGCCACTCTTGGGGACCAGGATTAAAGGGCTGGGCAGTAAAAACTAGGCACTGGCATCAAATCCCAGGCTCTCACCCACATGGCATACAGTTGCTTGAATGTCTGAAGAGGCAAAGTAGCTGAAAGGCAGCATCTCTGATTTTTGGCTCATTTTGGATGTGGTGGGGTGGCTAAAGCCTTTTCCCCTTGGATCTTGCAGGAGGCTCTGGAGATGTTGCTCTCAGGGGGGCCTGCGACAACTCAAGGCCATCCCTTGGCCGATTATCATTACGCAGGTAAGCAAAGCAGAGCTTCTTCCTTCACTGGCAGATGCTGCCGTCCCCTTCATTGTTGTGGCAAGCGTTTCTGCTTTAACAAATTGGGCTTAACACCAGCACAAGGTCTTGTCTTCTCGGCGGGTGGGGAAAGCACCAGCATCTAGTCCTTCAGCTTGACTTGTTTTCCAGTCCTTTTCCCTGGGCAATGCCTGCTCTTGTCTTCATCACCTTCTCAGGGAGCAGACATGTACTCACACGTCAATGATGGCCTGCTACCATTTGCTTTTTGTGGCCACTGGGATCTACTTCATGTGGATCCAGGGATCCATTTACCTGCTGCTTTTTATTGCCAGGCTCTGACAGATGGACACCTGAGGAGAAGGACTCCTTCCAAAAGGCTTTCCACACCTATGGCAAGGATTTCCATCTCATCCAGAAGCAGGTAAAGCCGCAGGACATTCTTTACCTGAGCAGATCATCACCAGCAAAGCTTGCTTATGTCTGCTAACAAGCACTGGCCTTCAGTCTCTCTCTTCTCAAGTACCAAAACTGTTCAAGTAGTAACAAAACAGGACATCAAAGGCCTGTGTGAAAAGGATGATCCTGTCTCTCCAGCCCTTTTCTCCAAGCTCTTTTGGAAGATAAAGCTTTATTCTCTCAGACTTTTTGCGCAATTCTGCTGCTGCTTCCACAAGACATTGTGCTGGCATGACTGCAGTGAAGCCGGGAAAGAAGAGCTGTGCTAGATGCATTTCTTGTTGATCTGTGCATTACGTCTGTTGCCACGTAGCATGATACACGGTTTACTACATTGCATGATGCCTCTCTTTCTCCATGTTGATTTCATTTTACACCCTCCTCCATTTAATTCATGATTTTACTTCCTAGTTTACTCCATCTTCTACTTTTTCCCCAATGCACCTTACCAAGGAATTTTAGATTCCTTCTTTTTCCCTTCCCAACAGATCCAGACTAAGACCGTGGCACAGTGTGTGGAGTACTACTACACCTGGAAAAAGGAGCATCCAGTTGCCAGCACTCTTGCTCAGGTGAGGGGGAAGAAAATCCAGGCGTGCCAGGAGGGTGGAGAAACTGGGAGAAGGGGAGAAAACCTGCTGGCGAGCCATGCCAGACACCGCTTTGCCAGGATCACATCAGCCCATGCGCTGGCAAAGGCGCAGCAGATGCTGCCCAGGCCTTCCTTCTGCTGCTGCCCTGAAATACGCCATTCTGGGGCCTAACTTTGAGCCAAGAAAGCCCCACCACCACCCAAATGGGCTTTGGCTCTCTACGGATGGTTTTCTCAAGGGCTGCCACCTTAGCTGACTCCAATCAGACCCTTCCTTCCCCGCTTAATTCCCCCTGACATCAGCAATCCCTGTGTTCAGGGAGATGCTGCAAACCTTCAGGCAGATTTTGTACATTCCCACCATACTCCCCAGGAAGGAGCTGCCAGTGCTGTGGCTCCCCTCACACTTTCCTTAACAGCAAAGAGCAATTGGGTTGGCAATAGTGAGAGAGAGAGAGGGAGAGACTATTCTGGGTTGTATAAAGTGTCTAACCATGTGTCTTCTCGAATTTGACTGAATTTCCATCCCATTCCCAAGACATTTCTGGAGGAAAACCAGAGGGAAATAGATGTTAGGCAGAGAGGTAGAAATAAGAAATGTCGAATTCTAGAGAGCCACACATTTATGCCACCCCTTTGGCCTGTGGAAAAGAGGAGCATTTCCCTCCAAGCTCTGCCTTGGCAGCCCGCCGCAGCCCACTGGCAAAGGCAGCCGTTTGCTCAGCTCTTGAGGCTTTGGAAGGATTTCCTTAGGCCGATAGATTTTTGTGCTGGATGCAGGCATTTCCAGCTTTCTGAGGGGAAGGAAACATTGAAACAGGATTCTTTGATTTCCAGGCCGTGGGCAAAGCCAAGAGGAGCAAAAGCCCCCCCAGAAAGGAGGAGGGGCAGACAGGGAAGAGAAGCCGCAAGAGGGCTGGCAGCGCCGAGTGTCCCTGCTGCCAACCGCGCCAGCCGCCCCGTTCGGCGGGAGGCCCCTTTCCCTGCGGCCAGTGCAAACGGTGCGCAACTTCCTGCTCCTTCTGCTCCAACCTGCGCCTTTGCACTAAAACAGGCTGACCCTTTGCAAAGGCGCCGCAGGGCAAGCTCACGCCACTTGCACCATCGCCCCTCGCAGCCCTGCTCAAGCGTACAACCCACCTCAAACCCAAACAGCTCCCTTCAAACCCAGCCTTCACAATCAAACCTTGCCATGCCCCAACCAGACACACTGCATCCAAGTAGCAGCAGATGCATCAAAGCTTCCTTTGATGCTGCTGATCAAATTCCAAATAGGATGCAACAAAAGGAGGAAGACATTTCAAGGCATTGAAACAAGAAAGGTTGGACTCATGGGCTGATCAATTCACAATGTGCCACTGCCCAAAAAGACAGAAATTTGGACTTAAACGGAGATCTTGGCGCTTGCTTCAATGGTGTGTACTAAATTGACCAATGTACTAAATTGACCAAATTTGTTTCCTATCTTCCAGGGTGTTTGAAACCATCAAGGAAAGGAACAAACACAGGAGAAGACATCGGCCTCGCAAGGAAGCAGAGCCTCTCCCCAAGAAGAAAAGACCAAATTAGACAAGGCTGCGGCTTGTCCAGGCCTAGCAAGGCTTAGGCGTCAATAGGACTAGTTAGGAATAGGACTGATTTTTACGCTTTTAGACTTGTTGAAATTCTACTTAGTTAGTTTACATGATAGGAATCTCCTTCATTTCTTAGTTAAGTTACATGCATATTATTCAAGATTCTTTAGTAGTATTAGATTTATCAGTACCTGCAAGACATTTAGTGTTAGTTACGATCCGTCTTTTACCATTTCACCTTTATTGAGACAGAATCTGTTTTTATCATTAAACCGTGTTTGTTCCACTTTGTCTTTTGGTCTGTGTGAAATCACTCCAGCAACGTTTGTTCCATTTGCCTGCTGTTGCAAACACAGCACACTCCCTGACAGGAGAATCTGGGCACGCACCACCTCCCCCAGGCACAGCCCCTTGCTCAGCTGGCAGGACTGGCAAAGTTGTGTCTCCTTTACTGCCAGGGAAAGAACGCGGGCGCTTCATCCTTTGACTACTAAACATCTCAGCTGCCAGTGGAAAGGGAGGCTTTGTTTAATTCAATCAATTGGATCTAAATGAGTGCTCTGCTCTCACCATCTTTTCTGCCTCAAAGCAACGGCTTTAGTCATTTTGTAGCCCAGCAACATAACTTTGTTTCATTTTGGGGGACTGATGGACCTGACCACCTTGGAGCACGTTTCTAGAACCCCTCCGATTCTATCACATTCATAACCACATGCACCACAAAGGTATCAGTAGTCCAGTTTCAGTTTCTCTTGAAAGGAACACTCTCCCGCCCTGGGCCTCCACCAATCTCCTCAGCTAAAGCAGAGCGGCTGGCATCATTATCCTCTCTCTGGCTTCCCACACTTCAGGTATTTGCAGCAAAGAAGAAGCAAAGTCCCTCTTTTATCTAGCCCAGCAAATGGCACTGCCCAGCAAGCCTTTGGTGGCAGGGGCTGTGCAGGGTGGAGAGGGGGCCAGGGAGGGGGCAATTGCCAGGCTGCTTCTGGGAAGCGCAGGCAAGCTTGCCCTTGTCTGATGGAGCCAGTGCAGCTGGCCTTTGGAGCCTACAAAGTGTCTGCCTTGCAGTGCCACTTGGTACAGCTGCCCCCTCACTTTGCTGCCCTGTGCGCAACATGCAGCTGGGAAGGAAGCAAGATGGGCACTGAAGCAAGATTTGCTTTGCCTTAACAATAGGCAGGAAAGCAGCAAAACTGGCTGGCTTTGGTCCTATCTGGCATCTAAGTATGAAAAGAAACGTGAAGGCCGTCTGTGTGGAAAGGTAATTCCGTCAGCGTTCCTGTCTTAGAGGAATCCCCGAGTCTTTTGAGACAAACACCTAGCTTCTCCAAGGGAGCTGCAAGAGGGATGTAGAAATTCTGCATTCATGTGTGCTGCAGAAATGCCACTGTGCTGTCCCTGTGTGTGTGTGTGTGTGTGCCCATCATTTCCCCTGAGAAACATTCTGTTTCTCCAAGTTTCAGGGAAGGAATGATGAGGTGAGAGACCAGCTCAGAGGCCCAAGGAGGGAAAACATCAAGTGACATAATTGGGCACCAAAAGGAGATTTGACAAAGGGGGCAGCATGAATGCCTCCACTTTGAGAGGAAGCTTTGAAGTTGGCTCTCTGCTGAACAACTTGCACATTCCAGCTCCTCTCAGAGCTGGAGGAGAGCCTGTGCAAGGAGTCGTGCTGCTTCTCCAGGGCAGGAGATGAGCTCTGGGCCCTTGGACACAGCCAGCCTCCTGGGCACGTTCAGCTGGGGACACCTTGCAGAGAAGCAGCGAGGAGAGCCACGCCTGTCCCTGCACTGCTTTTGCCCGTCTCCTCAGACCACGCAGGTCAAAAGGCCAATGGCAAGGGTCTCAGAGCAAGCTTGCAGCAGCAGAAGTAAAAGGGGCAAAGGTAGCCCATGCCTGTTTGTGTGCCATGGCTCCCCTGGGCTTCTACATGGAATGTTGGGCTGTGCCCATGGCAACTGTCGTTGTCTCCTGCTCCTGCGGCCGTTGGTGGAACGCTGCTGGAGCAGCACTGGAGCAGCAGCTGCAGGATCAGCTCCTGGGCTGTCCCTGAGCAGCCGCCTCCTGCACTCAGCGCCACACCCGGCCTCTGCACCCACATCCTCGTCTCCCCGCCTGCCTCCAGGCATCCCCACAGCACTTGGGCACCGTCAAAGGTAAGAAAATCCCCGTTTGCCCTCAAAGCACTAACACAAGGCCACCAGGCTCCAGCTGCCTCTCCCACCAACCATGACACACAGCCTGCGTGCTCACTTTCCCCACACCAGCTTCCATGTCAAAGCGGGCTGCACCTTGCCAAGGAATCGTCTTGCCTCCCGGGCAAACACAGACACTTCCATAGAGGATGCAGAGAGCTGTCACAGTGCACTTGCAGATCCTCCTCCACAGATCACCTGCTTCAAAGTTCTTGGCACCCATTGCACTCCTAAACCCAGCTTTTGGTGACCCCAAAACAAATTGTTCATGGCTGAGGAGTTCAGGCCTTCAGTGTCAACAAATCCCATTATGCCCTGACTCAGCTCACACCTGCTCCAAAGCTGCAAAAACAAGAATGATGGCACTTCTCCTCTGGGACCCCTGTCATTCAGGCCATGCAAGCATTTGACCGGCCTTGTCCTCAAGCACAGGTGTTCAACTTCAAAAATCATCTGCTATCAGCAATCCTTATGTGCTTGCATAGTTACGTCTCTGATAGGAACATTCTCTTTTCCTATCGTATAGATACTTTTTTGCAATGCATGTAGGGCTGGTTCCGCCTCATGCTTAGGGGCAACTGGGAAATGCCGTCTTCTCAAGAACACACTCACAGTATCAGAGAATTTTCTGGCTTGGAAGGGATTCTCAAAGATCACTGAGCCCAACTGCGGGGCAGCCTCAACAATCACACCCTGTGCCCAAGAGCGCTGTCCAAACAATTTTGGAGCTCCGTCAGCCTTGGTGCTGGGACCTCTTTCCTGGACAGCCTCTTCCAGTGGCCAAGCACTCTCTGGCTCTGAAGAGCCTTTTCCTTCTATCCACCCTAAGCCTGCACTGGCACATCTTGCAGGCCATTCTCTTGGGTGTTCCCAGTGGCTCCAGGACTGAAGAGAGTAGTGCATGGCCTTCTGCTTCCCCTCCTCAGGAAGCTGCTGACTGCTAGAGGCTCCTGCCTAGGCAATTCCACCTCAAAAACATGGCAATGACAGCAAACAGAAAGGAGCTGGGACAGAGGAGCTCAGGCTTTGCAACCATGAGGATCAGAAGGAAGGCTACTGACACATCCTTGGCAGAACCATTTTTAACTGGAGCATTGTTTGGACCTTTTTCAGGTGGAAAGGAGAGGAACAATGAAAAGGAAAGCAAGAGCCAACAATCAGCCGTGAGTTTTGGCCTAGGGTTAAAGGGCAGCAAACTGGAGGAATGGCCAGGAGGAGAACTGCTCTTTCACACTCACGCTGGGATGGCTTCAAGCCTGTGCAGCCACAGGAAGGCTCTCTCGAGCACTTGCCTTTCTTACCTCCACCTCCTTCTTCCTTCAGACACATCAATGTTGGCAGCGACTTTCAGGCTGAGCTCCCAGAGCTGCAGAGCAGAGCACCAAGTGAGGATGAAGAGCCTGCAACCCTGCTCTGGAAGCCCTGGGGGGAAGATGACTCTGACATGGAAAAACCTGACAGAGGTAGCTTCTCTTCAAGCTTTTCTTCCACCCCTGACATACTTGGGTCTTTCAAAAGCTCCTTTTGCATAGAAAGGCAGCTTTTTGCAGCCTCTGCTTCTCTCCCTGTCTCGCCCATCTTCCCATCTACAAGTGTTAGAGGCAAGGAGAATGCTCTGCTTCTGCAGCAGAGCAGGAAAAAGAGCAAGCATCTTGCTCTCCAAATTGCTCAGGCCCATTTGCCACTGCAAGAGGGGAGATTGGCCTCCACTTCTTCTTACAGAAGCTGCTTTGAAGGGAGAGCCAGCACTGCGGGGGCCCTCGCTTCAGCTGGCCCTGCCTTTGCTCTCCTTTTCATGCTCTCCAAGCTGCTGCATTTAGCTCCCGGCCTTTCCTTGCGCCTTGCATGGCAACCTTTGCCCTTGCTGGCCTCAAGGCTGACTTTGGCTGGGTTTTTGTTGTGCTTGCAGTAAGAGAACTGCTGGACATGGCCAGCTCCCGTGGCATTCCCGGGGCAGCAGCTGACCTGGAGCGCGCCCTGCACTGCCTGCACCAGGCACGCGGCAGCGTTGCGGTAAGAAGCGGCTCTGTGGGCGCACACAAGAGGGCACAGGGAATGCACAAGGCCCGCCCACTGGGACAGCCTTTCCTGCCTGCTCCTTCAAGGAGTGTCTTTCTAGGGAGCAGAGCACTGGCTGCCTGCTGTGTCTCCTCCAGCTGCGTCAGGGCTGAGCCCAAAGGGCTCCAGCAGGGACAATCTCCCTCCTGCAGGTGGCGGCGCAAGGCCCTGCAGCCTGCTGCCTTGGAAATGGCCTGCCCGTCTGGGTTCTCTAAGACATTTGGAGGGGAAATTCCCACAAGCCTCAGTCAGCTGAGGCCATTCTGGCTGCAGCAGGAGCAAAATCATTACGTTGGTGAGCAAAATGCCACTCTTGGGGACCAGGATTAAAGGGCTGGGCAGTAAAAACTAGGCACTGGCATCAAATCCCAGGCTCTCACCCACATGGCATACAGTTGCTTGAATGTCTGAAGAGGCAAAGTAGCTGAAAGGCAGCATCTCTGATTTTTGGCTCATTTTGGATGTGGTGGGGTGGCTAAAGCCTTTTCCCCTTGGATCTTGCAGGAGGCTCTGGAGATGTTGCTCTCAGGGGGGCCTGCGACAACTCAAGGCCATCCCTTGGCCGATTATCATTACGCAGGTAAGCAAAGCAGAGCTTCTTCCTTCACTGGCAGATGCTGCCGTCCCCTTCATTGTTGTGGCAAGCGTTTCTGCTTTAACAAATTGGGCTTAACACCAGCACAAGGTCTTGTCTTCTCGGCGGGTGGGGAAAGCACCAGCATCTAGTCCTTCAGCTTGACTTGTTTTCCAGTCCTTTTCCCTGGGCAATGCCTGCTCTTGTCTTCATCACCTTCTCAGGGAGCAGACATGTACTCACACGTCAATGATGGCCTGCTACCATTTGCTTTTTGTGGCCACTGGGATCTACTTCCTGTGGATCCAGGGATCCATTTACCTGCTGCTTTTTATTGCCAGGCTCTGACAGATGGACACCTGAGGAGAAGGACTCCTTCCAAAAGGCTTTCCACACCTATGGCAAGGATTTCCATCTCATCCAGAAGCAGGTAAAGCCGCAGGACATTCTTTACCTGAGCAGATCATCACCAGCAAAGCTTGCTTATGTCTGCTAACAAGCACTGGCCTTCAGTCTCTCTCTTCTCAAGTACCAAAACTGTTCAAGTAGTAACAAAACAGGACATCAAAGGCCTGTGTGAAAAGGATGATCCTGTCTCTCCAGCCCTTTTCTCCAAGCTCTTTTGGAAGATAAAGCTTTATTCTCTCAGACTTTTTGCGCAATTCTGCTGCTGCTTCCACAAGACATTGTGCTGGCATGACTGCAGTGAAGCCGGGAAAGAAGAGCTGTGCTAGATGCATTTCTTGTTGATCTGTGCATTACGTCTGTTGCCACGTAGCATGATACACGGTTTACTACATTGCATGATGCCTCTCTTTCTCCATGTTGATTTCATTTTACACCCTCCTCCATTTACTTCATGATTTTACTTCCTAGTTTACTCCATCTTCTACTTTTTCCCCAATGCACCTTACCAAGGAATTTTAGATTCCTTCTTTTTCCCTTCCCAACAGATCCAGACTAAGACCGTGGCACAGTGTGTGGAGTACTACTACACCTGGAAAAAGGAGCATCCAGTTGCCAGCACTCTTGCTCAGGTGAGGGGGAAGAAAATCCAGGCGTGCCAGGAGGGTGGAGAAACTGGGAGAAGGGGAGAAAACCTGCTGGCGAGCCATGCCAGACACCGCTTTGCCAGGATCACATCAGCCCATGCGCTGGCAAAGGCGCAGCAGATGCTGCCCAGGCCTTCCTTCTGCTGCTGCCCTGAAATACGCCATTCTGGGGCCTAACTTTGAGCCAAGAAAGCCCCACCACCACCCAAATGGGCTTTGGCTCTCTACAGATGCGTTTCTCAAGGGCTGCCACCTTAGCTGACTCCAATCAGACCCTTCCTTCCCCGCTTAATTCCCCCTGACATCAGCAATCCCTGTGTTCAGGGAGATGCTGCAAACCTTCAGGCAGATTTTGTACATTCCCACCATACTCCCCAGGAAGGAGCTGCCAGTGCTGTGGCTCCCCTCACACTTTCCTTAACAGCAAAGAGCAATTGGGTTGGCAATAGTGAGAGAGAGAGAGGGAGAGACTATTCTGGGTTGTATAAAGTGTCTAACCATGTGTCTTCTCGAATTTGACTGAATTTCCATCCCATTCCCAAGACATTTCTGGAGGAAAACCAGAGGGAAATAGATGTTAGGCAGAGAGGTAGAAATAAGAAATGTCGAATTCTAGAGAGCCACACATTTATGCCACCCCTTTGGCCTGTGGAAAAGAGGAGCATTTCCCTCCAAGCTCTGCCTTGGCAGCCCGCCGCAGCCCACTGGCAAAGGCAGCCGTTTGCTCAGCTCTTGAGGCTTTGGAAGGATTTCCTTAGGCCGATAGATTTTTGTGCTGGATGCAGGCATTTCCAGCTTTCTGAGGGGAAGGAAACATTGAAACAGGATTCTTTGATTTCCAGGCCGTGGGCAAAGCCAAGAGGAGCAAAAGCCCCCCCAGAAAGGAGGAGGGGCAGACAGGGAAGAGAAGCCGCAAGAGGGCTGGCAGCGCCGAGTGTCCCTGCTGCCAACCGCGCCAGCCGCCCCGTTCGGCGGGAGGCCCCTTTCCCTGCGGCCAGTGCAAACGGTGCGCAACTTCCTGCTCCTTCTGCTCCAACCTGCGCCTTTGCACTAAAACAGGCTGACCCTTTGCAAAGGCGCCGCAGGGCAAGCTCACGCCACTTGCACCATCGCCCCTCGCAGCCCTGCTCAAGCGTACAACCCACCTCAAACCCAAACAGCTCCCTTCAAACCCAGCCTTCACAATCAAACCTTGCCATGCCCCAACCAGACACACTGCATCCAAGTAGCAGCAGATGCATCAAAGCTTCCTTTGATGCTGCTGATCAAATTCCAAATAGGATGCAACAAAAGGAGGAAGACATTTCAAGGCATTGAAACAAGAAAGGTTGGACTCATGGGCTGATCAATTCACAATGTGCCACTGCCCAAAAAGACAGAAATTTGGACTTAAACGGAGATCTTGGCGCTTGCTTCAATGGTGTGTACTAAATTGACCAATGTACTAAATTGACCAAATTTGTTTCCTATCTTCCAGGGTGTTTGAAACCATCAAGGAAAGGAACAAACACAGGAGAAGACATCGGCCTCGCAAGGAAGCAGAGCCTCTCCCCAAGAAGAAAAGACCAAATTAGACAAGGCTGCGGCTTGTCCAGGCCTAGCAAGGCTTAGGCGTCAATAGGACTAGTTAGGAATAGGACTGATTTTTACGCTTTTAGACTTGTTGAAATTCTACTTAGTTAGTTTACATGATAGGAATCTCCTTCATTTCTTAGTTAAGTTACATGCATATTATTCAAGATTCTTTAGTAGTATTAGATTTATCAGTACCTGCAAGACATTTAGTGTTAGTTACGATCCGTCTTTTACCATTTCACCTTTATTGAGACAGAATCTGTTTTTATCATTAAACCGTGTTTGTTCCACTTTGTCTTTTGGTCTGTGTGAAATCACTCCAGCAACGTTTGTTCCATTTGCCTGCTGTTGCAAACACAGCACACTCCCTGACAGGAGAATCTGGGCACGCACCACCTCCCCCAGGCACAGCCCCTTGCTCAGCTGGCAGGACTGGCAAAGTTGTGTCTCCTTTACTGCCAGGGAAAGAACGCGGGCGCTTCATCCTTTGACTACTAAACATCTCAGCTGCCAGTGGAAAGGGAGGCTTTGTTTAATTCAATCAATTGGATCTAAATGAGTGCTCTGCTCTCACCATCTTTTCTGCCTCAAAGCAACGGCTTTAGTCATTTTGTAGCCCAGCAACATAACTTTGTTTCATTTTGGGGGACTGATGGACCTGACCACCTTGGAGCACGTTTCTAGAACCCCTCCGATTCTATCACATTCATAACCACATGCACCACAAAGGTATCAGTAGTCCAGTTTCAGTTTCTCTTGAAAGGAACACTCTCCCGCCCTGGGCCTCCACCAATCTCCTCAGCTAAAGCAGAGCGGCTGGCATCATTATCCTCTCTCTGGCTTCCCACACTTCAGGTATTTGCAGCAAAGAAGAAGCAAAGTCCCTCTTTTATCTAGCCCAGCAAATGGCACTGCCCAGCAAGCCTTTGGTGGCAGGGGCTGTGCAGGGTGGAGAGGGGGCCAGGGAGGGGGCAATTGCCAGGCTGCTTCTGGGAAGCGCAGGCAAGCTTGCCCTTGTCTGATGGAGCCAGTGCAGCTGGCCTTTGGAGCCTACAAAGTGTCTGCCTTGCAGTGCCACTTGGTACAGCTGCCCCCTCACTTTGCTGCCCTGTGCGCAACATGCAGCTGGGAAGGAAGCAAGATGGGCACTGAAGCAAGATTTGCTTTGCCTTAACAATAGGCAGGAAAGCAGCAAAACTGGCTGGCTTTGGTCCTATCTGGCATCTAAGTATGAAAAGAAACGTGAAGGCCGTCTGTGTGGAAAGGTAATTCCGTCAGCGTTCCTGTCTTAGAGGAATCCCCGAGTCTTTTGAGACAAACACCTAGCTTCTCCAAGGGAGCTGCAAGAGGGATGTAGAAATTCTGCATTCATGTGTGCTGCAGAAATGCCACTGTGCTGTCCCTGTGTGTGTGTGTGTGTGTGCCCATCATTTCCCCTGAGAAACATTCTGTTTCTCCAAGTTTCAGGGAAGGAATGATGAGGTGAGAGACCAGCTCAGAGGCCCAAGGAGGGAAAACATCAAGTGACATAATTGGGCACCAAAAGGAGATTTGACAAAGGGGGCAGCATGAATGCCTCCACTTTGAGAGGAAGCTTTGAAGTTGGCTCTCTGCTGAACAACTTGCACATTCCAGCTCCTCTCAGAGCTGGAGGAGAGCCTGTGCAAGGAGTCGTGCTGCTTCTCCAGGGCAGGAGATGAGCTCTGGGCCCTTGGACACAGCCAGCCTCCTGGGCACGTTCAGCTGGGGACACCTTGCAGAGAAGCAGCGAGGAGAGACACGCCTGTCCCTGCACTGCTTTTGCCCGTCTCCTCAGACCACGCAGGTCAAAAGGCCAATGGCAAGGGTCTCAGAGCAAGCTTGCAGCAGCAGAAGTAAAAGGGGCAAAGGTAGCCCATGCCTGTTTGTGTGCCATGGCTCCCCTGGGCTTCTACATGGAATGTTGGGCTGTGCCCATGGCAACTGTCGTTGTCTCCTGCTCCTGCGGCCGTTGGTGGAACGCTGCTGGAGCAGCACTGGAGCAGCAGCTGCAGGATCAGCTCCTGGGCTGTCCCTGAGCAGCCGCCTCCTGCACTCAGCGCCACACCCGGCCTCTGCACCCACATCCTCGTCTCCCCGCCTGCCTCCAGGCATCCCCACAGCACTTGGGCACCGTCAAAGGTAAGAAAATCCCCGTTTGCCCTCAAAGCACTAACACAAGGCCACCAGGCTCCAGCTGCCTCTCCCACCAACCATGACACACAGCCTGCGTGCTCACTTTCCCCACACCAGCTTCCATGTCAAAGCGGGCTGCACCTTGCCAAGGAATCGTCTTGCCTCCCGGGCAAACACAGACACTTCCATAGAGGATGCAGAGAGCTGTCACAGTGCACTTGCAGATCCTCCTCCACAGATCACCTGCTTCAAAGTTCTTGGCACCCATTGCACTCCTAAACCCAGCTTTTGGTGACCCCAAAACAAATTGTTCATGGCTGAGGAGTTCAGGCCTTCAGTGTCAACAAATCCCATTATGCCCTGACTCAGCTCACACCTGCTCCAAAGCTGCAAAAACAAGAATGATGGCACTTCTCCTCTGGGACCCCTGTCATTCAGGCCATGCAAGCATTTGACCGGCCTTGTCCTCAAGCACAGGTGTTCAACTTCAAAAATCATCTGCTATCAGCAATCCTTATGTGCTTGCATAGTTACGTCTCTGATAGGAACATTCTCTTTTCCTATCGTATAGATACTTTTTTGCAATGCATGTAGGGCTGGTTCCGCCTCATGCTTAGGGGCAACTGGGAAATGCCGTCTTCTCAAGAACACACTCACAGTATCAGAGAATTTTCTGGCTTGGAAGGGATTCTCAAAGATCACTGAGCCCAACTGCGGGGCAGCCTCAACAATCACACCCTGTGCCCAAGAGCGCTGTCCAAACAATTTTGGAGCTCCGTCAGCCTTGGTGCTGGGACCTCTTTCCTGGACAGCCTCTTCCAGTGGCCAAGCACTCTCTGGCTCTGAAGAGCCTTTTCCTTCTATCCACCCTAAGCCTGCACTGGCACATCTTGCAGGCCATTCTCTTGGGTGTTCCCAGTGGCTCCAGGACTGAAGAGAGTAGTGCATGGCCTTCTGCTTCCCCTCCTCAGGAAGCTGCTGACTGCTAGAGGCTCCTGCCTAGGCAATTCCACCTCAAAAACATGGCAATGACAGCAAACAGAAAGGAGCTGGGACAGAGGAGCTCAGGCTTTGCAACCATGAGGATCAGAAGGAAGGCTACTGACACATCCTTGGCAGAACCATTTTTAACTGGAGCATTGTTTGGACCTTTTTCAGGTGGAAAGGAGAGGAACAATGAAAAGGAAAGCAAGAGCCAACAATCAGCCGTGAGTTTTGGCCTAGGGTTAAAGGGCAGCAAACTGGAGGAATGGCCAGGAGGAGAACTGCTCTTTCACACTCACGCTGGGATGGCTTCAAGCCTGTGCAGCCACAGGAAGGCTCTCTCGAGCACTTGCCTTTCTTACCTCCACCTCCTTCTTCCTTCAGACACATCAATGTTGGCAGCGACTTTCAGGCTGAGCTCCCAGAGCTGCAGAGCAGAGCACCAAGTGAGGATGAAGAGCCTGCAACCCTGCTCTGGAAGCCCTGGGGGGAAGATGACTCTGACATGGAAAAACCTGACAGAGGTAGCTTCTCTTCAAGCTTTTCTTCCACCCCTGACATACTTGGGTCTTTCAAAAGCTCCTTTTGCATAGAAAGGCAGCTTTTTGCAGCCTCTGCTTCTCTCCCTGTCTCGCCCATCTTCCCATCTACAAGTGTTAGAGGCAAGGAGAATGCTCTGCTTCTGCAGCAGAGCAGGAAAAAGAGCAAGCATCTTGCTCTCCAAATTGCTCAGGCCCATTTGCCACTGCAAGAGGGGAGATTGGCCTCCACTTCTTCTTACAGAAGCTGCTTTGAAGGGAGAGCCAGCACTGCGGGGGCCCTCGCTTCAGCTGGCCCTGCCTTTGCTCTCCTTTTCATGCTCTCCAAGCTGCTGCATTTAGCTCCCGGCCTTTCCTTGCGCCTTGCATGGCAACCTTTGCCCTTGCTGGCCTCAAGGCTGACTTTGGCTGGGTTTTTGTTGTGCTTGCAGTAAGAGAACTGCTGGACATGGCCAGCTCCCGTGGCATTCCCGGGGCAGCAGCTGACCTGGAGCGCGCCCTGCACTGCCTGCACCAGGCACGCGGCAGCGTTGCGGTAAGAAGCGGCTCTGTGGGCGCACACAAGAGGGCACAGGGAATGCACAAGGCCCGCCCACTGGGACAGCCTTTCCTGCCTGCTCCTTCAAGGAGTGTCTTTCTAGGGAGCAGAGCACTGGCTGCCTGCTGTGTCTCCTCCAGCGGCGTCAGGGCTGAGCCCAAAGGGCTCCAGCAGGGACAATCTCCCTCCTGCAGGCGGCGGCACAAGGCCCTGCAGCCTGCTGCCTTGGAAATGGCCTGCCCGTCTGGGTTCTCTAAGACATTTGGAGGGGAAATTCCCACAAGCCTCAGTCAGCTGAGGCCATTCTGGCTGCAGCAGGAGCAAAATCATTACGTTGGTGAGCAAAATGTCACTCTTGGGGACCAGGATCAAAGGGCTGGGCAGCAAAAACTAGGCACTGGCATCAAATCCCAGGCTCTCACCCACATGGCATACAGTTGCTTGAATGTCTGAAGAGGCAAAGTAGCTGAAAGGCAGCATCTCTGATTTTTGGCTCATTTTGGATGTGGTGCGGTGGCTAAAGCCTTTTCCCCTTGGATCTTGCAGGAGGCTCTGGAGATGTTGCTCTCAGGGGGGCCTGCGACAACTCAAGGCCATCCCTTGGCCGATTATCATTACGCAGGTAAGCAAAGCAGAGCTTCTTCCTTCACTGGCAGATGCTGCCGTCCCCTTCATTGTTGTGGCAAGCGTTTCTGCTTTAACAAATTGGGCTTAACACCAGCACAAGGTCTTGTCTTCTCGGCGGGTGGGGAAAGCACCAGCATCTAGTCCTTCAGCTTGACTTGTTTTCCAGTCCTTTTCCCTGGGCAATGCCTGCTCTTGTCTTCATCACCTTCTCAGGGAGCAGACATGTACTCACACGTCAATGATGGCCTGCTACCATTTGCTTTTTGTGGCCACTGGGATCTACCTCATGTGGATCCAGGGATCCATTTACCTGCTGCTTTTTATTGCCAGGCTCTGACAGATGGACACCTGAGGAGAAGGACTCCTTCCAAAAGGCTTTCCACACCTATGGCAAGGATTTCCATCTCATCCAGAAGCAGGTAAAGCCGCAGGACATTCTTTACCTGAGCAGATCATCACCAGCAAAGCTTGCTTATGTCTGCTAACAAGCACTGGCCTTCAGTCTCTCTCTTCTCAAGTACCAAAACTGTTCAAGTAGTAACAAAACAGGACATCAAAGGCCTGTGTGAAAAGGATGATCCTGTCTCTCCAGCCCTTTTCTCCAAGCTCTTTTGGAAGATAAAGCTTTATTCTCTCAGACTTTTTGCGCAATTCTGCTGCTGCTTCCACAAGACATTGTGCTGGCATGACTGCAGTGAAGCCGGGAAAGAAGAGCTGTGCTAGATGCATTTCTTGTTGATCTGTGCATTACGTCTGTTGCCACGTAGCATGATACACGGTTTACTACATTGCATGATGCCTCTCTTTCTCCATGTTGATTTCATTTTACACCCTCCTCCATTTACTTCATGATTTTACTTCCTAGTTTACTCCATCTTCTACTTTTTCCCCAATGCACCTTACCAAGGAATTTTAGATTCCTTCTTTTTCCCTTCCCAACAGATCCAGACTAAGACCGTGGCACAGTGTGTGGAGTACTACTACACCTGGAAAAAGGAGCATCCAGTTGCCAGCACTCTTGCTCAGGTGAGGGGGAAGAAAATCCAGGCGTGCCAGGAGGGTGGAGAAACTGGGAGAAGGGGACAAAACCTGCTGGCGAGCCATGCCAGACACCGCTTTGCCAGGATCACATCAGCCCGTGCGCTGGCAAAGGCGCAGCAGATGCTGCCCAGGCCTTCCTTCTGCTGCTGCCCTGAAATACGCCATTCTGGAGCCTAACTTTGAGCCAAGAAAGCCGCACCACCACCCAAATGGGCTTTGGCTCTCTACGGATGGTTTTCTCAAGGGCTGCCACCTTAGCTGACTCCAATCAGACCCTTCCTTCCCCGCTTAATTCCCCCTGACATCAGCAATCCCTGTGTTCAGGGAGATGCTGCAAACCTTCAGGCAGATTTTGTACATTCCCACCATACTCCCCAGGAAGGAGCTGCCAGTGCTGTGGCTCCCCTCACACTTTCCTTAACAGCAAAGAGCAATTGGGTTGGCAATAGTGAGAGAGAGAGAGGGAGAGACTATTCTGGGTTGTATAAAGTGTCTAACCATGTGTCTTCTCGAATTTGACTGAATTTCCATCCCATTCCCAAGACATTTCTGGAGGAAAACCAGAGGGAAATAGATGTTAGGCAGAGAGGTAGAAATAAGAAATGTCGAATTCTAGAGAGCCACACATTTATGCCACCCCTTTGGCCTGTGGAAAAGAGGAGCATTTCCCTCCAAGCTCTGCCTTGGCAGCCCGCCGCAGCCCACTGGCAAAGGCAGCCGTTTGCTCAGCTCTTGAGGCTTTGGAAGGATTTCCTTAGGCCGATAGATTTTTGTGCTGGATGCAGGCATTTCCAGCTTTCTGAGGGGAAGGAAACATTGAAACAGGATTCTTTGATTTCCAGGCCGTGGGCAAAGCCAAGAGGAGCAAAAGCCCCCCCAGAAAGGAGGAGGGGCAGACAGGGAAGAGAAGCCGCAAGAGGGCTGGCAGCGCCGAGTGTCCCTGCTGCCAACCGCGCCAGCCGCCCCGTTCGGCGGGAGGCCCCTTTCCCTGCGGCCAGTGCAAACGGTGCGCAACTTCCTGCTCCTTCTGCTCCAACCTGCGCCTTTGCACTAAAACAGGCTGACCCTTTGCAAAGGCGCCGCAGGGCAAGCTCACGCCACTTGCACCATCGCCCCTCGCAGCCCTGCTCAAGCGTACAACCCACCTCAAACCCAAACAGCTCCCTTCAAACCCAGCCTTCACAATCAAACCTTGCCATGCCCCAACCAGACACACTGCATCCAAGTAGCAGCAGATGCATCAAAGCTTCCTTTGATGCTGCTGATCAAATTCCAAATAGGATGCAACAAAAGGAGGAAGACATTTCAAGGCATTGAAACAAGAAAGGTTGGACTCATGGGCTGATCAATTCACAATGTGCCACTGCCCAAAAAGACAGAAATTTGGACTTAAACGGAGATCTTGGCGCTTGCTTCAATGGTGTGTACTAAATTGACCAATGTACTAAATTGACCAAATTTGTTTCCTATCTTCCAGGGTGTTTGAAACCATCAAGGAAAGGAACAAACACAGGAGAAGACATTGGCCTCGCAAGGAAGCAGAGCCTCTCCCCAAGAAGAAAAGACCAAATTAGACAAGGCTGCGGCTTGTCCAGGCCTAGCAAGGCTTAGGCGTCAATAGGACTAGTTAGGAATAGGACTGATTTTTACGCTTTTAGACTTGTTGAAATTCTACTTAGTTAGTTTACATGATAGGAATCTCCTTCATTTCTTAGTTAAGTTACATGCATATTATTCAAGATTCTTTAGTAGTATTAGATTTATCAGTACCTGCAAGACATTTAGTGTTAGTTACGATCCGTCTTTTACCATTTCACCTTTATTGAGACAGAATCTGTTTTTATCATTAAACCGTGTTTGTTCCACTTTGTCTTTTGGTCTGTGTGAAATCACTCCAGCAACGTTTGTTCCATTTGCCTGCTGTTGCAAACACAGCACACTCCCTGACAGGAGAATCTGGGCACGCACCACCTCCCCCAGGCACAGCCCCTTGCTCAGCTGGCAGGACTGGCAAAGTTGTGTCTCCTTTACTGCCAGGGAAAGAACGCGGGCGCTTCATCCTTTGACTACTAAACATCTCAGCTGCCAGTGGAAAGGGAGGCTTTGTTTAATTCAATCAATTGGATCTAAATGAGTGCTCTGCTCTCACCATCTTTTCTGCCTCAAAGCAACGGCTTTAGTCATTTTGTAGCCCAGCAACATAACTTTGTTTCATTTTGGGGGACTGATGGACCTGACCACCTTGGAGCACGTTTCTAGAACCCCTCCGATTCTATCACATTCATAACCACATGCACCACAAAGGTATCAGTAGTCCAGTTTCAGTTTCTCTTGAAAGGAACACTCTCCCGCCCTGGGCCTCCACCAATCTCCTCAGCTAAAGCAGAGCGGCTGGCATCATTATCCTCTCTCTGGCTTCCCACACTTCAGGTATTTGCAGCAAAGAAGAAGCAAAGTCCCTCTTTTATCTAGCCCAGCAAATGGCACTGCCCAGCAAGCCTTTGGTGGCAGGGGCTGTGCAGGGTGGAGAGGGGGCCAGGGAGGGGGCAATTGCCAGGCTGCTTCTGGGAAGCGCAGGCAAGCTTGCCCTTGTCTGATGGAGCCAGTGCAGCTGGCCTTTGGAGCCTACAAAGTGTCTGCCTTGCAGTGCCACTTGGTACAGCTGCCCCCTCACTTTGCTGCCCTGTGCGCAACATGCAGCTGGGAAGGAAGCAAGATGGGCACTGAAGCAAGATTTGCTTTGCCTTAACAATAGGCAGGAAAGCAGCAAAACTGGCTGGCTTTGGTCCTATCTGGCATCTAAGTATGAAAAGAAACGTGAAGGCCGTCTGTGTGGAAAGGTAATTCCGTCAGCGTTCCTGTCTTAGAGGAATCCCCGAGTCTTTTGAGACAAACACCTAGCTTCTCCAAGGGAGCTGCAAGAGGGATGTAGAAATTCTGCATTCATGTGTGCTGCAGAAATGCCACTGTGCTGTCCCTGTGTGTGTGTGTGTGTGTGCCCATCATTTCCCCTGAGAAACATTCTGTTTCTCCAAGTTTCAGGGAAGGAATGATGAGGTGAGAGACCAGCTCAGAGGCCCAAGGAGGGAAAACATCAAGTGACATAATTGGGCACCAAAAGGAGATTTGACAAAGGGGGCAGCATGAATGCCTCCACTTTGAGAGGAAGCTTTGAAGTTGGCTCTCTGCTGAACAACTTGCACATTCCAGCTCCTCTCAGAGCTGGAGGAGAGCCTGTGCAAGGAGTCGTGCTGCTTCTCCAGGGCAGGAGATGAGCTCTGGGCCCTTGGACACAGCCAGCCTCCTGGGCACGTTCAGCTGGGGACACCTTGCAGAGAAGCAGCGAGGAGAGACACGCCTGTCCCTGCACTGCTTTTGCCCGTCTCCTCAGACCACGCAGGTCAAAAGGCCAATGGCAAGGGTCTCAGAGCAAGCTTGCAGCAGCAGAAGTAAAAGGGGCAAAGGTAGCCCATGCCTGTTTGTGTGCCATGGCTCCCCTGGGCTTCTACATGGAATGTTGGGCTGTGCCCATGGCAACTGTCGTTGTCTCCTGCTCCTGCGGCCGTTGGTGGAACGCTGCTGGAGCAGCACTGGAGCAGCAGCTGCAGGATCAGCTCCTGGGCTGTCCCTGAGCAGCCGCCTCCTGCACTCAGCGCCACACCCGGCCTCTGCACCCACATCCTCGTCTCCCCGCCTGCCTCCAGGCATCCCCACAGCACTTGGGCACCGTCAAAGGTAAGAAAATCCCCGTTTGCCCTCAAAGCACTAACACAAGGCCACCAGGCTCCAGCTGCCTCTCCCACCAACCATGACACACAGCCTGCGTGCTCACTTTCCCCACACCAGCTTCCATGTCAAAGCGGGCTGCACCTTGCCAAGGAATCGTCTTGCCTCCCGGGCAAACACAGACACTTCCATAGAGGATGCAGAGAGCTGTCACAGTGCACTTGCAGATCCTCCTCCACAGATCACCTGCTTCAAAGTTCTTGGCACCCATTGCACTCCTAAACCCAGCTTTTGGTGACCCCAAAACAAATTGTTCATGGCTGAGGAGTTCAGGCCTTCAGTGTCAACAAATCCCATTATGCCCTGACTCAGCTCACACCTGCTCCAAAGCTGCAAAAACAAGAATGATGGCACTTCTCCTCTGGGACCCCTGTCATTCAGGCCATGCAAGCATTTGACCGGCCTTGTCCTCAAGCACAGGTGTTCAACTTCAAAAATCATCTGCTATCAGCAATCCTTATGTGCTTGCATAGTTACGTCTCTGATAGGAACATTCTCTTTTCCTATCGTATAGATACTTTTTTGCAATGCATGTAGGGCTGGTTCCGCCTCATGCTCAGGGGCAACTGGGAAATGCCGTCTTCTCAAGAACACACTCACAGTATCAGAGAATTTTCTGGCTTGGAAGGGATTCTCAAAGATCACTGAGCCCAACTGCGGGGCAGCCTCAACAATCACACCCTGTGCCCAAGAGCGCTGTCCAAACAATTTTGGAGCTCCGTCAGCCTTGGTGCTGGGACCTCTTTCCTGGACAGCCTCTTCCAGTGGCCAAGCACCCTCTGGCTCTGAAGAGCCTTTTCCTTCTATCCACCCTAAGCCTGCACTGGCACATCTTGCAGGCCATTCTCTTGGGTGTTCCCAGTGGCTCCAGGACTGAAGAGAGTAGTGCATGGCCTTCTGCTTCCCCTCCTCAGGAAGCTGCTGACTGCTAGAGGCTCCTGCCTAGGCAATTCCACCTCAAAAACATGGCAATGACAGCAAACAGAAAGGAGCTGGGACAGAGGAGCTCAGGCTTTGCAACCATGAGGATCAGAAGGAAGGCTACTGACACATCCTTGGCAGAACCATTTTTAACTGGAGCATTGTTTGGACCTTTTTCAGGTGGAAAGGAGAGGAACAATGAAAAGGAAAGCAAGAGCCAACAATCAGCCGTGAGTTTTGGCCTAGGGTTAAAGGGCAGCAAACTGGAGGAATGGCCAGGAGGAGAACTGCTCTTTCACACTCACGCTGGGATGGCTTCAAGCCTGTGCAGCCACAGGAAGGCTCTCTCGAGCACTTGCCTTTCTTACCTCCACCTCCTTCTTCCTTCAGACACATCAATGTTGGCAGCGACTTTCAGGCTGAGCTCCCAGAGCTGCAGAGCAGAGCACCAAGTGAGGATGAAGAGCCTGCAACCCTGCTCTGGAAGCCCTGGGGGGAAGATGACTCTGACATGGAAAAACCTGACAGAGGTAGCTTCTCTTCAAGCTTTTCTTCCACCCCTGACATACTTGGGTCTTTCAAAAGCTCCTTTTGCATAGAAAGGCAGCTTTTTGCAGCCTCTGCTTCTCTCCCTGTCTCGCCCATCTTCCCATCTACAAGTGTTAGAGGCAAGGAGAATGCTCTGCTTCTGCAGCAGAGCAGGAAAAAGAGCAAGCATCTTGCTCTCCAAATTGCTCAGGCCCATTTGCCACTGCAAGAGGGGAGATTGGCCTCCACTTCTTCTTACAGAAGCTGCTTTGAAGGGAGAGCCAGCACTGCGGGGGCCCTCGCTTCAGCTGGCCCTGCCTTTGCTCTCCTTTTCATGCTCTCCAAGCTGCTGCATTTAGCTCCCGGCCTTTCCTTGCGCCTTGCATGGCAACCTTTGCCCTTGCTGGCCTCAAGGCTGACTTTGGCTGGGTTTTTGTTGTGCTTGCAGTAAGAGAACTGCTGGACATGGCCAGCTCCCGTGGCATTCCCGGGGCAGCAGCTGACCTGGAGCGCGCCCTGCACTGCCTGCACCAGGCACGCGGCAGCGTTGCGGTAAGAAGCGGCTCTGTGGGCGCACACAAGAGGGCACAGGGAATGCACAAGGCCCGCCCACTGGGACAGCCTTTCCTGCCTGCTCCTTCAAGGAGTGTCTTTCTAGGGAGCAGAGCACTGGCTGCCTGCTGTGTCTCCTCCAGCGGCGTCAGGGCTGAGCCCAAAGGGCTCCAGCAGGGACAATCTCCCTCCTGCAGGCGGCGGCACAAGGCCCTGCAGCCTGCTGCCTTGGAAATGGCCTGCCCGTCTGGGTTCTCTAAGACATTTGGAGGGGAAATTCCCACAAGCCTCAGTCAGCTGAGGCCATTCTGGCTGCAGCAGGAGCAAAATCATTACGTTGGTGAGCAAAATGTCACTCTTGGGGACCAGGATCAAAGGGCTGGGCAGCAAAAACTAGGCACTGGCATCAAATCCCAGGCTCTCACCCACATGGCATACAGTTGCTTGAATGTCTGAAGAGGCAAAGTAGCTGAAAGGCAGCATCTCTGATTTTTGGCTCATTTTGGATGTGGTGCGGTGGCTAAAGCCTTTTCCCCTTGGATCTTGCAGGAGGCTCTGGAGATGTTGCTCTCAGGGGGGCCTGCGACAACTCAAGGCCATCCCTTGGCCGATTATCATTACGCAGGTAAGCAAAGCAGAGCTTCTTCCTTCACTGGCAGATGCTGCCGTCCCCTTCATTGTTGTGGCAAGCGTTTCTGCTTTAACAAATTGGGCTTAACACCAGCACAAGGTCTTGTCTTCTCGGCGGGTGGGGAAAGCACCAGCATCTAGTCCTTCAGCTTGACTTGTTTTCCAGTCCTTTTCCCTGGGCAATGCCTGCTCTTGTCTTCATCACCTTCTCAGGGAGCAGACATGTACTCACACGTCAATGATGGCCTGCTACCATTTGCTTTTTGTGGCCACTGGGATCTACCTCATGTGGATCCAGGGATCCATTTACCTGCTGCTTTTTATTGCCAGGCTCTGACAGATGGACACCTGAGGAGAAGGACTCCTTCCAAAAGGCTTTCCACACCTATGGCAAGGATTTCCATCTCATCCAGAAGCAGGTAAAGCCGCAGGACATTCTTTACCTGAGCAGATCATCACCAGCAAAGCTTGCTTATGTCTGCTAACAAGCACTGGCCTTCAGTCTCTCTCTTCTCAAGTACCAAAACTGTTCAAGTAGTAACAAAACAGGACATCAAAGGCCTGTGTGAAAAGGATGATCCTGTCTCTCCAGCCCTTTTCTCCAAGCTCTTTTGGAAGATAAAGCTTTATTCTCTCAGACTTTTTGCGCAATTCTGCTGCTGCTTCCACAAGACATTGTGCTGGCATGACTGCAGTGAAGCCGGGAAAGAAGAGCTGTGCTAGATGCATTTCTTGTTGATCTGTGCATTACGTCTGTTGCCACGTAGCATGATACACGGTTTACTACATTGCATGATGCCTCTCTTTCTCCATGTTGATTTCATTTTACACCCTCCTCCATTTACTTCATGATTTTACTTCCTAGTTTACTCCATCTTCTACTTTTTCCCCAATGCACCTTACCAAGGAATTTTAGATTCCTTCTTTTTCCCTTCCCAACAGATCCAGACTAAGACCGTGGCACAGTGTGTGGAGTACTACTACACCTGGAAAAAGGAGCATCCAGTTGCCAGCACTCTTGCTCAGGTGAGGGGGAAGAAAATCCAGGCGTGCCAGGAGGGTGGAGAAACTGGGAGAAGGGGACAAAACCTGCTGGCGAGCCATGCCAGACACCGCTTTGCCAGGATCACATCAGCCCGTGCGCTGGCAAAGGCGCAGCAGATGCTGCCCAGGCCTTCCTTCTGCTGCTGCCCTGAAATACGCCATTCTGGAGCCTAACTTTGAGCCAAGAAAGCCGCACCACCACCCAAATGGGCTTTGGCTCTCTACGGATGGTTTTCTCAAGGGCTGCCACCTTAGCTGACTCCAATCAGACCCTTCCTTCCCCGCTTAATTCCCCCTGACATCAGCAATCCCTGTGTTCAGGGAGATGCTGCAAACCTTCAGGCAGATTTTGTACATTCCCACCATACTCCCCAGGAAGGAGCTGCCAGTGCTGTGGCTCCCCTCACACTTTCCTTAACAGCAAAGAGCAATTGGGTTGGCAATAGTGAGAGAGAGAGAGGGAGAGACTATTCTGGGTTGTATAAAGTGTCTAACCATGTGTCTTCTCGAATTTGACTGAATTTCCATCCCATTCCCAAGACATTTCTGGAGGAAAACCAGAGGGAAATAGATGTTAGGCAGAGAGGTAGAAATAAGAAATGTCGAATTCTAGAGAGCCACACATTTATGCCACCCCTTTGGCCTGTGGAAAAGAGGAGCATTTCCCTCCAAGCTCTGCCTTGGCAGCCCGCCGCAGCCCACTGGCAAAGGCAGCCGTTTGCTCAGCTCTTGAGGCTTTGGAAGGATTTCCTTAGGCCGATAGATTTTTGTGCTGGATGCAGGCATTTCCAGCTTTCTGAGGGGAAGGAAACATTGAAACAGGATTCTTTGATTTCCAGGCCGTGGGCAAAGCCAAGAGGAGCAAAAGCCCCCCCAGAAAGGAGGAGGGGCAGACAGGGAAGAGAAGCCGCAAGAGGGCTGGCAGCGCCGAGTGTCCCTGCTGCCAACCGCGCCAGCCGCCCCGTTCGGCGGGAGGCCCCTTTCCCTGCGGCCAGTGCAAACGGTGCGCAACTTCCTGCTCCTTCTGCTCCAACCTGCGCCTTTGCACTAAAACAGGCTGACCCTTTGCAAAGGCGCCGCAGGGCAAGCTCACGCCACTTGCACCATCGCCCCTCGCAGCCCTGCTCAAGCGTACAACCCACCTCAAACCCAAACAGCTCCCTTCAAACCCAGCCTTCACAATCAAACCTTGCCATGCCCCAACCAGACACACTGCATCCAAGTAGCAGCAGATGCATCAAAGCTTCCTTTGATGCTGCTGATCAAATTCCAAATAGGATGCAACAAAAGGAGGAAGACATTTCAAGGCATTGAAACAAGAAAGGTTGGACTCATGGGCTGATCAATTCACAATGTGCCACTGCCCAAAAAGACAGAAATTTGGACTTAAACGGAGATCTTGGCGCTTGCTTCAATGGTGTGTACTAAATTGACCAATGTACTAAATTGACCAAATTTGTTTCCTATCTTCCAGGGTGTTTGAAACCATCAAGGAAAGGAACAAACACAGGAGAAGACATCGGCCTCGCAAGGAAGCAGAGCCTCTCCCCAAGAAGAAAAGACCAAATTAGACAAGGCTGCGGCTTGTCCAGGCCTAGCAAGGCTTAGGCGTCAATAGGACTAGTTAGGAATAGGACTGATTTTTACGCTTTTAGACTTGTTGAAATTCTACTTAGTTAGTTTACATGATAGGAATCTCCTTCATTTCTTAGTTAAGTTACATGCATATTATTCAAGATTCTTTAGTAGTATTAGATTTATCAGTACCTGCAAGACATTTAGTGTTAGTTACGATCCGTCTTTTACCATTTCACCTTTATTGAGACAGGATTTGTTTTTATCATTAAACCGTGTTTGTTCCACTTTGTCTTTTGGTCTGTGTGAAATCACTCCAGCAACGTTTGTTCCATTTGCCTGCTGTTGCAAACACAGCACACTCCCTGACAGGAGAATCTGGGCACGCACCACCTCCCCCAGGCACAGCCCCTTGCTCAGCTGGCAGGACTGGCAAAGTTGTGTCTCCTTTACTGCCAGGGAAAGAACGCGGGCGCTTCATCCTTTGACTACTAAACATCTCAGCTGCCAGTGGAAAGGGAGGCTTTGTTTAATTCAATCAATTGGATCTAAATGACAGCTCTGCTCTCACCATCTTTTCTGCCTCAAAGCAACGGCTTTAGTCATTTTGTAGCCCAGCAACATAACTTTGTTTCATTTTGGGGGACTGATGGACCTGACCACCTTGGAGCACGTTTCTAGAACCCCTCCGATTCTATCACATTCATAACCACATGCACCACAAAGGTATCAGTAGTCCAGTTTCAGTTTCTCTTGAAAGGAACACTCTCCCGCCCTGGGCCTCCACCAATCTCCTCAGCTAAAGCAGAGCGGCTGGCATCATTATCCTCTCTCTGGCTTCCCACACTTCAGGTATTTGCAGCAAAGAAGAAGCAAAGTCCCTCTTTTATCTAGCCCAGCAAATGGCACTGCCCAGCAAGCCTTTGGTGGCAGGGGCTGTGCAGGGTGGAGAGGGGGCCAGGGAGGGGGCAATTGCCAGGCTGCTTCTGGGAAGCGCAGGCAAGCTTGCCCTTGTCTGATGGAGCCAGTGCAGCTGGCCTTTGGAGCCTACAAAGTGTCTGCCTTGAAGTGCCACTTGGTACAGCTGCCCCCTCACTTTGCTGCCCTGTGCGCAACATGCAGCTGGGAAGGAAGCAAGATGGGCACTGAAGCAAGATTTGCTTTGCCTTAACAATAGGCAGGAAAGCAGCAAAACTGGCTGGCTTTGGTCCTATCTGGCATCTAAGTATGAAAAGAAACGTGAAGGCCGTCTGTGTGGAAAGGTAATTCCGTCAGCGTTCCTGTCTTAGAGGAATCCCCGAGTCTTTTGAGACAAACACCTAGCTTCTCCAAGGGAGCTGCAAGAGGGATGTAGAAATTCTGCATTCATGTGTGCTGCAGAAATGCCACTGTGCTGTCCCTGTGTGTGTGTGTGTGTGCCCATCATTTCCCCTGAGAAACATTCTGTTTCTCCAAGTTTCAGGGAAGGAATGATGAGGTGAGAGACCAGCTCAGAGGCCCAAGGAGGGAAAACATCAAGTGACATAATTGGGCACCAAAAGGAGATTTGACAAAGGGGGCAGCATGAATGCCTCCACTTTGAGAGGAAGCTTTGAAGTTGGCTCTCTGCTGAACAACTTGCACATTCCAGCTCCTCTCAGAGCTGGAGGAGAGCCTGTGGGAGGAGTCGTGCTGCTTCTCCAGGGCAGGAGATGAGCTCTGGGCCCTTGGACACAGCCAGCCTCCCGGGCACGTTCAGCTGGGGACACCTTGCAGAGAAGCAGCGAGGAGAGACACGCCTGTCCCTGCACTGCTTTTGCCCGTCTCCTCAGACCACGCAGGTCAAAAGGCCAATGGCAAGGGTCTCAGAGCAAGCTTGCAGCAGCAGAAGTAAAAGGGGCAAAGGTAGCCCATGCCTGTTTGTGTGCCATGGCTCCCCTGGGCTTCTACATGGAATGTTGGGCTGTGCCCATGGCAACTGTCGTTGTCTCCTGCTCCTGCGGCCGTTGGTGGAACGCTGCTGGAGCAGCACTGGAGCAGCAGCTGCAGGATCAGCTCCTGGGCTGTCCCTGAGCAGCCGCCTCCTGCACTCAGCGCCACACCCGGCCTCTGCACCCACATCCTCGTCTCCCCGCCTGCCTCCAGGCATCCCCACAGCACTTGGGCACCGTCAAAGGTAAGAAAATCCCCGTTTGCCCTCAAAGCACTAACACAAGGCCACCAGGCTCCAGCTGCCTCTCCCACCAACCATGACACACAGCCTGCGTGCTCACTTTCCCCACACCAGCTTCCATGTCAAAGCGGGCTGCACCTTGCCAAGGAATCGTCTTGCCTCCCGGGCAAACACAGACACTTCCATAGAGGATGCAGAGAGCTGTCACAGTGCACTTGCAGATCCTCCTCCACAGATCACCTGCTTCAAAGTTCTTGGCACCCATTGCACTCCTAAACCCAGCTTTTGGTGACCCCAAAACAAATTGTTCATGGCTGAGGAGTTCAGGCCTTCAGTGTCAACAAATCCCATTATGCCCTGACTCAGCTCACACCTGCTCCAAAGCTGCAAAAACAAGAATGATGGCACTTCTCCTCTGGGACCCCTGTCATTCAGGCCATGCAAGCATTTGACCGGCCTTGTCCTCAAGCACAGGTGTTCAACTTCAAAAATCATCTGCTATCAGCAATCCTTATGTGCTTGCATAGTTACGTCTCTGATAGGAACATTCTCTTTTCCTATCGTATAGATACTTTTTTGCAATGCATGTAGGGCTGGTTCCGCCTCATGCTCAGGGGCAACTGGGAAATGCCGTCTTCTCAAGAACACAATCACAGTATCAGAGAATTTTCTGGCTTGGAAGGGATTCTCAAAGATCACTGAGCCCAGCTGCGGGGCAGCCTCAACAATCACACCCTGTGCCCAAGAGCGCTGTCCAAACAATTTTGGAGCTCCGTCAGCCTTGGTGCTGGGACCCCTTGCCTGGACAGCCTGTTCCAGTGGCCAAGCACCCTCTGGCTGAAGAGCCTTTTCCTTCTATCCACCCTAAGCCTGCACTGGCACATCTTGCAGGCCATTCTCTTGGGTGTTCCCAGTGGCCCCAGGACTGAAGAGAGTAGTGCATGGCCTTCTGCTTCCCCTCCTCAGGAAGCTGCTGACTGCTAGAGGCTCCTGCCTAGGCAATTCCACCTCAAAAACATGGCAATGACAGCAAACAGAAAGGAGCTGGGACAGAGGAGCTCAGGCTTTGCAACCATGAGGATCAGAAGGAAGGCTACTGACACATCCTTGGCAGAACCATTTTTAACTGGAGCATTGTTTGGACCTTTTTCAGGTGGAAAGGAGAGGAACAATGAAAAGGAAAGCAAGAGCCAACAATCAGCCGTGAGTTTTGGCCTAGGGTTAAAGGGCAGCAAACTGGAGGAATGGCCAGGAGGAGAACTGCTCTTTCACACTCACGCTGGGATGGCTTCAAGCCTGTGCAGCCACAGGAAGGCTCTCTCGAGCACTTGCCTTTCTTACCTCCACCTCCTTCTTCCTTCAGACACATCAATGTTGGCAGCGACTTTCAGGCTGAGCTCCCAGAGCTGCAGAGCAGAGCACCAAGTGAGGATGAAGAGCCTGCAACCCTGCTCTGGAAGCCCTGGGGGGAAGATGACTCTGACATGGAAAAACCTGACAGAGGTAGCTTCTCTTCAAGCTTTTCTTCCACCCCTGACATACTTGGGTCTTTCAAAAGCTCCTTTTGCATAGAAAGGCAGCTTTTTGCAGCCTCTGCTTCTCTCCCTGTCTCGCCCATCTTCCCATCTACAAGTGTTAGAGGCAAGGAGAATGCTCTGCTTCTGCAGCAGAGCAGGAAAAAGAGCAAGCATCTTGCTCTCCAAATTGCTCAGGCCCATTTGCCACTGCAAGAGGGGAGATTGGCCTCCACTTCTTCTTACAGAAGCTGCTTTGAAGGGAGAGCCAGCACTGCGGGGGCCCTCGCTTCAGCTGGCCCTGCCTTTGCTCTCCTTTTCATGCTCTCCAAGCTGCTGCATTTAGCTCCCGGCCTTTCCTTGCGCCTTGCATGGCAACCTTTGCCCTTGCTGGCCTCAAGGCTGACTTTGGCTGGGTTTTTGTTGTGCTTGCAGTAAGAGAACTGCTGGACATGGCCAGCTCCCGTGGCATTCCCGGGGCAGCAGCTGACCTGGAGCGCGCCCTGCACTGCCTGCACCAGGCACGCGGCAGCGTTGCGGTAAGAAGCGGCTCTGTGGGCGCACACAAGAGGGCACAGGGAATGCACAAGGCCCGCCCACTGGGACAGCCTTTCCTGCCTGCTCCTTCAAGGAGTGTCTTTCTAGGGAGCAGAGCACTGGCTGCCTGCTGTGTCTCCTCCAGCGGCGTCAGGGCTGAGCCCAAAGGGCTCCAGCAGGGACAATCTCCCTCCTGCAGGCGGCGGCACAAGGCCCTGCAGCCTGCTGCCTTGGAAATGGCCTGCCCGTCTGGGTTCTCTAAGACATTTGGAGGGGAAATTCCCACAAGCCTCAGTCAGCTGAGGCCATTCTGGCTGCAGCAGGAGCAAAATCATTACATTGGTGAGCAAAATGTCACTCTTGGGGACCAGGATCAAAGGGCTGGGCAGCAAAAACTAGGCACTGGCATCAAATCCCAGGCTCTCACCCACATGGCATACAGTTGCTTGAATGTCTGAAGAGGCAAAGTAGCTGAAAGGCAGCATCTCTGATTTTTGGCTCATTTTGGATGTGGTGCGGTGGCTAAAGCCTTTTCCCCTTGGATCTTGCAGGAGGCTCTGGAGATGTTGCTCTCAGGGGGGCCTGCGACAACTCAAGGCCATCCCTTGGCCGATTATCATTACGCAGGTAAGCAAAGCAGAGCTTCTTCCTTCACTGGCAGATGCTGCCGTCCCCTTCATTGTTGTGGCAAGCGTTTCTGCTTTAACAAATTGGGCTTAACACCAGCACAAGGTCTTGTCTTCTCGGCGGGTGGGGAAAGCACCAGCATCTAGTCCTTCAGCTTGACTTGTTTTCCAGTCCTTTTCCCTGGGCAATGCCTGCTCTTGTCTTCATCACCTTCTCAGGGAGCAGACATGTACTCACACGTCAATGATGGCCTGCTACCATTTGCTTTTTGTGGCCACTGGGATCTACCTCATGTGGATCCAGGGATCCATTTACCTGCTGCTTTTTATTGCCAGGCTCTGACAGATGGACACCTGAGGAGAAGGACTCCTTCCAAAAGGCTTTCCACACCTATGGCAAGGATTTCCATCTCATCCAGAAGCAGGTAAAGCCGCAGGACATTCTTTACCTGAGCAGATCATCACCAGCAAAGCTTGCTTATGTCTGCTAACAAGCACTGGCCTTCAGTCTCTCTCTTCTCAAGTACCAAAACTGTTCAAGTAGTAACAAAACAGGACATCAAAGGCCTGTGTGAAAAGGATGATCCTGTCTCTCCAGCCCTTTTCTCCAAGCTCTTTTGGAAGATAAAGCTTTATTCTCTCAGACTTTTTGCGCAATTCTGCTGCTGCTTCCACAAGACATTGTGCTGGCATGACTGCAGTGAAGCCGGGAAAGAAGAGCTGTGCTAGATGCATTTCTTGTTGATCTGTGCATTACGTCTGTTGCCACGTAGCATGATACACGGTTTACTACATTGCATGATGCCTCTCTTTCTCCATGTTGATTTCATTTTACACCCTCCTCCATTTACTTCATGATTTTACTTCCTAGTTTACTCCATCTTCTACTTTTTCCCCAATGCACCTTACCAAGGAATTTTAGATTCCTTCTTTTTCCCTTCCCAACAGATCCAGACTAAGACCGTGGCACAGTGTGTGGAGTACTACTACACCTGGAAAAAGGAGCATCCAGTTGCCAGCACTCTTGCTCAGGTGAGGGGGAAGAAAATCCAGGCGTGCCAGGAGGGTGGAGAAACTGGGAGAAGGGGACAAAACCTGCTGGCGAGCCATGCCAGACACCGCTTTGCCAGGATCACATCAGCCCGTGCGCTGGCAAAGGCGCAGCAGATGCTGCCCAGGCCTTCCTTCTGCTGCTGCCCTGAAATACGCCATTCTGGAGCCTAACTTTGAGCCAAGAAAGCCGCACCACCACCCAAATGGGCTTTGGCTCTCTACGGATGGTTTTCTCAAGGGCTGCCACCTTAGCTGACTCCAATCAGACCCTTCCTTCCCCGCTTAATTCCCCCTGACATCAGCAATCCCTGTGTTCAGGGAGATGCTGCAAACATTCAGGCAGATTTTGTACATTCCCACCATACTCCCCAGGAAGGAGCTGCCAGTGCTGTGGCTCCCCTCACACTTTCCTTAACAGCAAAGAGCAATTGGGTTGGCAATAGTGAGAGAGAGAGAGGGAGAGACTATTCTGGGTTGTATAAAGTGTCTAACCATGTGTCTTCTCGAATTTGACTGAATTTCCATCCCATTCCCAAGACATTTCTGGAGGAAAACCAGAGGGAAATAGATGTTAGGCAGAGAGGTAGAAATAAGAAATGTCGAATTCTAGAGAGCCACACATTTATGCCACCCCTTTGGCCTGTGGAAAAGAGGAGCATTTCCCTCCAAGCTCTGCCTTGGCAGCCCGCCGCAGCCCACTGGCAAAGGCAGCCGTTTGCTCAGCTCTTGAGGCTTTGGAAGGATTTCCTTAGGCCGATAGATTTTTGTGCTGGATGCAGGCATTTCCAGCTTTCTGAGGGGAAGGAAACATTGAAACAGGATTCTTTGATTTCCAGGCCGTGGGCAAAGCCAAGAGGAGCAAAAGCCCCCCCAGAAAGGAGGAGGGGCAGACAGGGAAGAGAAGCCGCAAGAGGGCTGGCAGCGCCGAGTGTCCCTGCTGCCAACCGCGCCAGCCGCCCCGTTCGGCGGGAGGCCCCTTTCCCTGCGGCCAGTGCAAACGGTGCGCAACTTCCTGCTCCTTCTGCTCCAACCTGCGCCTTTGCACTAAAACAGGCTGACCCTTTGCAAAGGCGCCGCAGGGCAAGCTCACGCCACTTGCACCATCGCCCCTCGCAGCCCTGCTCAAGCGTACAACCCACCTCAAACCCAAACAGCTCCCTTCAAACCCAGCCTTCACAATCAAACCTTGCCATGCCCCAACCAGACACACTGCATCCAAGTAGCAGCAGATCCATCAAAGCTTCCTTTGATGCTGCTGATCAAATTCCAAATAGGATGCAACAAAAGGAGGAAGACATTTCAAGGCATTGAAACAAGAAAGGTTGGACTCATGGGCTGATCAATTCACAATGTGCCACTGCCCAAAAAGACAGAAATTTGGACTTAAACGGAGATCTTGGCGCTTGCTTCAATGGTGTGTACTAAATTGACCAATGTACTAAATTGACCAAATTTGTTTCCTATCTTCCAGGGTGTTTGAAACCATCAAGGAAAGGAACAAACACAGGAGAAGACATCGGCCTCGCAAGGAAGCAGAGCCTCTCCCCAAGAAGAAAAGACCAAATTAGACAAGGCTGCGGCTTGTCCAGGCCTAGCAAGGCTTAGGCGTCAATAGGACTAGTTAGGAATAGGACTGATTTTTACGCTTTTAGACTTGTTGAAATTCTACTTAGTTAGTTTACATGATAGGAATCTCCTTCATTTCTTAGTTAAGTTACATGCATATTATTCAAGATTCTTTAGTAGTATTAGATTTATCAGTACCTGCAAGACATTTAGTGTTAGTTACGATCCGTCTTTTACCATTTCACCTTTATTGAGACAGGATCTGTTTTTATCATTAAACCGTGTTTGTTCCACTTTGTCTTTTGGTCTGTGTGAAATCACTCCAGCAACGTTTGTTCCATTTGCCTGCTGTTGCAAACACAGCACACTCCCTGACAGGAGAATCTGGGCACGCACCACCTCCCCCAGGCACAGCCCCTTGCTCAGCTGGCAGGACTGGCAAAGTTGTGTCTCCTTTACTGCCAGGGAAAGAACGCGGGCGCTTCATCCTTTGACTACTAAACATCTCAGCTGCCAGTGGAAAGGGAGGCTTTGTTTAATTCAATCAATTGGATCTAAATGAGTGCTCTGCTCTCACCATCTTTTCTGCCTCAAAGCAACGGCTTTAGTCATTTTGTAGCCCAGCAACATAACTTTGTTTCATTTTGGGGGACTGATGGACCTGACCACCTTGGAGCACGTTTCTAGAACCCCTCCGATTCTATCACATTCATAACCACATGCACCACAAAGGTATCAGTAGTCCAGTTTCAGTTTCTCTTGAAAGGAACACTCTCCCGCCCTGGGCCTCCACCAATCTCCTCAGCTAAAGCAGAGCGGCTGGCATCATTATCCTCTCTCTGGCTTCCCACACTTCAGGTATTTGCAGCAAAGAAGAAGCAAAGTCCCTCTTTTATCTAGCCCAGCAAATGGCACTGCCCAGCAAGCCTTTGGTGGCAGGGGCTGTGCAGGGTGGAGAGGGGGCCAGGGAGGGGGCAATTGCCAGGCTGCTTCTGGGAAGCGCAGGCAAGCTTGCCCTTGTCTGATGGAGCCAGTGCAGCTGGCCTTTGGAGCCTACAAAGTGTCTGCCTTGCAGTGCCACTTGGTACAGCTGCCCCCTCACTTTGCTGCCCTGTGCGCAACATGCAGCTGGGAAGGAAGCAAGATGGGCACTGAAGCAAGATTTGCTTTGCCTTAACAATAGGCAGGAAAGCAGCAAAACTGGCTGGCTTTGGTCCTATCTGGCATCTAAGTATGAAAAGAAACGTGAAGGCCGTCTGTGTGGAAAGGTAATTCCGTCAGCGTTCCTGTCTTAGAGGAATCCCCGAGTCTTTTGAGACAAACACCTAGCTTCTCCAAGGGAGCTGCAAGAGGGATGTAGAAATTCTGCATTCATGTGTGCTGCAGAAATGCCACTGTGCTGTCCCTGTGTGTGTGTGTGTGTGCCCATCATTTCCCCTGAGAAACATTCTGTTTCTCCAAGTTTCAGGGAAGGAATGATGAGGTGAGAGACCAGCTCAGAGGCCCAAGGAGGGAAAACATCAAGTGACATAATTGGGCACCAAAAGGAGATTTGACAAAGGGGGCAGCATGAATGCCTCCACTTTGAGAGGAAGCTTTGAAGTTGGCTCTCTGCTGAACAACTTGCACATTCCAGCTCCTCTCAGAGCTGGAGGAGAGCCTGTGGGAGGAGTCGTGCTGCTTCTCCAGGGCAGGAGATGAGCTCTGGGCCCTTGGACACAGCCAGCCTCCCGGGCACGTTCAGCTGGGGACACCTTGCAGAGAAGCAGCGAGGAGAGACACGCCTGTCCCTGCACTGCTTTTGCCCGTCTCCTCAGACCACGCAGGTCAAAAGGCCAATGGCAAGGGTCTCAGAGCAAGCTTGCAGCAGCAGAAGTAAAAGGGGCAAAGGTAGCCCATGCCTGTTTGTGTGCCATGGCTCCCCTGGGCTTCTACATGGAATGTTGGGCTGTGCCCATGGCAACTGTCGTTGTCTCCTGCTCCTGCGGCCGTTGGTGGAACGCTGCTGGAGCAGCACTGGAGCAGCAGCTGCAGGATCAGCTCCTGGGCTGTCCCTGAGCAGCCGCCTCCTGCACTCAGCGCCACACCCGGCCTCTGCACCCACATCCTCGTCTCCCCGCCTGCCTCCAGGCATCCCCACAGCACTTGGGCACCGTCAAAGGTAAGAAAATCCCCGTTTGCCCTCAAAGCACTAACACAAGGCCACCAGGCTCCAGCTGCCTCTCCCACCAACCATGACACACAGCCTGCGTGCTCACTTTCCCCACACCAGCTTCCATGTCAAAGCGGGCTGCACCTTGCCAAGGAATCGTCTTGCCTCCCGGGCAAACACAGACACTTCCATAGAGGATGCAGAGAGCTGTCACAGTGCACTTGCAGATCCTCCTCCACAGATCACCTGCTTCAAAGTTCTTGGCACCCATTGCACTCCTAAACCCAGCTTTTGGTGACCCCAAAACAAATTGTTCATGGCTGAGGAGTTCAGGCCTTCAGTGTCAACAAATCCCATTATGCCCTGACTCAGCTCACACCTGCTCCAAAGCTGCAAAAACAAGAATGATGGCACTTCTCCTCTGGGACCCCTGTCATTCAGGCCATGCAAGCATTTGACCGGCCTTGTCCTCAAGCACAGGTGTTCAACTTCAAAAATCATCTGCTATCAGCAATCCTTATGTGCTTGCATAGTTACGTCTCTGATAGGAACATTCTCTTTTCCTATCGTATAGATACTTTTTTGCAATGCATGTAGGGCTGGTTCCGCCTCATGCTCAGGGGCAACTGGGAAATGCCGTCTTCTCAAGAACACACTCACAGTATCAGAGAATTTTCTGGCTTGGAAGGGATTCTCAAAGATCACTGAGCCCAACTGCGGGGCAGCCTCAACAATCACACCCTGTGCCCAAGAGCGCTGTCCAAACAATTTTGGAGCTCAGTCAGCCTTGGTGCTGGGACCCCTTCCCTGGACAGCCTCTTCCAGTGGCCAAGCACCCTCTGGCTGAAGAGCCTTTTCCTTCTATCCACCCTAAGCCTGCACTGGCACATCTTGCAGGCCATTCTCTTGGGTGTTCCCAGTGGCCCCAGGACTGAAGAGAGTAGTGCATGGCCTTCTGCTTCCCCTCCTCAGGAAGCTGCTGACTGCTAGAGGCTCCTGCCTAGGCAATTCCACCTCAAAAACATGGCAATGACAGCAAACAGAAAGGAGCTGGGACAGAGGAGCTCAGGCTTTGCAACCATGAGGATCAGAAGGAAGGCTACTGACACATCCTTGGCAGAACCATTTTTAACTGGAGCATTGTTTGGACCTTTTTCAGGTGGAAAGGAGAGGAACAATGAAAAGGAAAGCAAGAGCCAACAATCAGCCGTGAGTTTTGGCCTAGGGTTAAAGGGCAGCAAACTGGAGGAATGGCCAGGAGGAGAACTGCTCTTTCACACTCACGCTGGGATGGCTTCAAGCCTGTGCAGCCACAGGAAGGCTCTCTCGAGCACTTGCCTTTCTTACCTCCACCTCCTTCTTCCTTCAGACACATCAATGTTGGCAGCGACTTTCAGGCTGAGCTCCCAGAGCTGCAGAGCAGAGCACCAAGTGAGGATGAAGAGCCTGCAACCCTGGTCTGGAAGCCCTGGGGGGAAGATGACTCTGACATGGAAAAACCTGACAGAGGTAGCTTCTCTTCAAGCTTTTCTTCCACCCCTGACATACTTGGGTCTTTCAAAAGCTCCTTTTGCATAGAAAGGCAGCTTTTTGCAGCCTCTGCTTCTCTCCCTGTCTCGCCCATCTTCCCATCTACAAGTGTTAGAGGCAAGGAGAATGCTCTGCTTCTGCAGCAGAGCAGGAAAAAGAGCAAGCATCTTGCTCTCCAAATTGCTCAGGCCCATTTGCCACTGCAAGAGGGGAGATTGGCCTCCACTTCTTCTTACAGAAGCTGCTTTGAAGGGAGAGCCAGCACTGCGGGGGCCCTCGCTTCAGCTGGCCCTGCCTTTGCTCTCCTTTTCATGCTCTCCAAGCTGCTGCATTTAGCTCCCGGCCTTTCCTTGCGCCTTGCATGGCAACCTTTGCCCTTGCTGGCCTCAAGGCTGACTTTGGCTGGGTTTTTGTTGTGCTTGCAGTAAGAGAACTGCTGGACATGGCCAGCTCCCGTGGCATTCCCGGGGCAGCAGCTGACCTGGAGCGCGCCCTGCACTGCCTGCACCAGGCACGCGGCAGCGTTGCGGTAAGAAGCGGCTCTGTGGGCGCACACAAGAGGGCACAGGGAATGCACAAGGCCCGCCCACTGGGACAGCCTTTCCTGCCTGCTCCTTCAAGGAGTGTCTTTCTAGGGAGCAGAGCACTGGCTGCCTGCTGTGTCTCCTCCAGCGGCGTCAGGGCTGAGCCCAAAGGGCTCCAGCAGGGACAATCTCCCTCCTGCAGGCGGCGGCGCAAGGCCCTGCAGCCTGCTGCCTTGGAAATGGCCTGCCCGTCTGGGTTCTCTAAGACATTTGGAGGGGAAATTCCCACAAGCCTCAGTCAGCTGAGGCCATTCTGGCTGCAGCAGGAGCAAAATCATTACGCTGGTGAGCAAAATGTCACTCTTGGGGACCAGGATCAAAGGGCTGGGCAGCAAAAACTAGGCACTGGCATCAAATCCCAGGCTCTCACCCACATGGCATACAGTTGCTTGAATGTCTGAAGAGGCAAAGTAGCTGAAAGGCAGCATCTCTGATTTTTGGCTCATTTTGGATGTGGTGCGGTGGCTAAAGCCTTTTCCCCTTGGATCTTGCAGGAGGCTCTGGAGATGTTGCTCTCAGGGGGGCCTGCGACAACTCAAGGCCATCCCTTGGCCGATTATCATTACGCAGGTAAGCAAAGCAGAGCTTCTTCCTTCACTGGCAGATGCTGCCGTCCCCTTCATTGTTGTGGCAAGCGTTTCTGCTTTAACAAATTGGGCTTAACACCAGCACAAGGTCTTGTCTTCTCGGCGGGTGGGGAAAGCACCAGCATCTAGTCCTTCAGCTTGACTTGTTTTCCAGTCCTTTTCCCTGGGCAATGCCTGCTCTTGTCTTCATCACCTTCTCAGGGAGCAGACATGTACTCACACGTCAATGATGGCCTGCTACCATTTGCTTTTTGTGGCCACTGGGATCTACCTCATGTGGATCCAGGGATCCATTTACCTGCTGCTTTTTATTGCCAGGCTCTGACAGATGGACACCTGAGGAGAAGGACTCCTTCCAAAAGGCTTTCCACACCTATGGCAAGGATTTCCATCTCATCCAGAAGCAGGTAAAGCCGCAGGACATTCTTTACCTGAGCAGATCATCACCAGCAAAGCTTGCTTATGTCTGCTAACAAGCACTGGCCTTCAGTCTCTCTCTTCTCAAGTACCAAAACTGTTCAAGTAGTAACAAAACAGGACATCAAAGGCCTGTGTGAAAAGGATGATCCTGTCTCTCCAGCCCTTTTCTCCAAGCTCTTTTGGAAGATAAAGCTTTATTCTCTCAGACTTTTTGCGCAATTCTGCTGCTGCTTCCACAAGACATTGTGCTGGCATGACTGCAGTGAAGCCGGGAAAGAAGAGCTGTGCTAGATGCATTTCTTGTTGATCTGTGCATTACGTCTGTTGCCACGTAGCATGATACACGGTTTGCTACATTGCATGATGCCTCTCTTTCTCCATGTTGATTTCATTTTACACCCTCCTCCATTTACTTCATGATTTTACTTCCTAGTTTACTCCATCTTCTACTTTTTCCCCAATGCACCTTACCAAGGAATTTTAGATTCCTTCTTTTTCCCTTCCCAACAGATCCAGACTAAGACCGTGGCACAGTGTGTGGAGTACTACTACACCTGGAAAAAGGAGCATCCAGTTGCCAGCACTCTTGCTCAGGTGAGGGGGAAGAAAATCCAGGCGTGCCAGGAGGGTGGAGAAACTGGGAGAAGGGGACAAAACCTGCTGGCGAGCCATGCCAGACACCGCTTTGCCAGGATCACATCAGCCCGTGCGCTGGCAAAGGCGCAGCAGATGCTGCCCAGGCCTTCCTTCTGCTGCTGCCCTGAAATACGCCATTCTGGAGCCTAACTTTGAGCCAAGAAAGCCGCACCACCACCCAAATGGGCTTTGGCTCTCTACGGATGGTTTTCTCAAGGGCTGCCACCTTAGCTGACTCCAATCAGACCCTTCCTTCCCCGCTTAATTCCCCCTGACATCAGCAATCCCTGTGTTCAGGGAGATGCTGCAAACATTCAGGCAGATTTTGTACATTCCCACCATACTCCCCAGGAAGGAGCTGCCAGTGCTGTGGCTCCCCTCACACTTTCCTTAACAGCAAAGAGCAATTGGGTTGGCAATAGTGAGAGAGAGAGAGGGAGAGACTATTCTGGGTTGTATAAAGTGTCTAACCATGTGTCTTCTCGAATTTGACTGAATTTCCATCCCATTCCCAAGACATTTCTGGAGGAAAACCAGAGGGAAATAGATGTTAGGCAGAGAGGTAGAAATAAGAAATGTCGAATTCTAGAGAGCCACACATTTATGCCACCCCTTTGGCCTGTGGAAAAGAGGAGCATTTCCCTCCAAGCTCTGCCTTGGCAGCCCGCCGCAGCCCACTGGCAAAGGCAGCCGTTTGCTCAGCTCTTGAGGCTTTGGAAGGATTTCCTTAGGCCGATAGATTTTTGTGCTGGATGCAGGCATTTCCAGCTTTCTGAGGGGAAGGAAACATTGAAACAGGATTCTTTGATTTCCAGGGCGTGGGCAAAGCCAAGAGGAGCAAAAGCCCCCCCAGAAAGGAGGAGGGGCAGACAGGGAAGAGAAGCCGCAAGAGGGCTGGCAGCGCCGAGTGTCCCTGCTGCCAACCGCGCCAGCCGCCCCGTTCGGCGGGAGGCCCCTTTCCCTGCGGCCAGTGCAAACGGTGCGCAACTTCCTGCTCCTTCTGCTCCAACCTGCGCCTTTGCACTAAAACAGGCTGACCCTTTGCAAAGGCGCCGCAGGGCAAGCTCACGCCACTTGCACCATCGCCCCTCGCAGCCCTGCTCAAGCGTACAACCCACCTCAAACCCAAACAGCTCCCTTCAAACCCAGCCTTCACAATCAAACCTTGCCATGCCCCAACCAGACACACTGCATCCAAGTAGCAGCAGATGCATCAAAGCTTCCTTTGATGCTGCTGATCAAATTCCAAATAGGATGCAACAAAAGGAGGAAGACATTTCAAGGCATTGAAACAAGAAAGGTTGGACTCATGGGCTGATCAATTCACAATGTGCCACTGCCCAAAAAGACAGAAATTTGGACTTAAACGGAGATCTTGGCGCTTGCTTCAATGGTGTGTACTAAATTGACCAATGTACTAAATTGACCAAATTTGTTTCCTATCTTCCAGGGTGTTTGAAACCATCAAGGAAAGGAACAAACACAGGAGAAGACATCGGCCTCGCAAGGAAGCAGAGCCTCTCCCCCAGAAGAAAAGACCAAATTAGACAAGGCTGCGGCTTGTCCAGGCCTAGCAAGGCTTAGGCGTCAATAGGACTAGTTAGGAATAGGACTGATTTTTACGCTTTTAGACTTGTTGAAATTCTACTTAGTTAGTTTACATGATAGGAATCTCCTTCATTTCTTAGTTAAGTTACATGCATATTATTCAAGATTCTTTAGTAGTATTAGATTTATCAGTACCTGCAAGACATTTAGTGTTAGTTACGATCCGTCTTTTACCATTTCACCTTTATTGAGACAGAATCTGTTTTTATCATTAAACCGTGTTTGTTCCACTTTGTCTTTTGGTCTGTGTGAAATCACTCCAGCAACGTTTGTTCCATTTGCCTGCTGTTGCAAACACAGCACACTCCCTGACAGGAGAATCTGGGCACGCACCACCTCCCCCAGGCACAGCCCCTTGCTCAGCTGGCAGGACTGGCAAAGTTGTGTCTCCTTTACTGCCAGGGAAAGAACGCGGGCGCTTCATCCTTTGACTACTAAACATCTCAGCTGCCAGTGGAAAGGGAGGCTTTGTTTAATTCAATCAATTGGATCTAAATGAGTGCTCTGCTCTCACCATCTTTTCTGCCTCAAAGCAACGGCTTTAGTCATTTTGTAGCCCAGCAACATAACTTTGTTTCATTTTGGGGGACTGATGGACCTGACCACCTTGGAGCACGTTTCTAGAACCCCTCCGATTCTATCACATTCATAACCACATGCACCACAAAGGTATCAGTAGTCCAGTTTCAGTTTCTCTTGAAAGGAACACTCTCCCGCCCTGGGCCTCCACCAATCTCCTCAGCTAAAGCAGAGCGGCTGGCATCATTATCCTCTCTCTGGCTTCCCACACTTCAGGTATTTGCAGCAAAGAAGAAGCAAAGTCCCTCTTTTATCTAGCCCAGCAAATGGCACTGCCCAGCAAGGCTTTGGTGGCAGGGGCTGTGCAGGGTGGAGAGGGGGCCAGGGAGGGGGCAATTGCCAGGCTGCTTCTGGGAAGCGCAGGCAAGCTTGCCCTTGTCTGATGGAGCCAGTGCAGCTGGCCTTTGGAGCCTACAAAGTGTCTGCCTGCCTTGCAGTGCCACTTGGTACAGCTGCCCCCTCACTTTGCTGCCCTGTGCGCAACATGCAGCTGGGAAGGAAGCAAGATGGGCACTGAAGCAAGATTTGCTTTGCCTTAACAATAGGCAGGAAAGCAGCAAAACTGGCTGGCTTTGGTCCTATCTGGCATCTAAGTATGAAAAGAAACGTGAAGGCCGTCTGTGTGGAAAGGTAATTCCGTCAGCGTTCCTGTCTTAGAGGAATCCCCGAGTCTTTTGAGACAAACACCTAGCTTCTCCAAGGGAGCTGCAAGAGGGATGTAGAAATTCTGCATTCATGTGTGCTGCAGAAATGCCACTGTGCTGTCCCTGTGTGTGTGTGTGTGTGCCCATCATTTCCCCTGAGAAACATTCTGTTTCTCCAAGTTTCAGGGAAGGAATGATGAGGTGAGAGACCAGCTCAGAGGCCCAAGGAGGGAAAACATCAAGTGACATAATTGGGCACCAAAAGGAGATTTGACAAAGGGGGCAGCATGAATGCCTCCACTTTGAGAGGAAGCTTTGAAGTTGGCTCTCTGCTGAACAACTTGCACATTCCAGCTCCTCTCAGAGCTGGAGGAGAGCCTGTGGGAGGAGTCGTGCTGCTTCTCCAGGGCAGGAGATGAGCTCTGGGCCCTTGGACACAGCCAGCCTCCTGGGCACGTTCAGCTGGGGACACCTTGCAGAGAAGCAGCGAGGAGAGCCACGCCTGTCCCTGCACTGCTTTTGCCCGTCTCCTCAGACCACGCAGGTCAAAAGGCCAATGGCAAGGGTCTCAGAGCAAGCTTGCAGCAGCAGAAGTAAAAGGGGCAAAGGTAGCCCATGCCTGTTTGTGTGCCATGGCTCCCCTGGGCTTCTACATGGAATGTTGGGCTGTGCCCATGGCAACTGTCGTTGTCTCCTGCTCCTGCGGCCGTTGGTGGAACGCTGCTGGAGCAGCACTGGAGCAGCAGCTGCAGGATCAGCTCCTGGGCTGTCCCTGAGCAGCCGCCTCCTGCACTCAGCGCCACACCCGGCCTCTGCACCCACATCCTCGTCTCCCCGCCTGCCTCCAGGCATCCCCACAGCACTTGGGCACCGTCAAAGGTAAGAAAATCCCCGTTTGCCCTCAAAGCACTAACACAAGGCCACCAGGCTCCAGCTGCCTCTCCCACCAACCACGACACACAGCCTGCGTGCTCACTTTCCCCACACCAGCTTCCATGTCAAAGCGGGCTGCACCTTGCCAAGGAATCGTCTTGCCTCCCGGGCAAACACAGACACTTCCATAGAGGATGCAGAGAGCTGTCACAGTGCACTTGCAGATCCTCCTCCACAGATCACCTGCTTCAAAGTTCTTGGCACCCATTGCACTCCTAAACCCAGCTTTTGGTGACCCCAAAACAAATTGTTCATGGCTGAGGAATTCAGGCCTTCAGTGTCAACAAATCCCATTATGCCCCGACTCAGCTCACACCTGCTCCAAAGCTGCAAAAACAAGAATGATGGCACTTCTCCTCTGGGACCCCTGTCATTCAGGCCATGCAAGCATTTGACCGGCCTTGTCCTCAAGCACAGGTGTTCAACTTCAAAAATCATCTGCTATCAGCAATCCTTATGTGCTTGCATAGTTACGTCTCTGATAGGAACATTCTCTTTTCCTATCGTATAGATACTTTTTTGCAATGCATGTAGGGCTGGTTCCGCCTCATGCTCAGGGGCAACTGGGAAATGCCGTCTTCTCAAGAACACACTCACAGTATCAGAGAATTTTCTGGCTTGGAAGGGATTCTCAAAGATCACTGAGCCCAACTGCGGGGCAGCCTCAACAATCACACCCTGTGCCCAAGAGCGCTGTCCAAACAATTTTGGAGCTCCGTCAGCCTTGGTGCTGGGACCTCTTTCCTGGACAGCCTCTTCCAGTGGCCAAGCACCCTCTGGCTCTGAAGAGCCTTTTCCTTCTATCCACCCTAAGCCTGCACTGGCACATCTTGCAGGCCATTCTCTTGGGTGTTCCCAGTGGCTCCAGGACTGAAGAGAGTAGTGCATGGCCTTCTGCTTCCCCTCCTCAGGAAGCTGCTGACTGCTAGAGGCTCCTGCCTAGGCAATTCCACCTCAAAAACATGGCAATGACAGCAAACAGAAAGGAGCTGGGACAGAGGAGCTCAGGCTTTGCAACCATGAGGATCAGAAGGAAGGCTACTGACACATCCTTGGCAGAACCATTTTTAACTGGAGCATTGTTTGGACCTTTTTCAGGTGGAAAGGAGAGGAACAATGAAAAGGAAAGCAAGAGCCAACAATCAGCCGTGAGTTTTGGCCTAGGGTTAAAGGGCAGCAAACTGGAGGAATGGCCAGGAGGAGAACTGCTCTTTCACACTCACGCTGGGATGGCTTCAAGCCTGTGCAGCCACAGGAAGGCTCTCTCGAGCACTTGCCTTTCTTACCTCCACCTCCTTCTTCCTTCAGACACATCAATGTTGGCAGCGACTTTCAGGCTGAGCTCCCAGAGCTGCAGAGCAGAGCACCAAGTGAGGATGAAGAGCCTGCAACCCTGGTCTGGAAGCCCTGGGGGGAAGATGACTCTGACATGGAAAAACCTGACAGAGGTAGCTTCTCTTCAAGCTTTTCTTCCACCCCTGACATACTTGGGTCTTTCAAAAGCTCCTTTTGCATAGAAAGGCAGCTTTTTGCAGCCTCTGCTTCTCTCCCTGTCTCGCCCATCTTCCCATCTACAAGTGTTAGAGGCAAGGAGAATGCTCTGCTTCTGCAGCAGAGCAGGAAAAAGAGCAAGCATCTTGCTCTCCAAATTGCTCAGGCCCATTTGCCACTGCAAGAGGGGAGATTGGCCTCCACTTCTTCTTACAGAAGCTGCTTTGAAGGGAGAGCCAGCACTGCGGGGGCCCTCGCTTCAGCTGGCCCTGCCTTTGCTCTCCTTTTCATGCTCTCCAAGCTGCTGCATTTAGCTCCCGGCCTTTCCTTGCGCCTTGCATGGCAACCTTTGCCCTTGCTGGCCTCAAGGCTGACTTTGGCTGGGTTTTTGTTGTGCTTGCAGTAAGAGAACTGCTGGACATGGCCAGCTCCCGTGGCATTCCCGGGGCAGCAGCTGACCTGGAGCGCGCCCTGCACTGCCTGCACCAGGCACGCGGCAGCGTTGCGGTAAGAAGCGGCTCTGTGGGCGCACACAAGAGGGCACAGGGAATGCACAAGGCCCGCCCACTGGGACAGCCTTTCCTGCCTGCTCCTTCAAGGAGTGTCTTTCTAGGGAGCAGAGCACTGGCTGCCTGCTGTGTCTCCTCCAGCGGCGTCAGGGCTGAGCCCAAAGGGCTCCAGCAGGGACAATCTCCCTCCTGCAGGTGGCGGCGCAAGGCCCTGCAGCCTGCTGCCTTGGAAATGGCCTGCCCGTCTGGGTTCTCTAAGACATTTGGAGGGGAAATTCCCACAAGCCTCAGTCAGCTGAGGCCATTCTGGCTGCAGCAGGAGCAAAATCATTACGCTGGTGAGCAAAATGTCACTCTTGGGGACCAGGATCAAAGGGCTGGGCAGCAAAAACTAGGCACTGGCATCAAATCCCAGGCTCTCACCCACATGGCATACAGTTGCTTGAATGTCTGAAGAGGCAAAGTAGCTGAAAGGCAGCATCTCTGATTTTTGGCTCATTTTGGATGTGGTGCGGTGGCTAAAGCCTTTTCCCCTTGGATCTTGCAGGAGGCTCTGGAGATGTTGCTCTCAGGGGGGCCTGCGACAACTCAAGGCCATCCCTTGGCCGATTATCATTACGCAGGTAAGCAAAGCAGAGCTTCTTCCTTCACTGGCAGATGCTGCCGTCCCCTTCATTGTTGTGGCAAGCGTTTCTGCTTTAACAAATTGGGCTTAACACCAGCACAAGGTCTTGTCTTCTCGGCGGGTGGGGAAAGCACCAGCATCTAGTCCTTCAGCTTGACTTGTTTTCCAGTCCTTTTCCCTGGGCAATGCCTGCTCTTGTCTTCATCACCTTCTCAGGGAGCAGACATGTACTCACACGTCAATGATGGCCTGCTACCATTTGCTTTTTGTGGCCACTGGGATCCACTTCATGTGGATCCAGGGATCCATTTACCTGCTGCTTTTTATTGCCAGGCTCTGACAGATGGACACCTGAGGAGAAGGACTCCTTCCAAAAGGCTTTCCACACCTATGGCAAGGATTTCCATCTCATCCAGAAGCAGGTAAAGCCGCAGGACATTCTTTACCTGAGCAGATCATCACCAGCAAAGCTTGCTTATGTCTGCTAACAAGCACTGGCCTTCAGTCTCTCTCTTCTCAAGTACCAAAACTGTTCAAGTAGTAACAAAACAGGACATCAAAGGCCTGTGTGAAAAGGATGATCCTGTCTCTCCAGCCCTTTTCTCCAAGCTCTTTTGGAAGATAAAGCTTTATTCTCTCAGACTTTTTGCGCAATTCTGCTGCTGCTTCCACAAGACATTGTGCTGGCATGACTGCAGTGAAGCCGGGAAAGAAGAGCTGTGCTAGATGCATTTCTTGTTGATCTGTGCATTACGTCTGTTGCCACGTAGCATGATACACGGTTTACTACATTGCATGATGCCTCTCTTTCTCCATGTTGATTTCATTTTACACCCTCCTCCATTTACTTCATGATTTTACTTCCTAGTTTACTCCATCTTCTACTTTTTCCCCAATGCACCTTACCAAGGAATTTTAGATTCCTTCTTTTTCCCTTCCCAACAGATCCAGACTAAGACCGTGGCACAGTGTGTGGAGTACTACTACACCTGGAAAAAGGAGCATCCAGTTGCCAGCACTCTTGCTCAGGTGAGGGGGAAGAAAATCCAGGCGTGCCAGGAGGGTGGAGAAACTGGGAGAAGGGGACAAAACCTGCTGGCGAGCCATGCCAGACACCGCTTTGCCAGGATCACATCAGCCCGTGCGCTGGCAAAGGCGCAGCAGATGCTGCCCAGGCCTTCCTTCTGCTGCTGCCCTGAAATACGCCATTCTGGAGCCTAACTTTGAGCCAAGAAAGCCGCACCACCACCCAAATAGGCTTTGGCTCTCTACGGATGGTTTTCTCAAGGGCTGCCACCTTAGCTGACTCCAATCAGACCCTTCCTTCCCCGCTTAATTCCCCCTGACATCAGCAATCCCTGTGTTCAGGGAGATGCTGCAAACATTCAGGCAGATTTTGTACATTCCCACCATACTCCCCAGGAAGGAGCTGCCAGTGCTGTGGCTCCCCTCACACTTTCCTTAACAGCAAAGAGCAATTGGGTTGGCAATAGTGAGAGAGAGAGAGGGAGAGAGTATTCTGGGTTGTATAAAGTGTCTAACCATGTGTCTTCTCAAATTTGACTGAATTTCCATCCCATTCCCAAGACATTTCTGGAGGAAAACCAGAGGGAAATAGATGTTAGGCAGAGAGGTAGAAATAAGAAATGTCGAATTCTAGAGAGCCACACATTTATGCCACCCCTTTGGCCTGTAGAAAAGAGGAGCATTTCCCTCCAAGCTCTGCCTTGGCAGCCCGCCGCAGCCCACTGGCAAAGGCAGCCGTTTGCTCAGCTCTTGAGGCTTTGGAAGGATTTCCTTAGGCCGATAGATTTTTGTGCTGGATGCAGGCATTTCCAGCTTTCTGAGGGGAAGGAAACATTGAAACAGGATTCTTTGATTTCCAGGCCGTGGGCAAAGCCAAGAGGAGCAAAAGCCCCCCCAGAAAGGAGGAGGGGCAGACAGGGAAGAGAAGCCGCAAGAGGGCTGGCAGCGCCGAGTGTCCCTGCTGCCAACCGCGCCAGCCGCCCCGTTCGGCGGGAGGCCCCTTTCCCTGCGGCCAGTGCAAACGGTGCGCAACTTCCTGCTCCTTCTGCTCCAACCTGCGCCTTTGCACTAAAACAGGCTGACCCTTTGCAAAGGCGCCGCAGGGCAAGCTCACGCCACTTGCACCATCGCCCCTCGCAGCCCTGCTCAAGCGTACAACCCACCTCAAACCCAAACAGCTCCCTTCAAACCCAGCCTTCACAATCAAACCTTGCCATGCCCCAACCAGACACACTGCATCCAAGTAGCAGCAGATGCATCAAAGCTTCCTTTGATGCTGCTGATCAAATTCCAAATAGGATGCAACAAAAGGAGGAAGACATTTCAAGGCATTGAAACAAGAAAGGTTGGACTCATGGGCTGATCAATTCACAATGTGCCACTGCCCAAAAAGACAGAAATTTGGACTTAAACGGAGATCTTGGCGCTTGCTTCAATGGTGTGTACTAAATTGACCAATGTACTAAATTGACCAAATTTGTTTCCTATCTTCCAGGGTGTTTGAAACCATCAAGGAAAGGAACAAACACAGGAGAAGACATCGGCCTCGCAAGGAAGCAGAGCCTCTCCCCAAGAAGAAAAGACCAAATTAGACAAGGCTGCGGCTTGTCCAGGCCTAGCAAGGCTTAGGCGTCAATAGGACTAGTTAGGAATAGGACTGATTTTTACGCTTTTAGACTTGTTGAAATTCTACTTAGTTAGTTTACATGATAGGAATCTCCTTCATTTCTTAGTTAAGTTACATGCATATTATTCAAGATTCTTTAGTAGTATTAGATTTATCAGTACCTGCAAGACATTTAGTGTTAGTTACGATCCGTCTTTTACCATTTCACCTTTATTGAGACAGAATCTGTTTTTATCATTAAACCGTGTTTGTTCCACTTTGTCTTTTGGTCTGTGTGAAATCACTCCAGCAACGTTTGTTCCATTTGCCTGCTGTTGCAAACACAGCACACTCCCTGACAGGAGAATCTGGGCACGCACCACCTCCCCCAGGCACAGCCCCTTGCTCAGCTGGCAGGACTGGCAAAGTTGTGTCTCCTTTACTGCCAGGGAAAGAACGCGGGCGCTTCATCCTTTGACTACTAAACATCTCAGCTGCCAGTGGAAAGGGAGGCTTTGTTTAATTCAATCAATTGGATCTAAATGAGTGCTCTGCTCTCACCATCTTTTCTGCCTCAAAGCAACGGCTTTAGTCATTTTGTAGCCCAGCAACATAACTTTGTTTCATTTTGGGGGACTGATGGACCTGACCACCTTGGAGCACGTTTCTAGAACCCCTCCGATTCTATCACATTCATAACCACATGCACCACAAAGGTATCAGTAGTCCAGTTTCAGTTTCTCTTGAAAGGAACACTCTCCCGCCCTGGGCCTCCACCAATCTCCTCAGCTAAAGCAGAGCGGCTGGCATCATTATCCTCTCTCTGGCTTCCCACACTTCAGGTATTTGCAGCAAAGAAGAAGCAAAGTCCCTCTTTTATCTAGCCCAGCAAATGGCACTGCCCAGCAAGGCTTTGGTGGCAGGGGCTGTGCAGGGTGGAGAGGGGGCCAGGGAGGGGGCAATTGCCAGGCTGCTTCTGGGAAGCGCAGGCAAGCTTGCCCTTGTCTGATGGAGCCGGTGCAGCTGGCCTTTGGAGCCTACAAAGTGTCTGCCTTGCAGTGCCACTTGGTACAGCTGCCCCCTCACTTTGCTGCCCTGTGCGCAACATGCAGCTGGGAAGGAAGCAAGATGGGCACTGAAGCAAGATTTGCTTTGCCTTAACAATAGGCAGGAAAGCAGCAAAACTGGCTGGCTTTGGTCCTATCTGGCATCTAAGTATGAAAAGAAACGTGAAGGCCGTCTGTGTGGAAAGGTAATTCCGTCAGCGTTCCTGTCTTAGAGGAATCCCCGAGTCTTTTGAGACAAACACCTAGCTTCTCCAAGGGAGCTGCAAGAGGGATGTAGAAATTCTGCATTCATGTGTGCTGCAGAAATGCCACTGTGCTGTCCCTGTGTGTGTGTGTGTGTGCCCATCATTTCCCCTGAGAAACATTCTGTTTCTCCAAGTTTCAGGGAAGGAATGATGAGGTGAGAGACCAGCTCAGAGGCCCAAGGAGGGAAAACATCAAGTGACATAATTGGGCACCAAAAGGAGATTTGACAAAGGGGGCAGCATGAATGCCTCCACTTTGAGAGGAAGCTTTGAAGTTGGCTCTCTGCTGAACAACTTGCACATTCCAGCTCCTCTCAGAGCTGGAGGAGAGCCTGTGGGAGGAGTCGTGCTGCTTCTCCAGGGCAGGAGATGAGCTCTGGGCCCTTGGACACAGCCAGCCTCCTGGGCACGTTCAGCTGGGGACACCTTGCAGAGAAGCAGCGAGGAGAGCCACGCCTGTCCCTGCACTGCTTTTGCCCGTCTCCTCAGACCACGCAGGTCAAAAGGCCAATGGCAAGGGTCTCAGAGCAAGCTTGCAGCAGCAGAAGTAAAAGGGGCAAAGGTAGCCCATGCCTGTTTGTGTGCCATGGCTCCCCTGGGCTTCTACATGGAATGTTGGGCTGTGCCCATGGCAACTGTCGTTGTCTCCTGCTCCTGTGGCTGTTGGTGGAACGCTGCTGGAGCAGCACTGGAGCAGCAGCTGCAGGATCAGCTCCTGGGCTGTCCCTGAGCAGCCGCCTCCTGCACTCAGCGCCACACCCGGCCTCTGCACCCACATCCTCGTCTCCCCGCCTGCCTCCAGGCATCCCCACAGCACTTGGGCACCGTCAAAGGTAAGAAAATCCCCGTTTGCCCTCAAAGCACTAACACAAGGCCACCAGGCTCCAGCTGCCTCTCCCACCAACCACGACACACAGCCTGCGTGCTCACTTTCCCCACACCAGCTTCCATGTCAAAGCGGGCTGCACCTTGCCAAGGAATCGTCTTGCCTCCCGGGCAAACACAGACACTTCCATAGAGGATGCAGAGAGCTGTCACAGTGCACTTGCAGATCCTCCTCCACAGATCACCTGCTTCAAAGTTCTTGGCACCCATTGCACTCCTAAACCCAGCTTTTGGTGACCCCAAAACAAATTGTTCATGGCTGAGGAATTCAGGCCTTCAGTGTCAACAAATCCCATTATGCCCCGACTCAGCTCACACCTGCTCCAAAGCTGCAAAAACAAGAATGATGGCACTTCTCCTCTGGGACCCCTGTCATTCAGGCCATGCAAGCATTTGACCGGCCTTGTCCTCAAGCACAGGTGTTCAACTTCAAAAATCATCTGCTATCAGCAATCCTTATGTGCTTGCATAGTTACGTCTCTGATAGGAACATTCTCTTTTCCTATCGTATAGATACTTTTTTGCAATGCATGTAGGGCTGGTTCCGCCTCATGCTCAGGGGCAACTGGGAAATGCCGTCTTCTCAAGAACACACTCACAGTATCAGAGAATTTTCTGGCTTGGAAGGGATTCTCAAAGATCACTGAGCCCAACTGCAGGGCAGCCTCAACAATCACACCCTGTGCCCAAGAGCGCTGTCCAAACAATTTTGGAGCTCCGTCAGCCTTGGTGCTGGGACCTCTTTCCTGGACAGCCTCTTCCAGTGGCCAAGCACCCTCTGGCTCTGAAGAGCCTTTTCCTTCTATCCACCCTAAGCCTGCACTGGCACATCTTGCAGGCCATTCTCTTGGGTGTTCCCAGTGGCCCCAGGACTGAAGAGAGTAGTGCATGGCCTTCTGCTTCCCCTCCTCAGGAAGCTGCTGACTGCTAGAGGCTCCTGCCTAGGCAATTCCACCTCAAAAACATGGCAATGACAGCAAACAGAAAGGAGCTGGGACAGAGGAGCTCAGGCTTTGCAACCATGAGGATCAGAAGGAAGGCTACTGACACATCCTTGGCAGAACCATTTTTAACTGGAGCATTGTTTGGACCTTTTTCAGGTGGAAAGGAGAGGAACAATGAAAAGGAAAGCAAGAGCCAACAATCAGCCGTGAGTTTTGGCCTAGGGTTAAAGGGCAGCAAACTGGAGGAATGGCCAGGAGGAGAACTGCTCTTTCACACTCACGCTGGGATGGCTTCAAGCCTGTGCAGCCACAGGAAGGCTCTCTCGAGCACTTGCCTTTCTTACCTCCACCTCCTTCTTCCTTCAGACACATCAATGTTGGCAGCGACTTTCAGGCTGAGCTCCCAGAGCTGCAGAGCAGAGCACCAAGTGAGGATGAAGAGCCTGCAACCCTGGTCTGGAAGCCCTGGGGGGAAGATGACTCTGACATGGAAAAACCTGACAGAGGTAGCTTCTCTTCAAGCTTTTCTTCCACCCCTGACATACTTGGGTCTTTCAAAAGCTCCTTTTGCATAGAAAGGCAGCTTTTTGCAGCCTCTGCTTCTCTCCCTGTCTCGCCCATCTTCCCATCTACAAGTGTTAGAGGCAAGGAGAATGCTCTGCTTCTGCAGCAGAGCAGGAAAAAGAGCAAGCATCTTGCTCTCCAAATTGCTCAGGCCCATTTGCCACTGCAAGAGGGGAGATTGGCCTCCACTTCTTCTTACAGAAGCTGCTTTGAAGGGAGAGCCAGCACTGCGGGGGCCCTCGCTTCAGCTGGCCCTGCCTTTGCTCTCCTTTTCATGCTCTCCAAGCTGCTGCATTTAGCTCCCGGCCTTTCCTTGCACCTTGCATGGCAACCTTTGCCCTTGCTGGCCTCAAGGCTGACTTTGGCTGGGTTTTTGTTGTGCTTGCAGTAAGAGAACTGCTGGACATGGCCAGCTCCCGTGGCATTCCCGGGGCAGCAGCTGACCTGGAGCGCGCCCTGCACTGCCTGCACCAGGCACGCGGCAGCGTTGCGGTAAGAAGCGGCTCTGTGGGCGCACACAAGAGGGCACAGGGAATGCACAAGGCCCGCCCACTGGGACAGCCTTTCCTGCCTGCTCCTTCAAGGAGTGTCTTTCTAGGGAGCAGAGCACTGGCTGCCTGCTGTGTCTCCTCCAGCGGCGTCAGGGCTGAGCCCAAAGGGCTCCAGCAGGGACAATCTCCCTCCTGCAGGCGGCGGCGCAAGGCCCTGCAGCCTGCTGCCTTGGAAATGGCCTGCCCGTCTGGGTTCTCTAAGACATTTGGAGGGGAAATTCCCACAAGCCTCAGTCAGCTGAGGCCATTCTGGCTGCAGCAGGAGCAAAATCATTACGTTGGTGAGCAAAATGTCACTCTTGGGGACCAGGATCAAAGGGCTGGGCAGCAAAAACTAGGCACTGGCATCAAATCCCAGGCTCTCACCCACATGGCATACAGTTGCTTGAATGTCTGAAGAGGCAAAGTAGCTGAAAGGCAGCATCTCTGATTTTTGGCTCATTTTGGATGTGGTGCGGTGGCTAAAGCCTTTTCCCCTTGGATCTTGCAGGAGGCTCTGGAGATGTTGCTCTCAGGGGGGCCTGCGACAACTCAAGGCCATCCCTTGGCCGATTATCATTACGCAGGTAAGCAAAGCAGAGCTTCTTCCTTCACTGGCAGATGCTGCCGTCCCCTTCATTGTTGTGGCAAGCGTTTCTGCTTTAACAAATTGGGCTTAACACCAGCACAAGGTCTTGTCTTCTCGGCGGGTGGGGAAAGCACCAGCATCTAGTCCTTCAGCTTGACTTGTTTTCCAGTCCTTTTCCCTGGGCAATGCCTGCTCTTGTCTTCATCACCTTCTCAGGGAGCAGACATGTACTCACACGTCAATGATGGCCTGCTACCATTTGCTTTTTGTGGCCACTGGGATCCACTTCATGTGGATCCAGGGATCCATTTACCTGCTGCTTTTTATTGCCAGGCTCTGACAGATGGACACCTGAGGAGAAGGACTCCTTCCAAAAGGCTTTCCACACCTATGGCAAGGATTTCCATCTCATCCAGAAGCAGGTAAAGCCGCAGGACATTCTTTACCTGAGCAGATCATCACCAGCAAAGCTTGCTTATGTCTGCTAACAAGCACTGGCCTTCAGTCTCTCTCTTCTCAAGTACCAAAACTGTTCAAGTAGTAACAAAACAGGACATCAAAGGCCTGTGTGAAAAGGATGATCCTGTCTCTCCAGCCCTTTTCTCCAAGCTCTTTTGGAAGATAAAGCTTTATTCTCTCAGACTTTTTGCGCAATTCTGCTGCTGCTTCCACAAGACATTGTGCTGGCATGACTGCAGTGAAGCCGGGAAAGAAGAGCTGTGCTAGATGCATTTCTTGTTGATCTGTGCATTACGTCTGTTGCCACGTAGCATGATACACGGTTTACTACATTGCATGATGCCTCTCTTTCTCCATGTTGATTTCATTTTACACCCTCCTCCATTTACTTCATGATTTTACTTCCTAGTTTACTCCATCTTCTACTTTTTCCCCAATGCACCTTACCAAGGAATTTTAGATTCCTTCTTTTTCCCTTCCCAACAGATCCAGACTAAGACCGTGGCACAGTGTGTGGAGTACTACTACACCTGGAAAAAGGAGCATCCAGTTGCCAGCACTCTTGCTCAGGTGAGGGGGAAGAAAATCCAGGCGTGCCAGGAGGGTGGAGAAACTGGGAGAAGGGGACAAAACCTGCTGGCGAGCCATGCCAGACACCGCTTTGCCAGGATCACATCAGCCCGTGCGCTGGCAAAGGCGCAGCAGATGCTGCCCAGGCCTTCCTTCTGCTGCTGCCCTGAAATACGCCATTCTGGAGCCTAACTTTGAGCCAAGAAAGCCGCACCACCACCCAAATAGGCTTTGGCTCTCTACGGATGGTTTTCTCAAGGGCTGCCACCTTAGCTGACTCCAATCAGACCCTTCCTTCCCCGCTTAATTCCCCCTGACATCAGCAATCCCTGTGTTCAGGGAGATGCTGCAAACATTCAGGCAGATTTTGTACATTCCCACCATACTCCCCAGGAAGGAGCTGCCAGTGCTGTGGCTCCCCTCACACTTTCCTTAACAGCAAAGAGCAATTGGGTTGGCAATAGTGAGAGAGAGAGAGGGAGAGACTATTCTGGGTTGTATAAAGTGTCTAACCATGTGTCTTCTCAAATTTGACTGAATTTCCATCCCATTCCCAAGACATTTCTGGAGGAAAACCAGAGGGAAATAGATGTTAGGCAGAGAGGTAGAAATAAGAAATGTCGAATTCTAGAGAGCCACACATTTATGCCACCCCTTTGGCCTGTAGAAAAGAGGAGCATTTCCCTCCAAGCTCTGCCTTGGCAGCCCGCCGCAGCCCACTGGCAAAGGCAGCCGTTTGCTCAGCTCTTGAGGCTTTGGAAGGATTTCCTTAGGCCGATAGATTTTTGTGCTGGATGCAGGCATTTCCAGCTTTCTGAGGGGAAGGAAACATTGAAACAGGATTCTTTGATTTCCAGGGCGTGGGCAAAGCCAAGAGGAGCAAAAGCCCCCCCAGAAAGGAGGAGGGGCAGACAGGGAAGAGAAGCCGCAAGAGGGCTGGCAGCGCCGAGTGTCCCTGCTGCCAACCGCGCCAGCCGCCCCGTTCGGCGGGAGGCCCCTTTCCCTGCGGCCAGTGCAAACGGTGCGCAACTTCCTGCTCCTTCTGCTCCAACCTGCGCCTTTGCACTAAAACAGGCTGACCCTTTGCAAAGGCGCCGCAGGGCAAGCTCACGCCACTTGCACCATCGCCCCTCGCAGCCCTGCTCAAGCGTACAACCCACCTCAAACCCAAACAGCTCCCTTCAAACCCAGCCTTCACAATCAAACCTTGCCATGCCCCAACCAGACACACTGCATCCAAGTAGCAGCAGATCCATCAAAGCTTCCTTTGATGCTGCTGATCAAATTCCAAATAGGATGCAACAAAAGGAGGAAGACATTTCAAGGCATTGAAACAAGAAAGGTTGGACTCATGGGCTGATCAATTCACAATGTGCCACTGCCCAAAAAGACAGAAATTTGGACTTAAACGGAGATCTTGGCGCTTGCTTCAATGGTGTGTACTAAATTGACCAATGTACTAAATTGACCAAATTTGTTTCCTATCTTCCAGGGTGTTTGAAACCATCAAGGAAAGGAACAAACACAGGAGAAGACATCGGCCTCGCAAGGAAGCAGAGCCTCTCCCCAAGAAGAAAAGACCAAATTAGACAAGGCTGCGGCTTGTCCAGGCCTAGCAAGGCTTAGGCGTCAATAGGACTAGTTAGGAATAGGACTGATTTTTACGCTTTTAGACTTGTTGAAATTCTACTTAGTTAGTTTACATGATAGGAATCTCCTTCATTTCTTAGTTAAGTTACATGCATATTATTCAAGATTCTTTAGTAGTATTAGATTTATCAGTACCTGCAAGACATTTAGTGTTAGTTACGATCCGTCTTTTACCATTTCACCTTTATTGAGACAGAATCTGTTTTTATCATTAAACCGTGTTTGTTCCACTTTGTCTTTTGGTCTGTGTGAAATCACTCCAGCAACGTTTGTTCCATTTGCCTGCTGTTGCAAACACAGCACACTCCCTGACAGGAGAATCTGGGCACGCACCACCTCCCCCAGGCACAGCCCCTTGCTCAGCTGGCAGGACTGGCAAAGTTGTGTCTCCTTTACTGCCAGGGAAAGAACGCGGGCGCTTCATCCTTTGACTACTAAACATCTCAGCTGCCAGTGGAAAGGGAGGCTTTGTTTAATTCAATCAATTGGATCTAAATGAGTGCTCTGCTCTCACCATCTTTTCTGCCTCAAAGCAACGGCTTTAGTCATTTTGTAGCCCAGCAACATAACTTTGTTTCATTTTGGGGGACTGATGGACCTGACCACCTTGGAGCACGTTTCTAGAACCCCTCCGATTCTATCACATTCATAACCACATGCACCACAAAGGTATCAGTAGTCCAGTTTCAGTTTCTCTTGAAAGGAACACTCTCCCGCCCTGGGCCTCCACCAATCTCCTCAGCTAAAGCAGAGCGGCTGGCATCATTATCCTCTCTCTGGCTTCCCACACTTCAGGTATTTGCAGCAAAGAAGAAGCAAAGTCCCTCTTTTATCTAGCCCAGCAAATGGCACTGCCCAGCAAGGCTTTGGTGGCAGGGGCTGTGCAGGGTGGAGAGGGGGCCAGGGAGGGGGCAATTGCCAGGCTGCTTCTGGGAAGCGCAGGCAAGCTTGCCCTTGTCTGATGGAGCCGGTGCAGCTGGCCTTTGGAGCCTACAAAGTGTCTGCCTTGCAGTGCCACTTGGTACAGCTGCCCCCTCACTTTGCTGCCCTGTGCGCAACATGCAGCTGGGAAGGAAGCAAGATGGGCACTGAAGCAAGATTTGCTTTGCCTTAACAATAGGCAGGAAAGCAGCAAAACTGGCTGGCTTTGGTCCTATCTGGCATCTAAGTATGAAAAGAAACGTGAAGGCCGTCTGTGTGGAAAGGTAATTCCGTCAGCGTTCCTGTCTTAGAGGAATCCCCGAGTCTTTTGAGACAAACACCTAGCTTCTCCAAGGGAGCTGCAAGAGGGATGTAGAAATTCTGCATTCATGTGTGCTGCAGAAATGCCACTGTGCTGTCCCTGTGTGTGTGTGTGTGTGCCCATCATTTCCCCTGAGAAACATTCTGTTTCTCCAAGTTTCAGGGAAGGAATGATGAGGTGAGAGACCAGCTCAGAGGCCCAAGGAGGGAAAACATCAAGTGACATAATTGGGCACCAAAAGGAGATTTGACAAAGGGGGCAGCATGAATGCCTCCACTTTGAGAGGAAGCTTTGAAGTTGGCTCTCTGCTGAACAACTTGCACATTCCAGCTCCTCTCAGAGCTGGAGGAGAGCCTGTGGGAGGAGTCGTGCTGCTTCTCCAGGGCAGGAGATGAGCTCTGGGCCCTTGGACACAGCCAGCCTCCTGGGCACGTTCAGCTGGGGACACCTTGCAGAGAAGCAGCGAGGAGAGCCACGCCTGTCCCTGCACTGCTTTTGCCCGTCTCCTCAGACCACGCAGGTCAAAAGGCCAATGGCAAGGGTCTCAGAGCAAGCTTGCAGCAGCAGAAGTAAAAGGGGCAAAGGTAGCCCATGCCTGTTTGTGTGCCATGGCTCCCCTGGGCTTCTACATGGAATGTTGGGCTGTGCCCATGGCAACTGTCGTTGTCTCCTGCTCCTGTGGCTGTTGGTGGAACGCTGCTGGAGCAGCACTGGAGCAGCAGCTGCAGGATCAGCTCCTGGGCTGTCCCTGAGCAGCCGCCTCCTGCACTCAGCGCCACACCCGGCCTCTGCACCCACATCCTCGTCTCCCCGCCTGCCTCCAGGCATCCCCACAGCACTTGGGCACCGTCAAAGGTAAGAAAATCCCCGTTTGCCCTCAAAGCACTAACACAAGGCCACCAGGCTCCAGCTGCCTCTCCCACCAACCACGACACACAGCCTGCGTGCTCACTTTCCCCACACCAGCTTCCATGTCAAAGCGGGCTGCACCTTGCCAAGGAATCGTCTTGCCTCCCGGGCAAACACAGACACTTCCATAGAGGATGCAGAGAGCTGTCACAGTGCACTTGCAGATCCTCCTCCACAGATCACCTGCTTCAAAGTTCTTGGCACCCATTGCACTCCTAAACCCAGCTTTTGGTGACCCCAAAACAAATTGTTCATGGCTGAGGAATTCAGGCCTTCAGTGTCAACAAATCCCATTATGCCCCGACTCAGCTCACACCTGCTCCAAAGCTGCAAAAACAAGAATGATGGCACTTCTCCTCTGGGACCCCTGTCATTCAGGCCATGCAAGCATTTGACCGGCCTTGTCCTCAAGCACAGGTGTTCAACTTCAAAAATCATCTGCTATCAGCAATCCTTATGTGCTTGCATAGTTACGTCTCTGATAGGAACATTCTCTTTTCCTATCGTATAGATACTTTTTTGCAATGCATGTAGGGCTGGTTCCGCCTCATGCTCAGGGGCAACTGGGAAATGCCGTCTTCTCAAGAACACACTCACAGTATCAGAGAATTTTCTGGCTTGGAAGGGATTCTCAAAGATCACTGAGCCCAACTGCAGGGCAGCCTCAACAATCACACCCTGTGCCCAAGAGCGCTGTCCAAACAATTTTGGAGCTCCGTCAGCCTTGGTGCTGGGACCTCTTTCCTGGACAGCCTCTTCCAGTGGCCAAGCACCCTCTGGCTCTGAAGAGCCTTTTCCTTCTATCCACCCTAAGCCTGCACTGGCACATCTTGCAGGCCATTCTCTAGGGTGTTCCCAGTGGCTCCAGGACTGAAGAGAGTAGTGCATGGCCTTCTGCTTCCCCTCCTCAGGAAGCTGCTGACTGCTAGAGGCTCCTGCCTAGGCAATTCCACCTCAAAAACATGGCAATGACAGCAAACAGAAAGGAGCTGGGACAGAGGAGCTCAGGCTTTGCAACCATGAGGATCAGAAGGAAGGCTACTGACACATCCTTGGCAGAACCATTTTTAACTGGAGCATTGTTTGGACCTTTTTCAGGTGGAAAGGAGAGGAACAATGAAAAGGAAAGCAAGAGCCAACAATCAGCCGTGAGTTTTGGCCTAGGGTTAAAGGGCAGCAAACTGGAGGAATGGCCAGGAGGAGAACTGCTCTTTCACACTCACGCTGGGATGGCTTCAAGCCTGTGCAGCCACAGGAAGGCTCTCTCGAGCACTTGCCTTTCTTACCTCCACCTCCTTCTTCCTTCAGACACATCAATGTTGGCAGCGACTTTCAGGCTGAGCTCCCAGAGCTGCAGAGCAGAGCACCAAGTGAGGATGAAGAGCCTGCAACCCTGCTCTGGAAGCCCTGGGGGGAAGATGACTCTGACATGGAAAAACCTGACAGAGGTAGCTTCTCTTCAAGCTTTTCTTCCACCCCTGACATACTTGGGTCTTTCAAAAGCTCCTTTTGCATAGAAAGGCAGCTTTTTGCAGCCTCTGCTTCTCTCCCTGTCTCGCCCATCTTCCCATCTACAAGTGTTAGAGGCAAGGAGAATGCTCTGCTTCTGCAGCAGAGCAGGAAAAAGAGCAAGCATCTTGCTCTCCAAATTGCTCAGGCCCATTTGCCACTGCAAGAGGGGAGATTGGCCTCCACTTCTTCTTACAGAAGCTGCTTTGAAGGGAGAGCCAGCACTGCGGGGGCCCTCGCTTCAGCTGGCCCTGCCTTTGCTCTCCTTTTCATGCTCTCCAAGCTGCTGCATTTAGCTCCCGGCCTTTCCTTGCGCCTTGCATGGCAACCTTTGCCCTTGCTGGCCTCAAGGCTGACTTTGGCTGGGTTTTTGTTGTGCTTGCAGTAAGAGAACTGCTGGACATGGCCAGCTCCCGTGGCATTCCCGGGGCAGCAGCTGACCTGGAGCGCGCCCTGCACTGCCTGCACCAGGCACGCGGCAGCGTTGCGGTAAGAAGCGGCTCTGTGGGCGCACACAAGAGGGCACAGGGAATGCACAAGGCCCGCCCACTGGGACAGCCTTTCCTGCCTGCTCCTTCAAGGAGTGTCTTTCTAGGGAGCAGAGCACTGGCTGCCTGCTGTGTCTCCTCCAGCGGCGTCAGGGCTGAGCCCAAAGGGCTCCAGCAGGGACAATCTCCCTCCTGCAGGCGGCGGCGCAAGGCCCTGCAGCCTGCTGCCTTGGAAATGGCCTGCCCGTCTGGGTTCTCTAAGACATTTGGAGGGGAAATTCCCACAAGCCTCAGTCAGCTGAGGCCATTCTGGCTGCAGCAGGAGCAAAATCATTACGTTGGTGAGCAAAATGTCACTCTTGGGGACCAGGATCAAAGGGCTGGGCAGCAAAAACTAGGCACTGGCATCAAATCCCAGGCTCTCACCCACATGGCATACAGTTGCTTGAATGTCTGAAGAGGCAAAGTAGCTGAAAGGCAGCATCTCTGATTTTTGGCTCATTTTGGATGTGGTGCGGTGGCTAAAGCCTTTTCCCCTTGGATCTTGCAGGAGGCTCTGGAGATGTTGCTCTCAGGGGGGCCTGCGACAACTCAAGGCCATCCCTTGGCCGATTATCATTACGCAGGTAAGCAAAGCAGAGCTTCTTCCTTCACTGGCAGATGCTGCCGTCCCCTTCATTGTTGTGGCAAGCGTTTCTGCTTTAACAAATTGGGCTTAACACCAGCACAAGGTCTTGTCTTCTCGGCGGGTGGGGAAAGCACCAGCATCTAGTCCTTCAGCTTGACTTGTTTTCCAGTCCTTTTCCCTGGGCAATGCCTGCTCTTGTCTTCATCACCTTCTCAGGGAGCAGACATGTACTCACACGTCAATGATGGCCTGCTACCATTTGCTTTTTGTGGCCACTGGGATCCACTTCATGTGGATCCAGGGATCCATTTACCTGCTGCTTTTTATTGCCAGGCTCTGACAGATGGACACCTGAGGAGAAGGACTCCTTCCAAAAGGCTTTCCACACCTATGGCAAGGATTTCCATCTCATCCAGAAGCAGGTAAAGCTGCAGGACATTCTTTACCTGAGCAGATCATCACCAGCAAAGCTTGCTTATGTCTGCTAACAAGCACTGGCCTTCAGTCTCTCTCTTCTCAAGTACCAAAACTGTTCAAGTAGTAACAAAACAGGACATCAAAGGCCTGTGTGAAAAGGATGATCCTGTCTCTCCAGCCCTTTTCTCCAAGCTCTTTTGGAAGATAAAGCTTTATTCTCTCAGACTTTTTGCGCAATTCTGCTGCTGCTTCCACAAGACATTGTGCTGGCATGACTGCAGTGAAGCCGGGAAAGAAGAGCTGTGCTAGATGCATTTCTTGTTGATCTGTGCATTACGTCTGTTGCCACGTAGCATGATACACGGTTTACTACATTGCATGATGCCTCTCTTTCTCCATGTTGATTTCATTTTACACCCTCCTCCATTTACTTCATGATTTTACTTCCTAGTTTACTCCATCTTCTACTTTTTCCCCAATGCACCTTACCAAGGAATTTTAGATTCCTTCTTTTTCCCTTCCCAACAGATCCAGACTAAGACCGTGGCACAGTGTGTGGAGTACTACTACACCTGGAAAAAGGAGCATCCAGTTGCCAGCACTCTTGCTCAGGTGAGGGGGAAGAAAATCCAGGCGTGCCAGGAGGGTGGAGAAACTGGGAGAAGGGGACAAAACCTGCTGGCGAGCCATGCCAGACACCGCTTTGCCAGGATCACATCAGCCCGTGCGCTGGCAAAGGCGCAGCAGATGCTGCCCAGGCCTTCCTTCTGCTGCTGCCCTGAAATACGCCATTCTGGAGCCTAACTTTGAGCCAAGAAAGCCGCACCACCACCCAAATGGGCTTTGGCTCTCTACGGATGGTTTTCTCAAGGGCTGCCACCTTAGCTGACTCCAATCAGACCCTTCCTTCCCCACTTAATTCCCCCTGACATCAGCAATCCCTGTGTTCAGGGAGATGCTGCAAACATTCAGGCAGATTTTGTACATTCCCACCATACTCCCCAGGAAGGAGCTGCCAGTGCTGTGGCTCCCCTCACACTTTCCTTAACAGCAAAGAGCAATTGGGTTGGCAATAGTGAGAGAGAGAGAGGGAGAGACTATTCTGGGTTGTATAAAGTGTCTAACCATGTGTCTTCTCGAATTTGACTGAATTTCCATCCCATTCCCAAGACATTTCTGGAGGAAAACCAGAGGGAAATAGATGTTAGGCAGAGAGGTAGAAATAAGAAATGTCGAATTCTAGAGAGCCACACATTTATGCCACCCCTTTGGCCTGTAGAAAAGAGGAGCATTTCCCTCCAAGCTCTGCCTTGGCAGCCCGCCGCAGCCCACTGGCAAAGGCAGCCGTTTGCTCAGCTCTTGAGGCTTTGGAAGGATTTCCTTAGGCCGATAGATTTTTGTGCTGGATGCAGGCATTTCCAGCTTTCTGAGGGGAAGGAAACATTGAAACAGGATTCTTTGATTTCCAGGCCGTGGGCAAAGCCAAGAGGAGCAAAAGCCCCCCCAGAAAGGAGGAGGGGCAGACAGGGAAGAGAAGCCGCAAGAGGGCTGGCAGCGCCGAGTGTCCCTGCTGCCAACCGCGCCAGCCGCCCCGTTCGGCGGGAGGCCCCTTTCCCTGCGGCCAGTGCAAACGGTGCGCAACTTCCTGCTCCTTCTGCTCCAACCTGCGCCTTTGCACTAAAACAGGCTGACCCTTTGCAAAGGCGCCGCAGGGCAAGCTCACGCCACTTGCACCATCGCCCCTCGCAGCCCTGCTCAAGCGTACAACCCACCTCAAACCCAAACAGCTCCCTTCAAACCCAGCCTTCACAATCAAACCTTGCCATGCCCCAACCAGACACACTGCATCCAAGTAGCAGCAGATGCATCAAAGCTTCCTTTGATGCTGCTGATCAAATTCCAAATAGGATGCAACAAAAGGAGGAAGACATTTCAAGGCATTGAAACAAGAAAGGTTGGACTCATGGGCTGATCAATTCACAATGTGCCACTGCCCAAAAAGACAGAAATTTGGACTTAAACGGAGATCTTGGCGCTTGCTTCAATGGTGTGTACTAAATTGACCAATGTACTAAATTGACCAAATTTGTTTCCTATCTTCCAGGGTGTTTGAAACCATCAAGGAAAGGAACAAACACAGGAGAAGACATCGGCCTCGCAAGGAAGCAGAGCCTCTCCCCAAGAAGAAAAGACCAAATTAGACAAGGCTGCGGCTTGTCCAGGCCTAGCAAGGCTTAGGCGTCAATAGGACTAGTTAGGAATAGGACTGATTTTTACGCTTTTAGACTTGTTGAAATTCTACTTAGTTAGTTTACATGATAGGAATCTCCTTCATTTCTTAGTTAAGTTACATGCATATTATTCAAGATTCTTTAGTAGTATTAGATTTATCAGTACCTGCAAGACATTTAGTGTTAGTTACGATCCGTCTTTTACCATTTCACCTTTATTGAGACAGAATCTGTTTTTATCATTAAACCGTGTTTGTTCCACTTTGTCTTTTGGTCTGTGTGAAATCACTCCAGCAACGTTTGTTCCATTTGCCTGCTGTTGCAAACACAGCACACTCCCTGACAGGAGAATCTGGGCACGCACCACCTCCCCCAGGCACAGCCCCTTGCTCAGCTGGCAGGACTGGCAAAGTTGTGTCTCCTTTACTGCCAGGGAAAGAACGCGGGCGCTTCATCCTTTGACTACTAAACATCTCAGCTGCCAGTGGAAAGGGAGGCTTTGTTTAATTCAATCAATTGGATCTAAATGAGTGCTCTGCTCTCACCATCTTTTCTGCCTCAAAGCAACGGCTTTAGTCATTTTGTAGCCCAGCAACATAACTTTGTTTCATTTTGGGGGACTGATGGACCTGACCACCTTGGAGCACGTTTCTAGAACCCCTCCGATTCTATCACATTCATAACCACATGCACCACAAAGGTATCAGTAGTCCAGTTTCAGTTTCTCTTGAAAGGAACACTCTCCCGCCCTGGGCCTCCACCAATCTCCTCAGCTAAAGCAGAGCGGCTGGCATCATTATCCTCTCTCTGGCTTCCCACACTTCAGGTATTTGCAGCAAAGAAGAAGCAAAGTCCCTCTTTTATCTAGCCCAGCAAATGGCACTGCCCAGCAAGGCTTTGGTGGCAGGGGCTGTGCAGGGTGGAGAGGGGGCCAGGGAGGGGGCAATTGCCAGGCTGCTTCTGGGAAGCGCAGGCAAGCTTGCCCTTGTCTGATGGAGCCGGTGCAGCTGGCCTTTGGAGCCTACAAAGTGTCTGCCTTGCAGTGCCACTTGGTACAGCTGCCCCCTCACTTTGCTGCCCTGTGCGCAACATGCAGCTGGGAAGGAAGCAAGATGGGCACTGAAGCAAGATTTGCTTTGCCTTAACAATAGGCAGGAAAGCAGCAAAACTGGCTGGCTTTGGTCCTATCTGGCATCTAAGTATGAAAAGAAACGTGAAGGCCGTCTGTGTGGAAAGGTAATTCCGTCAGCGTTCCTGTCTTAGAGGAATCCCCGAGTCTTTTGAGACAAACACCTAGCTTCTCCAAGGGAGCTGCAAGAGGGATGTAGAAATTCTGCATTCATGTGTGCTGCAGAAATGCCACTGTGCTGTCCCTGTGTGTGTGTGTGTGTGCCCATCATTTCCCCTGAGAAACATTCTGTTTCTCCAAGTTTCAGGGAAGGAATGATGAGGTGAGAGACCAGCTCAGAGGCCCAAGGAGGGAAAACATCAAGTGACATAATTGGGCACCAAAAGGAGATTTGACAAAGGGGGCAGCATGAATGCCTCCACTTTGAGAGGAAGCTTTGAAGTTGGCTCTCTGCTGAACAACTTGCACATTCCAGCTCCTCTCAGAGCTGGAGGAGAGCCTGTGGGAGGAGTCGTGCTGCTTCTCCAGGGCAGGAGATGAGCTCTGGGCCCTTGGACACAGCCAGCCTCCTGGGCACGTTCAGCTGGGGACACCTTGCAGAGAAGCAGCGAGGAGAGCCACGCCTGTCCCTGCACTGCTTTTGCCCGTCTCCTCAGACCACGCAGGTCAAAAGGCCAATGGCAAGGGTCTCAGAGCAAGCTTGCAGCAGCAGAAGTAAAAGGGGCAAAGGTAGCCCATGCCTGTTTGTGTGCCATGGCTCCCCTGGGCTTCTACATGGAATGTTGGGCTGTGCCCATGGCAACTGTCGTTGTCTCCTGCTCCTGTGGCTGTTGGTGGAACGCTGCTGGAGCAGCACTGGAGCAGCAGCTGCAGGATCAGCTCCTGGGCTGTCCCTGAGCAGCCGCCTCCTGCACTCAGCGCCACACCCGGCCTCTGCACCCACATCCTCGTCTCCCCGCCTGCCTCCAGGCATCCCCACAGCACTTGGGCACCGTCAAAGGTAAGAAAATCCCCGTTTGCCCTCAAAGCACTAACACAAGGCCACCAGGCTCCAGCTGCCTCTCCCACCAACCACGACACACAGCCTGCGTGCTCACTTTCCCCACACCAGCTTCCATGTCAAAGCGGGCTGCACCTTGCCAAGGAATCGTCTTGCCTCCCGGGCAAACACAGACACTTCCATAGAGGATGCAGAGAGCTGTCACAGTGCACTTGCAGATCCTCCTCCACAGATCACCTGCTTCAAAGTTCTTGGCACCCATTGCACTCCTAAACCCAGCTTTTGGTGACCCCAAAACAAATTGTTCATGGCTGAGGAATTCAGGCCTTCAGTGTCAACAAATCCCATTATGCCCCGACTCAGCTCACACCTGCTCCAAAGCTGCAAAAACAAGAATGATGGCACTTCTCCTCTGGGACCCCTGTCATTCAGGCCATGCAAGCATTTGACCGGCCTTGTCCTCAAGCACAGGTGTTCAACTTCAAAAATCATCTGCTATCAGCAATCCTTATGTGCTTGCATAGTTACGTCTCTGATAGGAACATTCTCTTTTCCTATCGTATAGATACTTTTTTGCAATGCATGTAGGGCTGGTTCCGCCTCATGCTCAGGGGCAACTGGGAAATGCCGTCTTCTCAAGAACACACTCACAGTATCAGAGAATTTTCTGGCTTGGAAGGGATTCTCAAAGATCACTGAGCCCAACTGCAGGGCAGCCTCAACAATCACACCCTGTGCCCAAGAGCGCTGTCCAAACAATTTTGGAGCTCCGTCAGCCTTGGTGCTGGGACCTCTTTCCTGGACAGCCTCTTCCAGTGGCCAAGCACCCTCTGGCTCTGAAGAGCCTTTTCCTTCTATCCACCCTAAGCCTGCACTGGCACATCTTGCAGGCCATTCTCTTGGGTGTTCCCAGTGGCCCCAGGACTGAAGAGAGTAGTGCATGGCCTTCTGCTTCCCCTCCTCAGGAAGCTGCTGACTGCTAGAGGCTCCTGCCTAGGCAATTCCACCTCAAAAACATGGCAATGACAGCAAACAGAAAGGAGCTGGGACAGAGGAGCTCAGGCTTTGCAACCATGAGGATCAGAAGGAAGGCTACTGACACATCCTTGGCAGAACCATTTTTAACTGGAGCATTGTTTGGACCTTTTTCAGGTGGAAAGGAGAGGAACAATGAAAAGGAAAGCAAGAGCCAACAATCAGCCGTGAGTTTTGGCCTAGGGTTAAAGGGCAGCAAACTGGAGGAATGGCCAGGAGGAGAACTGCTCTTTCACACTCACGCTGGGATGGCTTCAAGCCTGTGCAGCCACAGGAAGGCTCTCTCGAGCACTTGCCTTTCTTACCTCCACCTCCTTCTTCCTTCAGACACATCAATGTTGGCAGCGACTTTCAGGCTGAGCTCCCAGAGCTGCAGAGCAGAGCACCAAGTGAGGATGAAGAGCCTGCAACCCTGCTCTGGAAGCCCTGGGGGGAAGATGACTCTGACATGGAAAAACCTGACAGAGGTAGCTTCTCTTCAAGCTTTTCTTCCACCCCTGACATACTTGGGTCTTTCAAAAGCTCCTTTTGCATAGAAAGGCAGCTTTTTGCAGCCTCTGCTTCTCTCCCTGTCTCGCCCATCTTCCCATCTACAAGTGTTAGAGGCAAGGAGAATGCTCTGCTTCTGCAGCAGAGCAGGAAAAAGAGCAAGCATCTTGCTCTCCAAATTGCTCAGGCCCATTTGCCACTGCAAGAGGGGAGATTGGCCTCCACTTCTTCTTACAGAAGCTGCTTTGAAGGGAGAGCCAGCACTGCGGGGGCCCTCGCTTCAGCTGGCCCTGCCTTTGCTCTCCTTTTCATGCTCTCCAAGCTGCTGCATTTAGCTCCCGGCCTTTCCTTGCACCTTGCATGGCAACCTTTGCCCTTGCTGGCCTCAAGGCTGACTTTGGCTGGGTTTTTGTTGTGCTTGCAGTAAGAGAACTGCTGGACATGGCCAGCTCCCGTGGCATTCCCGGGGCAGCAGCTGACCTGGAGCGCGCCCTGCACTGCCTGCACCAGGCACGCGGCAGCGTTGCGGTAAGAAGCGGCTCTGTGGGCGCACACAAGAGGGCACAGGGAATGCACAAGGCCCGCCCACTGGGACAGCCTTTCCTGCCTGCTCCTTCAAGGAGTGTCTTTCTAGGGAGCAGAGCACTGGCTGCCTGCTGTGTCTCCTCCAGCGGCGTCAGGGCTGAGCCCAAAGGGCTCCAGCAGGGACAATCTCCCTCCTGCAGGCGGCGGCGCAAGGCCCTGCAGCCTGCTGCCTTGGAAATGGCCTGCCCGTCTGGGTTCTCTAAGACATTTGGAGGGGAAATTCCCACAAGCCTCAGTCAGCTGAGGCCATTCTGGCTGCAGCAGGAGCAAAATCATTACGTTGGTGAGCAAAATGTCACTCTTGGGGACCAGGATCAAAGGGCTGGGCAGCAAAAACTAGGCACTGGCATCAAATCCCAGGCTCTCACCCACATGGCATACAGTTGCTTGAATGTCTGAAGAGGCAAAGTAGCTGAAAGGCAGCATCTCTGATTTTTGGCTCATTTTGGATGTGGTGCGGTGGCTAAAGCCTTTTCCCCTTGGATCTTGCAGGAGGCTCTGGAGATGTTGCTCTCAGGGGGGCCTGCGACAACTCAAGGCCATCCCTTGGCCGATTATCATTACGCAGGTAAGCAAAGCAGAGCTTCTTCCTTCACTGGCAGATGCTGCCGTCCCCTTCATTGTTGTGGCAAGCGTTTCTGCTTTAACAAATTGGGCTTAACACCAGCACAAGGTCTTGTCTTCTCGGCGGGTGGGGAAAGCACCAGCATCTAGTCCTTCAGCTTGACTTGTTTTCCAGTCCTTTTCCCTGGGCAATGCCTGCTCTTGTCTTCATCACCTTCTCAGGGAGCAGACATGTACTCACACGTCAATGATGGCCTGCTACCATTTGCTTTTTGTGGCCACTGGGATCCACTTCATGTGGATCCAGGGATCCATTTACCTGCTGCTTTTTATTGCCAGGCTCTGACAGATGGACACCTGAGGAGAAGGACTCCTTCCAAAAGGCTTTCCACACCTATGGCAAGGATTTCCATCTCATCCAGAAGCAGGTAAAGCCGCAGGACATTCTTTACCTGAGCAGATCATCACCAGCAAAGCTTGCTTATGTCTGCTAACAAGCACTGGCCTTCAGTCTCTCTCTTCTCAAGTACCAAAACTGTTCAAGTAGTAACAAAACAGGACATCAAAGGCCTGTGTGAAAAGGATGATCCTGTCTCTCCAGCCCTTTTCTCCAAGCTCTTTTGGAAGATAAAGCTTTATTCTCTCAGACTTTTTGCGCAATTCTGCTGCTGCTTCCACAAGACATTGTGCTGGCATGACTGCAGTGAAGCCGGGAAAGAAGAGCTGTGCTAGATGCATTTCTTGTTGATCTGTGCATTACGTCTGTTGCCACGTAGCATGATACACGGTTTACTACATTGCATGATGCCTCTCTTTCTCCATGTTGATTTCATTTTACACCCTCCTCCATTTACTTCATGATTTTACTTCCTAGTTTACTCCATCTTCTACTTTTTCCCCAATGCACCTTACCAAGGAATTTTAGATTCCTTCTTTTTCCCTTCCCAACAGATCCAGACTAAGACCGTGGCACAGTGTGTGGAGTACTACTACACCTGGAAAAAGGAGCATCCAGTTGCCAGCACTCTTGCTCAGGTGAGGGGGAAGAAAATCCAGGCGTGCCAGGAGGGTGGAGAAACTGGGAGAAGGGGACAAAACCTGCTGGCGAGCCATGCCAGACACCGCTTTGCCAGGATCACATCAGCCCGTGCGCTGGCAAAGGCGCAGCAGATGCTGCCCAGGCCTTCCTTCTGCTGCTGCCCTGAAATACGCCATTCTGGAGCCTAACTTTGAGCCAAGAAAGCCGCACCACCACCCAAATAGGCTTTGGCTCTCTACGGATGGTTTTCTCAAGGGCTGCCACCTTAGCTGACTCCAATCAGACCCTTCCTTCCCCGCTTAATTCCCCCTGACATCAGCAATCCCTGTGTTCAGGGAGATGCTGCAAACATTCAGGCAGATTTTGTACATTCCCACCATACTCCCCAGGAAGGAGCTGCCAGTGCTGTGGCTCCCCTCACACTTTCCTTAACAGCAAAGAGCAATTGGGTTGGCAATAGTGAGAGAGAGAGAGGGAGAGACTATTCTGGGTTGTATAAAGTGTCTAACCATGTGTCTTCTCAAATTTGACTGAATTTCCATCCCATTCCCAAGACATTTCTGGAGGAAAACCAGAGGGAAATAGATGTTAGGCAGAGAGGTAGAAATAAGAAATGTCGAATTCTAGAGAGCCACACATTTATGCCACCCCTTTGGCCTGTAGAAAAGAGGAGCATTTCCCTCCAAGCTCTGCCTTGGCAGCCCGCCGCAGCCCACTGGCAAAGGCAGCCGTTTGCTCAGCTCTTGAGGCTTTGGAAGGATTTCCTTAGGCCGATAGATTTTTGTGCTGGATGCAGGCATTTCCAGCTTTCTGAGGGGAAGGAAACATTGAAACAGGATTCTTTGATTTCCAGGCCGTGGGCAAAGCCAAGAGGAGCAAAAGCCCCCCCAGAAAGGAGGAGGGGCAGACAGGGAAGAGAAGCCGCAAGAGGGCTGGCAGCGCCGAGTGTCCCTGCTGCCAACCGCGCCAGCCGCCCCGTTCGGCGGGAGGCCCCTTTCCCTGCGGCCAGTGCAAACGGTGCGCAACTTCCTGCTCCTTCTGCTCCAACCTGCGCCTTTGCACTAAAACAGGCTGACCCTTTGCAAAGGCGCCGCAGGGCAAGCTCACGCCACTTGCACCATCGCCCCTCGCAGCCCTGCTCAAGCGTACAACCCACCTCAAACCCAAACAGCTCCCTTCAAACCCAGCCTTCACAATCAAACCTTGCCATGCCCCAACCAGACACACTGCATCCAAGTAGCAGCAGATCCATCAAAGCTTCCTTTGATGCTGCTGATCAAATTCCAAATAGGATGCAACAAAAGGAGGAAGACATTTCAAGGCATTGAAACAAGAAAGGTTGGACTCATGGGCTGATCAATTCACAATGTGCCACTGCCCAAAAAGACAGAAATTTGGACTTAAACGGAGATCTTGGCGCTTGCTTCAATGGTGTGTACTAAATTGACCAATGTACTAAATTGACCAAATTTGTTTCCTATCTTCCAGGGTGTTTGAAACCATCAAGGAAAGGAACAAACACAGGAGAAGACATCGGCCTCGCAAGGAAGCAGAGCCTCTCCCCAAGAAGAAAAGACCAAATTAGACAAGGCTGCGGCTTGTCCAGGCCTAGCAAGGCTTAGGCGTCAATAGGACTAGTTAGGAATAGGACTGATTTTTACGCTTTTAGACTTGTTGAAATTCTACTTAGTTAGTTTACATGATAGGAATCTCCTTCATTTCTTAGTTAAGTTACATGCATATTATTCAAGATTCTTTAGTAGTATTAGATTTATCAGTACCTGCAAGACATTTAGTGTTAGTTACGATCCGTCTTTTACCATTTCACCTTTATTGAGACAGAATCTGTTTTTATCATTAAACCGTGTTTGTTCCACTTTGTCTTTTGGTCTGTGTGAAATCACTCCAGCAACGTTTGTTCCATTTGCCTGCTGTTGCAAACACAGCACACTCCCTGACAGGAGAATCTGGGCACGCACCACCTCCCCCAGGCACAGCCCCTTGCTCAGCTGGCAGGACTGGCAAAGTTGTGTCTCCTTTACTGCCAGGGAAAGAACGCGGGCGCTTCATCCTTTGACTACTAAACATCTCAGCTGCCAGTGGAAAGGGAGGCTTTGTTTAATTCAATCAATTGGATCTAAATGAGTGCTCTGCTCTCACCATCTTTTCTGCCTCAAAGCAACGGCTTTAGTCATTTTGTAGCCCAGCAACATAACTTTGTTTCATTTTGGGGGACTGATGGACCTGACCACCTTGGAGCACGTTTCTAGAACCCCTCCGATTCTATCACATTCATAACCACATGCACCACAAAGGTATCAGTAGTCCAGTTTCAGTTTCTCTTGAAAGGAACACTCTCCCGCCCTGGGCCTCCACCAATCTCCTCAGCTAAAGCAGAGCGGCTGGCATCATTATCCTCTCTCTGGCTTCCCACACTTCAGGTATTTGCAGCAAAGAAGAAGCAAAGTCCCTCTTTTATCTAGCCCAGCAAATGGCACTGCCCAGCAAGGCTTTGGTGGCAGGGGCTGTGCAGGGTGGAGAGGGGGCCAGGGAGGGGGCAATTGCCAGGCTGCTTCTGGGAAGCGCAGGCAAGCTTGCCCTTGTCTGATGGAGCCGGTGCAGCTGGCCTTTGGAGCCTACAAAGTGTCTGCCTTGCAGTGCCACTTGGTACAGCTGCCCCCTCACTTTGCTGCCCTGTGCGCAACATGCAGCTGGGAAGGAAGCAAGATGGGCACTGAAGCAAGATTTGCTTTGCCTTAACAATAGGCAGGAAAGCAGCAAAACTGGCTGGCTTTGGTCCTATCTGGCATCTAAGTATGAAAAGAAACGTGAAGGCCGTCTGTGTGGAAAGGTAATTCCGTCAGCGTTCCTGTCTTAGAGGAATCCCCGAGTCTTTTGAGACAAACACCTAGCTTCTCCAAGGGAGCTGCAAGAGGGATGTAGAAATTCTGCATTCATGTGTGCTGCAGAAATGCCACTGTGCTGTCCCTGTGTGTGTGTGTGTGTGCCCATCATTTCCCCTGAGAAACATTCTGTTTCTCCAAGTTTCAGGGAAGGAATGATGAGGTGAGAGACCAGCTCAGAGGCCCAAGGAGGGAAAACATCAAGTGACATAATTGGGCACCAAAAGGAGATTTGACAAAGGGGGCAGCATGAATGCCTCCACTTTGAGAGGAAGCTTTGAAGTTGGCTCTCTGCTGAACAACTTGCACATTCCAGCTCCTCTCAGAGCTGGAGGAGAGCCTGTGGGAGGAGTCGTGCTGCTTCTCCAGGGCAGGAGATGAGCTCTGGGCCCTTGGACACAGCCAGCCTCCTGGGCACGTTCAGCTGGGGACACCTTGCAGAGAAGCAGCGAGGAGAGCCACGCCTGTCCCTGCACTGCTTTTGCCCGTCTCCTCAGACCACGCAGGTCAAAAGGCCAATGGCAAGGGTCTCAGAGCAAGCTTGCAGCAGCAGAAGTAAAAGGGGCAAAGGTAGCCCATGCCTGTTTGTGTGCCATGGCTCCCCTGGGCTTCTACATGGAATGTTGGGCTGTGCCCATGGCAACTGTCGTTGTCTCCTGCTCCTGTGGCTGTTGGTGGAACGCTGCTGGAGCAGCACTGGAGCAGCAGCTGCAGGATCAGCTCCTGGGCTGTCCCTGAGCAGCCGCCTCCTGCACTCAGCGCCACACCCGGCCTCTGCACCCACATCCTCGTCTCCCCGCCTGCCTCCAGGCATCCCCACAGCACTTGGGCACCGTCAAAGGTAAGAAAATCCCCGTTTGCCCTCAAAGCACTAACACAAGGCCACCAGGCTCCAGCTGCCTCTCCCACCAACCACGACACACAGCCTGCGTGCTCACTTTCCCCACACCAGCTTCCATGTCAAAGCGGGCTGCACCTTGCCAAGGAATCGTCTTGCCTCCCGGGCAAACACAGACACTTCCATAGAGGATGCAGAGAGCTGTCACAGTGCACTTGCAGATCCTCCTCCACAGATCACCTGCTTCAAAGTTCTTGGCACCCATTGCACTCCTAAACCCAGCTTTTGGTGACCCCAAAACAAATTGTTCATGGCTGAGGAATTCAGGCCTTCAGTGTCAACAAATCCCATTATGCCCCGACTCAGCTCACACCTGCTCCAAAGCTGCAAAAACAAGAATGATGGCACTTCTCCTCTGGGACCCCTGTCATTCAGGCCATGCAAGCATTTGACCGGCCTTGTCCTCAAGCACAGGTGTTCAACTTCAAAAATCATCTGCTATCAGCAATCCTTATGTGCTTGCATAGTTACGTCTCTGATAGGAACATTCTCTTTTCCTATCGTATAGATACTTTTTTGCAATGCATGTAGGGCTGGTTCCGCCTCATGCTCAGGGGCAACTGGGAAATGCCGTCTTCTCAAGAACACACTCACAGTATCAGAGAATTTTCTGGCTTGGAAGGGATTCTCAAAGATCACTGAGCCCAACTGCAGGGCAGCCTCAACAATCACACCCTGTGCCCAAGAGCGCTGTCCAAACAATTTTGGAGCTCCGTCAGCCTTGGTGCTGGGACCTCTTTCCTGGACAGCCTCTTCCAGTGGCCAAGCACCCTCTGGCTCTGAAGAGCCTTTTCCTTCTATCCACCCTAAGCCTGCACTGGCACATCTTGCAGGCCATTCTCTAGGGTGTTCCCAGTGGCTCCAGGACTGAAGAGAGTAGTGCATGGCCTTCTGCTTCCCCTCCTCAGGAAGCTGCTGACTGCTAGAGGCTCCTGCCTAGGCAATTCCACCTCAAAAACATGGCAATGACAGCAAACAGAAAGGAGCTGGGACAGAGGAGCTCAGGCTTTGCAACCATGAGGATCAGAAGGAAGGCTACTGACACATCCTTGGCAGAACCATTTTTAACTGGAGCATTGTTTGGACCTTTTTCAGGTGGAAAGGAGAGGAACAATGAAAAGGAAAGCAAGAGCCAACAATCAGCCGTGAGTTTTGGCCTAGGGTTAAAGGGCAGCAAACTGGAGGAATGGCCAGGAGGAGAACTGCTCTTTCACACTCACGCTGGGATGGCTTCAAGCCTGTGCAGCCACAGGAAGGCTCTCTCGAGCACTTGCCTTTCTTACCTCCACCTCCTTCTTCCTTCAGACACATCAATGTTGGCAGCGACTTTCAGGCTGAGCTCCCAGAGCTGCAGAGCAGAGCACCAAGTGAGGATGAAGAGCCTGCAACCCTGCTCTGGAAGCCCTGGGGGGAAGATGACTCTGACATGGAAAAACCTGACAGAGGTAGCTTCTCTTCAAGCTTTTCTTCCACCCCTGACATACTTGGGTCTTTCAAAAGCTCCTTTTGCATAGAAAGGCAGCTTTTTGCAGCCTCTGCTTCTCTCCCTGTCTCGCCCATCTTCCCATCTACAAGTGTTAGAGGCAAGGAGAATGCTCTGCTTCTGCAGCAGAGCAGGAAAAAGAGCAAGCATCTTGCTCTCCAAATTGCTCAGGCCCATTTGCCACTGCAAGAGGGGAGATTGGCCTCCACTTCTTCTTACAGAAGCTGCTTTGAAGGGAGAGCCAGCACTGCGGGGGCCCTCGCTTCAGCTGGCCCTGCCTTTGCTCTCCTTTTCATGCTCTCCAAGCTGCTGCATTTAGCTCCCGGCCTTTCCTTGCGCCTTGCATGGCAACCTTTGCCCTTGCTGGCCTCAAGGCTGACTTTGGCTGGGTTTTTGTTGTGCTTGCAGTAAGAGAACTGCTGGACATGGCCAGCTCCCGTGGCATTCCCGGGGCAGCAGCTGACCTGGAGCGCGCCCTGCACTGCCTGCACCAGGCACGCGGCAGCGTTGCGGTAAGAAGCGGCTCTGTGGGCGCACACAAGAGGGCACAGGGAATGCACAAGGCCCGCCCACTGGGACAGCCTTTCCTGCCTGCTCCTTCAAGGAGTGTCTTTCTAGGGAGCAGAGCACTGGCTGCCTGCTGTGTCTCCTCCAGCGGCGTCAGGGCTGAGCCCAAAGGGCTCCAGCAGGGACAATCTCCCTCCTGCAGGCGGCGGCGCAAGGCCCTGCAGCCTGCTGCCTTGGAAATGGCCTGCCCGTCTGGGTTCTCTAAGACATTTGGAGGGGAAATTCCCACAAGCCTCAGTCAGCTGAGGCCATTCTGGCTGCAGCAGGAGCAAAATCATTACGTTGGTGAGCAAAATGTCACTCTTGGGGACCAGGATCAAAGGGCTGGGCAGCAAAAACTAGGCACTGGCATCAAATCCCAGGCTCTCACCCACATGGCATACAGTTGCTTGAATGTCTGAAGAGGCAAAGTAGCTGAAAGGCAGCATCTCTGATTTTTGGCTCATTTTGGATGTGGTGCGGTGGCTAAAGCCTTTTCCCCTTGGATCTTGCAGGAGGCTCTGGAGATGTTGCTCTCAGGGGGGCCTGCGACAACTCAAGGCCATCCCTTGGCCGATTATCATTACGCAGGTAAGCAAAGCAGAGCTTCTTCCTTCACTGGCAGATGCTGCCGTCCCCTTCATTGTTGTGGCAAGCGTTTCTGCTTTAACAAATTGGGCTTAACACCAGCACAAGGTCTTGTCTTCTCGGCGGGTGGGGAAAGCACCAGCATCTAGTCCTTCAGCTTGACTTGTTTTCCAGTCCTTTTCCCTGGGCAATGCCTGCTCTTGTCTTCATCACCTTCTCAGGGAGCAGACATGTACTCACACGTCAATGATGGCCTGCTACCATTTGCTTTTTGTGGCCACTGGGATCCACTTCATGTGGATCCAGGGATCCATTTACCTGCTGCTTTTTATTGCCAGGCTCTGACAGATGGACACCTGAGGAGAAGGACTCCTTCCAAAAGGCTTTCCACACCTATGGCAAGGATTTCCATCTCATCCAGAAGCAGGTAAAGCTGCAGGACATTCTTTACCTGAGCAGATCATCACCAGCAAAGCTTGCTTATGTCTGCTAACAAGCACTGGCCTTCAGTCTCTCTCTTCTCAAGTACCAAAACTGTTCAAGTAGTAACAAAACAGGACATCAAAGGCCTGTGTGAAAAGGATGATCCTGTCTCTCCAGCCCTTTTCTCCAAGCTCTTTTGGAAGATAAAGCTTTATTCTCTCAGACTTTTTGCGCAATTCTGCTGCTGCTTCCACAAGACATTGTGCTGGCATGACTGCAGTGAAGCCGGGAAAGAAGAGCTGTGCTAGATGCATTTCTTGTTGATCTGTGCATTACGTCTGTTGCCACGTAGCATGATACACGGTTTACTACATTGCATGATGCCTCTCTTTCTCCATGTTGATTTCATTTTACACCCTCCTCCATTTACTTCATGATTTTACTTCCTAGTTTACTCCATCTTCTACTTTTTCCCCAATGCACCTTACCAAGGAATTTTAGATTCCTTCTTTTTCCCTTCCCAACAGATCCAGACTAAGACCGTGGCACAGTGTGTGGAGTACTACTACACCTGGAAAAAGGAGCATCCAGTTGCCAGCACTCTTGCTCAGGTGAGGGGGAAGAAAATCCAGGCGTGCCAGGAGGGTGGAGAAACTGGGAGAAGGGGACAAAACCTGCTGGCGAGCCATGCCAGACACCGCTTTGCCAGGATCACATCAGCCCGTGCGCTGGCAAAGGCGCAGCAGATGCTGCCCAGGCCTTCCTTCTGCTGCTGCCCTGAAATACGCCATTCTGGAGCCTAACTTTGAGCCAAGAAAGCCGCACCACCACCCAAATGGGCTTTGGCTCTCTACGGATGGTTTTCTCAAGGGCTGCCACCTTAGCTGACTCCAATCAGACCCTTCCTTCCCCACTTAATTCCCCCTGACATCAGCAATCCCTGTGTTCAGGGAGATGCTGCAAACATTCAGGCAGATTTTGTACATTCCCACCATACTCCCCAGGAAGGAGCTGCCAGTGCTGTGGCTCCCCTCACACTTTCCTTAACAGCAAAGAGCAATTGGGTTGGCAATAGTGAGAGAGAGAGAGGGAGAGACTATTCTGGGTTGTATAAAGTGTCTAACCATGTGTCTTCTCGAATTTGACTGAATTTCCATCCCATTCCCAAGACATTTCTGGAGGAAAACCAGAGGGAAATAGATGTTAGGCAGAGAGGTAGAAATAAGAAATGTCGAATTCTAGAGAGCCACACATTTATGCCACCCCTTTGGCCTGTAGAAAAGAGGAGCATTTCCCTCCAAGCTCTGCCTTGGCAGCCCGCCGCAGCCCACTGGCAAAGGCAGCCGTTTGCTCAGCTCTTGAGGCTTTGGAAGGATTTCCTTAGGCCGATAGATTTTTGTGCTGGATGCAGGCATTTCCAGCTTTCTGAGGGGAAGGAAACATTGAAACAGGATTCTTTGATTTCCAGGGCGTGGGCAAAGCCAAGAGGAGCAAAAGCCCCCCCAGAAAGGAGGAGGGGCAGACAGGGAAGAGAAGCCGCAAGAGGGCTGGCAGCGCCGAGTGTCCCTGCTGCCAACCGCGCCAGCCGCCCCGTTCGGCGGGAGGCCCCTTTCCCTGCGGCCAGTGCAAACGGTGCGCAACTTCCTGCTCCTTCTGCTCCAACCTGCGCCTTTGCACTAAAACAGGCTGACCCTTTGCAAAGGCGCTGCAGGGCAAGCTCACACCACTTGCACCATCGCCCCTCGCAGCCCTGCTCAAGCGTACAACCCACCTCAAACCCAAACAGCTCCCTTCAAACCCAGCCTTCACAATCAAACCTTGCCATGCCCCAACCAGACACACTGCATCCAAGTAGCAGCAGATGCATCAAAGCTTCCTTTGATGCTGCTGATCAAATTCCAAATAGGATGCAACAAAAGGAGGAAGACATTTCAAGGCATTGAAACAAGAAAGGTTGGACTCATGGGCTGATCAATTCACAATGTGCCACTGCCCAAAAAGACAGAAATTTGGACTTAAACGGAGATCTTGGCGCTTGCTTCAATGGTGTGTACTAAATTGACCAATGTACTAAATTGACCAAATTTGTTTCCTATCTTCCAGGGTGTTTGAAACCATCAAGGAAAGGAACAAACACAGGAGAAGACATCGGCCTCGCAAGGAAGCAGAGCCTCTCCCCAAGAAGAAAAGACCAAATTAGACAAGGCTGCGGCTTGTCCAGGCCTAGCAAGGCTTAGGCGTCAATAGGACTAGTTAGGAATAGGACTGATTTTTACGCTTTTAGACTTGTTGAAATTCTACTTAGTTAGTTTACATGATAGGAATCTCCTTCACTTCTTAGTTAAGTTACATGCATATTATTCAAGATTCTTTAGTAGTATTAGATTTATCAGTACCTGCAAGACATTTAGTGTTAGTTACGATCCGTCTTTTACCATTTCACCTTTATTGAGACAGAATCTGTTTTTATCATTAAACCGTGTTTGTGCCACTTTGTCTTTTGGTCTGTGTGAAATCACTCCAGCAACGTTTGTTCCATTTGCCTGCTGTTGCAAACACAGCACACTCCCTGACAGGAGAATCTGGGCACGCACCACCTCCCCCAGGCACAGCCCCTTGCTCAGCTGGCAGGACTGGCAAAGTTGTGTCTCCTTTACTGCCAGGGAAAGAACGCGGGCGCTTCATCCTTTGACTACTAAACATCTCAGCTGCCAGTGGAAAGGGAGGCTTTGTTTAATTCAATCAATTGGATCTAAATGAGTGCTCTGCTCTCACCATCTTTTCTGCCTCAAAGCAACGGCTTTAGTCATTTTGTAGCCCAGCAACATAACTTTGTTTCATTTTGGGGGACTGATGGACCTGACCACCTTGGAGCACGTTTCTAGAACCCCTCCGATTCTATCACATTCATAACCACATGCACCACAAAGGTATCAGTAGTCCAGTTTCAGTTTCTCTTGAAAGGAACACTCTCCCGCCCTGGGCCTCCACCAATCTCCTCAGCTAAAGCAGAGCGGCTGGCATCATTATCCTCTCTCTGGCTTCCCACACTTCAGGTATTTGCAGCAAAGAAGAAGCAAAGTCCCTCTTTTATCTAGCCCAGCAAATGGCACTGCCCAGCAAGCCTTTGGTGGCAGGGGCTGTGCAGGGTGGAGAGGGGGCCAGGGAGGGGGCAATTGCCAGGCTGCTTCTGGGAAGCACAGGCAAGCTTGCCCTTGTCTGATGGAGCCAGTGCAGCTGGCCTTTGGAGCCTACAAAGTGTCTGCCTTGCAGTGCCACTTGGTACAGCTGCCCCCTCACTTTGCTGCCCTGTGCGCAACATGCAGCTGGGAAGGAAGCAAGATGGGCACTGAAGCAAGATTTGCTTTGCCTTAACAATAGGCAGGAAAGCAGCAAAACTGGCTGGCTTTGGTCCTATCTGGCATCTAAGTATGAAAAGAAACGTGAAGGCCGTCTGTGTGGAAAGGTAATTCCGTCAGCGTTCCTGTCTTAGAGGAATCCCCGAGTCTTTTGAGACAAACACCTTGCTTCTCCAAGGGAGCTGCAAGAGGGATGTAGAAATTCTGCATTCATGTGTGCTGCAGAAATGCCACTGTGCTGTCCCTGTGTGTGTGTGTGTGTGTGCCCATCATTTCCCCTGAGAAACATTCTGTTTCTCCAAGTTTCAGGGAAGGAATGATGAGGTGAGAGACCAGCTCAGAGGCCCAAGGAGGGAAAACATCAAGTGACATAATTGGGCACCAAAAGGAGATTTGACAAAGGGGGCAGCATGAATGCCTCCACTTTGAGAGGAAGCTTTGAAGTTGGCTCTCTGCTGAACAACTTGCACATTTCAGCTCCTCTCAGAGCTGGAGGAGAGCCTGTGGGAGGAGTCGTGCTTCTTCTCCAGGGCAGGAGATGAGCTCTGGGCCCTTGGACACAGCCAGCCTCCTGGGCACGTTCAGCTGGGGACACCTTGCAGAGAAGCAGCGAGGAGAGACACGCCTGTCCCTGCACTGCTTTTGCCCGTCTCCTCAGACCACGCAGGTCAAAAGGCCAATGGCAAGGGTCTCAGAGCAAGCTTGCAGCAGCAGAAGTAAAAGGGGCAAAGGTAGCCCATGCCTGTTTGTGTGCCATGGCTCCCCTGGGCTTCTACATGGAATGTTGGGCTGTGCCCATGGCAACTGTCGTTGTCTCCTGCTCC